>NC_139404.1:94643766-95243766 GCF_905368555.1 Meleagris gallopavo | reverse complement strand
TTCACAGTTCTCATGTTCTCTATCACGGCTGCTAATGGGCAATTAGGAACCTACCCAGCAGGCCTCTGGACTCCATAAAGCAAAACAGTCTGCAGCCAACTGCTTTGTTGCCAGCTTTTGCATAGGTAAATTAATGTACAGTACTTAGGCATGACCCATAGCAAGAACAAGTAATCGTTTCACAGACATACTCAGAGAAAAAGCACAATTAATCTGACCATTAGAACTAGGCAAGAATTTTTTTCACATCTTTTACTAGACAAAAATGCTTTTTAATACAAGCCAAAATTAAATCAAATTTGCCAAATATTTTTAAGGAACCAAGATTACATTTTAAAATATGATGGAATATCTTCTCAAATTTAAATTAAAACTGGATCCTTTATAAATTTTACAAATATCAAAATATATTATTAAGGAATTATAAAAGAAAAGGCCAAAAAGTAAGCTTTAGACTGTGGAAAAATAAATTAAAAAATAGCATACCTGAAACATATCTTTATTTTTATCATTTCCAGCATTTAGCATCCTGAAAACAGAAGAATGAAAAATAACTTGGCACTCTAGCAGTTTTAAGAAATATAAGTTCCAACAGTGAGCCAAAAGCTTCAGCTACTTAGCTATTACAAGTCATAAATCTGTTTAAATGCAAGGATACAAAACAGCTAAGTAATCTAATCTACTGTAGTTCTTATGTGTAGTAGTAATGTGAGAAAGTTCCACACAGTGGAGAAAAGCAAGCACTTCCGTGACACTATTTGTCTCATGCTAGCATCAGTGCCTAAAATAGGTCAGATGACTCATGCCATGAAATGCTCGTTTTTCTTCAATGACTACAAGGAAAACAAAGGTGACTAGCGCTGATGTTGCATTCTACTTTATCAGTGCTGACTGGGGCGAGATGTATGTCTGCACTTTAATAATGGAGAAACAAATTAAAAGTTTGATGACAAAGATCTACAACATAGAACTAGAAGCTGGAAAGACTGGCCAAATGAGAGGATATAGCTTTGTTGGTAAATCTTGCATTCAGCTTTTCATGTTCTACTTATTTTCATGTGTTTACCTTTCATTTCAACTTTTCTTCAATTTAACCTTCTCATCTTTTTTATCCTCTTATTTCTTCAAGCCACACAATTTGATAGCCGTTCACAGCATTCTGCCTTGCTCTGTCATCTGCTATTTCTCATCAACAAAGAGGACTCTTTAAAAAACATGCATAATAGGGTATACGAATTCATCTAAAATGATGAACTCTAGCAATGTCATCAGAAAATGGCATTAGATATGGTTCCACAAAAGGACTCAGACTTTTATTACATATTACCTTCATGACTCTCCATTTTCAATCATTTGGATTCCTTTTAAAGCTTTGTAATGAAATAAAATATTTTCAGAACCCTTAACATCATTCTTTTGGGCCCTCCTTTCTAGAAATTATTGTTATATGCAATAATATAAATTCTCCATTCATTCAGTTTCCTTGCAACTGAGGTAACAACATTCTTACTGGGGCCTTAGATTCTTTACTTGGCCCATATCTGGTCAGTGATTTCACTACCGACATCCTTGCTGACCAGACAATAAGAAACTTTGAAAAAGTTGATCCTCACATCTAAACAAAAAAAAAAGGTTTTTTGTGGAACTACTAATAATTTAGCATGTATCCTTCATCATATACACATACATAGGTATGTTTGTATAAACACAGTGTACATCTCTGCAATTTGATCAACTTTCTGTAGATGCTATATCTACAAAATTTCCTTGAGTCACATTAAAAAAAAAAAAAAGAAAGAAAGAAAACAAAACACAGACCTATCTGTATTACTCTTACTATGAAAAACTGTGTAGTTAGCTATATCTCTGAGGAAAGTGAGCAATACCTGTATCACCCCTCTCAATAAAAACAGCTAGAAAAGCACAAGACAGGTAAACAGAAAACATAATTCTGAAGAAACGCATTGTAGTGTTCTGAAGGAACTGCTGATCACTTTGTCTATTTGTATGGGAAATTTAAAGCAAGCTGAAAGTTTTCACCTTACAGTGAATACTGTACTTAACTAGCGGAAAATTATATACTTTCTGTTCCACTCCAACTGTGAGTGATGCGTGAAGTACAATGAACTCCTTTGAAAAAAAATAAATGAAACCATGTGGTAAATAATCAAACTGTACTCTTCATTAGCTTTGGCATTTACTCTACTGCTTTGCAAGAAAAAGATGCAGTTTTAGCATCTTTCCTTTCTGAACTTTTTTTTTTGGTCATTTATATTATCTATATTTCTTCTTAACATTTTCTTCATTGTTCCTTTTATCACCCTTCTGGCATTCTTACACCATTATTTGCCCAAATCTACTTTCAGGATTAAATGTTCTTTGGTTTATAAAGTTAATAATTCATTACTATAAATGTCAATGTAATCTACCTGATCATACTAAAGTCCATCCTGTTATTACCCCCCTTTCCTGATAATTTCTCAGTTAACTACAGGAATAAAGAATGGGGCATTATTTTTTCCTGAGCATCCATGAATTTAATTTTTGACTAAAGAAGTTGTCACTTGGATATATACAGACTACATTTGAATGAAGTAGTTATGATCAGGCATTCCCCTGCTTCAGATTTATCATTAATTTCATTCAGGTAAGTGTGCACAGATGTCTGGAAATAACGGACATGAGGCAAATTACAGAAGAACACTAAAGAATGAAGTTTTATGAAAGCAAACCATTATTCTACCTCCAGCTAAACACTTAAATTTACTTTTTTGGTTATTAGGGACTTTGGCCATTATTATTGCTTATTTAAAGTTTTTCATCTATCTTCTTCAGAATTCTGTGCTGTACGCTCAGCAATAAGAGTGAGCATGTTAGACTCAGAAACAGTAATTACTATCTGTTCATATAAATGTTCTGGCCTGTTTTTTCTCATTACTCAAACTCCATACACAAGACATGTTTAGGAGCATAAATTGTATTCCTACTGCGCTTCTAATTAACACTTCCATTAAGATCCAGGCAGAGAGCATGAAACATACTGAAAGAAACTGCTGTTTACAGAAGCAGTGATAAAATGTATACAAATATGTCCTGCAAAGTGCAATCAAGCCAGCTTGGGTGACATGTGGATGTGTTTCTCTGTGTATGTCTGCACAAACAGATGCAGTATACTCACATGAAAGACTAATTTGTTCATTAACATGAAAAAAAACCAAAACCCTAGATGAATAACAGTCCATTAATTTTAATCATTACTTATTGCATATCTTAGCACTGCTCAGTTTAATTTCTGAAGGCCGTGGTGGATTTTGGTCACCCTAAGCAATTCAGTGTTTTCTACTGATTTGCACTTTCTGGGTTGGATTTACTTGGATTTTTTTTCTTTTTTTTTTTTTTTAATTTATATGTTTTCTAGTGGTCTTCACTTAGTTTAGTGAGGTTTTTCTTCTTTTTTTTTTTTTTCCATCTTGAAAGGAAGAATAAGCTGATTATGTATCTTGCTAAGCATCACAAATAGTTATGGATTTCTAGCAGAGCTGATTTATACCTTGTAATAAAGTACATTTAATCTTTTGGATTTTGCTTATATTCTACACAAAACTAATGGAGAAAAACCTCCAAAAAGCTCTAATGGAATTTACCCCCAAAAATCTCATTGTGAGACTCAAGAAAGGCAATCCATGAGGAAAGAGATTAAACAAATAGTCTTATGACCTAAAGTGCAATACATTTTGCAGTGGGAGAGTAAGTTTGAAAGCCTAACAACTGTAACTCAGGGCTGGTGATAGGGGGATGTTGCCTTTGTTTTTAATTACATTTTATTGAACAACTAAGAGATAAGCATCAAAAGACAAGATTGTCTTGGATCATCAAAGACAGAGGAGTTTGTTTGTTCTGTGAACTCCGGCAAACTAAAAGAGCTTTTCCTGTGTTTACCTGGGTAATTAATGAAAGACCAAATTGCTTTTGAGCCAGCAGGCTGCAGTTAATTGGAGTCCTGTGCATTCAGTGAACTTAGTGATTTGAAGTAAAAAGGATTTGCAGTGTAGGTGACATCCTTTTCAGGAAAATATGCCAGCAAAGGCCAAATATTAGAAGACAGCTCTCAAATGATGTAATTTATGTGGAGGCCTCTGTTTTTTGTTTAAGTTTGAAAGAGGGTAAAGTGGTAGATTTCAAGCAAAATGCTTCAAAATTAAGTAATGATTTTAAAAAGTTGGATTCACATTCAGCCCTGCTATTTTTTAACTGCAATGATCTGAGAGAAGTTAGGAAGACAATTCAAAAACAAAAAAAAAAAATCTGTTTGCAGCAATAGCAATTGTTTCCTGATTTTGGAAACAGTTACCATGTCTATATTTCTACAATATCTCACCAAGGACTAGAGACACGTTGTGATGTTCTCGATCAAAAGCAATAGCAGCATCTAACAGCCTACTAATATTTGCAAATGATAGTACAGTATAGTGAATTAACACAATTTGCTTTTAAATGTACTCAAAATGCCCAGAGTTGTAAGCATATATTTTGATTATTTTATTTTCCCAAACTTGTCAGAACTTGTTCATCAAAAATTCTTAAGTAGCTCTACAGTGCTCTTGGGAATCAACTACTGTTGATCTTAAGGAGAAACAGAAACGATTGATGTCATTAAGTTAAACAGACATGGTTCCTTTTGCATCCTTCTTGCTGTAGTTATTGTGTTCCAATTATGTGAGAACAAATTTAAAATAAAGATGAAGAAATGTTCTTCCTCCTTTCCAGAAGAAACAAACTACTCTTTCTTGGATCTAACTATCACGAAAAACTAAATGAACTGATCCATTTTCAAACTCAAATTTGTACACTAAGAATTTATCATATATATTGGGTGACCTATAAAACCAAGCTTTTCCTGCTCTCCATTTTTTTTTCTACCAAGGTTCAGAATAACCTGAGTTCTTTCATTAGATAACTGGATTGTACATTGTGCCATGGTAAATGAATTCTCAGACTCCATATCTACTCTCTAATCTGTGCCAAACATCTTTTATCCAGATTCCTTGCAGCTCATGATGCTGTTGAATATTGGATATCTCCATATATTTTTAATAGTTATAAGAAAAAATGTGAAATGGCAAGTTGATTCAATTTCACATGATTATAAATTGACTCATTTTGTTTATATGACATTTTCCTAAAGCAAAAGGAGGTAATGTATATTCATTCTCCTCTGTGTTTGAAAGATCATAATTTTAGTCGTTTTGCAATAATTATTTTCATAGACTGCTACAGAATTCTCTTTACAAAGTTAGTTATAGTACTCCCTCCCTACCTTCTTTCTCTCTTTGTTTTCCAGTAAAAATGTGGATGAGCTTTATTGGTATTTCTACTTATTGTGAAGCATAAAGCATAATGAAGGCAGTATATAAAAATTCATTGACGTCATAAAGATAGGGATCAGGCCAAAATGTTTTTACCTGGAGCCCTACTATTCAAATCTCTGCAATACTGTGTAGGAGGTAGTAAAATATTTTGAAAAAAAAAAAAAAAATTTAGCCTATCTGCTGGGACTGAAGTTGTACAGTATATAAGAAAATTTCGTTCAACATCAAGTGTTGTGGGTGTCTGTAAAGATTACAGTATACCCTAAGTAACTGTGGGCTACATTCCCAGAGGCTTCTTTTCTAATTTGATAAACTCTGAACTTCTATTTTTTATTTAATTCAGTGCAGGTCTTGCCACACATATTATTTACATTATCATGAATAATGATAATGAAGCCCTAGAAATCCATGACAAAAAGATAAATCAATTTGTGCAATACAGAACCTGTCATTTTCTTCTTTGGAATTTTCTGTCATACTTGTTATTAAACTACTGAAATATCATAAACTTAATAGTCATTTAAGGAGCTTCATGAGTCATGTAATAAAGCAATAAATATATATTTGTGTATATATATATATATATGCACATACACATATGTATGTGTTCTCACTATTAGTTACTTAAATTGTCAAATGCCATATTTATGTCCTTCACTTACTATGGTTGCTGAATACTATTTTGTGAGGCCAAAAGACTCAAGGTAATGCTGTTTTCTGATGGAAAGAAATAATGTGGTGATGACTGACATGAAATATTTTGGTAGCAGACACTACAATAAATACAAATAATCTTAATTTTCCTGATAATAGACGAATATTTCCTTTAGAGAGATGGGAAAATTTCAAGGAAAATACAGTTTTATTGCATAGTCAGTGGCTCATTCACAGGTTTCATAACACCATTTACAAATAATTTAATTTTCTTTCCTTTGATTTTTTTTCCCATTATTTATTAGGATAATACTGTAAAGTCACTAGTTATTCATTGCACAGTTCTGTAAATTACACTAAATCGCTAAAAAAATTGTTAAGGAAACAAAAAAAAAAAAAAAAGAAAAGACACAGGCTTCTGGTAATGCTATGTATTTTCCATGGAGCTGAGGAGACATGACTAAAAGCAATAAAATCAATGGGGTAGTGAAAAGTATTCTAAACTGATTTCTTTCCATTGCACTAATTTCAAACTAATTTATGCTTATTTTATTTTCTGGGAATAATGTGTTGGGAAGTCACAAGAACTGATATTTAAGTTCTTTTCTAATTTCCCAGTTCAGAAGACCTATGCGTAGTATTAAACAAAGCAATTTCTTTATATATGGACTACTGTAGATATCTGAATATCCACATCAGAAGTCTAACTGTAAGGCCTTGAAGACAGATAAATGTTCTGCGCTATAATCAGGTTGATACTCAGCTTTATTAGCAATACTATTCCTCTGAGGAGACAGGGATTAATACAATTGATATGTCACTTCCATAGGACTGTAGCTACGTCATTGTTCTTTTCATTATAATTGCATTGGTTATGATGTGTACAATGCTATTATTTACAAAGGAGGTTGATAAATATGTTTGCTAAATCAAGGAATCCAGGAAAACTGATAGATACACTGTGAATATTGAATGTTTAAGCAGTCTAAAAAGTCAGATTGACTAAACAGTCAAATGTTCTTTGAAAGTAATAATATTCAGCACATGCAAAGAAAAGAAATCTAATTGAATAATTAAATATAACTTTTTAATATAAAACAAATCTTTCGGTTTTTTAGTCTTGTCGATGTGTCATTTTCCAACATAACACGTTTCCAAGTTTCATTATGTTTCAGAGTTTGTGCAAGAAAATACATATACAAAGGAATTTTGTACTTTTCTTGTTCAGAAATGAATATTAAATGTGATGTGTTTGATTCATAGCCATTTATAGATAAGAGACATAAAATATTTCCTCTTCTGGAATTATGATCTGTGGAATTAGCTGACAAAGTTAATTATATGGAAAACATACGGAAACAATTTACACTGATTCATTATCAGTGTGTTTTTTCTCTCTTGTTTTGTGTGAAAAAAGGTACTTCCCATGCCACGTGTTTAAGAAATCTAGGCAGATTTAGAGAGAAAAATTCAATGGGAACTCTGTGATTGGTGGAACCAAAATCTCAATTCTGACATGCTAGAGGAATAAAAAAATAGATCAAGTGATTCAGCTGATAACTGGGCTCAACACTACCATCCCAAATGGGGAAGATAGGACTGCTAATGCTTAGCTAATACAGATTCACAAACTCAAATAAAATTAATCCCACAATAAATTACGAGACCATTCCTTTCCTACAAAATGAAGATGTTCTTTAGGGAAAATTGTGATTGTGCTGTATCAAAAAGGGGAAGAGGAGAGGAGAGGAGAGGAGAGGCGAGGAGAAGAGAGGAGAGGCGAGGAGAGGAGAGGAGAGGAGAGGAGAGGAGAGGAGAGGAGAGGAGAGGAGAGGAGAGGAGAGGAGAGGAGAGGAGAGGAGAGGAGAGAAACAAGAGAAACAAGTAACATATGGATGATTAATTCCAGGCATACAATCCAGCTAGCAGGCTCATTTTCTTGCACGGCTTGCATAGGCCTGTGTAGATAATTCAGATATCATAATGCCAAGTCACATAATAAATAAAAAACCAATTATACTCATCACCTCATATTTTGGCCAATGTAACATTTGGCTTCATTCCAATTTATGGGATTATTTTCATGGAAAACAAGCCAAAAGTTTAGCAAAGAAAAAATTGTTCCTAGGAACAAGAGATGTACAGAGATGTACAGATACTTACCAAGCCCTTGAAAGTTATAATGATATAAGAAGTTACTCTCAATGTGATTTGGGGACAAAAAATTGTAGATGTTGCCATCTGATTAGCAGTGCAGTACAGAAAGAGTTTCTCTCACATAAACCTACAGATCCCAGCACATAATTTTGTCACATGTCCCCATAACAAGTAAAGAATACTTCACTATATTTCAATACTTCATACTTTCTGTCTAGAAAAATAAGGGAAATACAGGAAACAGAGTTGTTTATCCCATTGCCTTAAAATACTGTTAGCATTAACCTTCACCTGCAAAGATATCAACGGAAGGCAACTTGTATTCAACCTACTATCTGGTAGAATTTGCAGCCACACATTAGGCAGGAAGACTCTCTTCCCCAACAAAAATCTCCTTGACAACAGTGTCTGTTGTCAGTCTGGCCTCTTTGAAATCCTGAAGCATCCTGTTAAACTGTATGCCTGTGCTCCAAATCACAAATATTTCAGGGGAGAATAAATAGATAATGCAAGAATGCTTGCTAGTATACTAATTACACTGATTTCAGGGTAGGATTCAAGTCTCTGGTCCATCAAATATACTTAAGGATATTATAGGAAACACAAATTTTTCAGCAAGGAAGAACACAGAAGTCCTGAATCAGAATACGCTGTAATCAGAATATGCAGAGATCAGCAAAATCCATCAGGTTTGGCAAATGTGCTCAAGTACCCGCAATATTGTTTTACAGACGAATTCTATAATCGTTCAGCTATCTGATAAAAAGAAAAGACTATAGTCTCTCCAGATGTGATTTCTGTGGATCTGAAAGTGGTTTGACACAACATTCTGGATCAACTCCTCAAGTGACCTACAGAAAGAAATATCTACATTTCCAACTTTTGAATTAGTAAAGGATCAATACTGCACACTGCTTTCTTCTGTATTTGGAAGAGGATGTCACTATATTCTTGCAATTCCAAAAATCTGTTTCTAAATCTTTTACTCCAATGTCATATTATTTTTATTTTTGCCAATATAAATGAGCTTCCTGAAATCCAGTGGAGTGTAAATAAAGAAACTGCTCCTTCTCAGATGCAAACTCTCATATTATTTTTGTTTTTATGACTCTTTATATATAAACTTGTAACAAACCAAATATTTAAATTTGGGAAGGATTTTGTACCATTAAATTTTCTGACATTATAGAAACTGTAAAAAGAATTCAATGCATTCTAGGAGGTCTGTAAGCAGGAGAAAGCAGCCTGTTGCCTAAAGCTAGGAATCTACTAATTAAAATATGCAATAAAAATGTTAATGGAGAAAATTTAGGGAGGGTGAGGAAAAGAGATTACATAATGCTCTTGGCACCATATTATGTCTCAGTGCTCTCATAGAGGAAAATGATGAGTAGGTAAACTCAAAGAGAAAAAAAAAACAGATCCTTTGATTATGGGCCAAAGACGGAACTGTTCCAAATAGCTTCTCTAACCAGCATTTACAGTTCAAGCAGAAACATTTGGCTCCAAGAACTCTCTGAAAGGTACCAGCCAGGGGGTAGCTCCCAGCAACTATCTCTACAACCTTAAAGCCAACTGAGAAGCTAGGGTATTTAAGACAATTCTTATTAAGCATGGACATGGCAATGTGTTTTTTTATTCTACTTCTTTTTAGTTCTACCACTGCAAAGTAAAGCCTAAGTTTAGCCTAAGTAAATAGGCTATTAGGGTCTGTATTGTTTCAGTGCTAATCACCTACATTAAGTCAGGACTTTGGAATTACACTTATTTCCCAGTAAAAATGGTGTTCTTTGTAACAACACAGAACTCAGAACTTATAAGACTCTGTCTTGACTTGTTTTGGCCTAGCTGGAACCATACTCAGGCTTGTTTAATTGTAATAGCAATTATCCAAAAACCAGGTGACTACTATCAACTTGGGTTTTGCTTATGAGTAACTGTATGGGCTTATAGCAGCTATGGAGCAGAGAATGAGCCATTTATGGCCCTAGGATAAAATGCAGACTAGAAGAGTACGGTCACAGGGTGATATCAGGGTGTTTCAATTACAGGCATTGGATGATCTAAAAGACCTCAGGAGTATAAAGAACTTAACAAGAGTCTGTAAGTGAACATTAAAGAAATGCAACATTGAGAGTAGGGTAAAGATGATTTTAAGGCCAGCAAGACAACATTAAATTAATACGTAACATAAGTAAATGCACAGTAAATATTCAGAGGGAATATGGAGATGTGAGCCAATAAAGAAAAACAAAGGTATAGAGCATATTATAAAAACATATATAAAAACAAATTCCTTCAGGCAGACCCTGAAGAGGAGGAAGAGGGAACCTTGAACACAGTAGTCCTCCCAAAAGGATTATGATGCTTAATGACCGGCCATCATTTTTTCCCCTTCCCAAACCAAACTTATGACCCAGAAGTGCAGGATGACAGTAATATCAGAGAAACATGGACATACTATACCATTTGTGTATACTAGTCTTAATTGTATATTTGAATCATAAGTGTTAAGATAATTGTAACTGGACTATAAGTTATTCTCTGATTAATTTGTTAAGGGATATGAGAATAACAATTCCATAAGACATACTTATTCTCCTTTTTACAAGATTTTGAGCCTAGCAAATAGGTTGGTATAAAAGTAGCTTATTCCGTAACTGAGATTAAACAACTTGGTATGTTTTGCATAGTATATACTTCATAGCATATACTTCAAAACACTATTAATCACGGCAATAGGCTAATTTCTGGCCACAGTGACTGACTCACTGACACTGATTTTCAGAAAATTTTCTTGTTTTGTCACCAATATTCTAGTTTTTAAATCCACAATTTATATTTGTTTCCTTGTGTTTGTATCGAATTACTTAGTTCAATACAAGAAATACTATGAATTGAGCTTCAAAAATATTATCTATGTCACTTAACTCTGTAAATAATTATGTATTTATTCAATACCTGGCCAAAGGTGCCTGCTGTATAACAATTTCAGAGAGACTGCCTTTATAAAATGTCTTAATATATCTCTCAATTCTATTACTTACTTTCCACTTACTTTGCAATGCATAATTTTGATTGCAATGGTAACGCTACTTTAGCTAATAAGCATAATTAGTAGTTTGTGTCTTCTTGCCTGGAATATCTCCAACAACAGGTGCACTTAAACTGCATGTAGCAATCCTGTGTGGGACCTAGATTTTTCATTTTAATATGGAAAATGAATTGATGTGAAAATTTCATTTTGGTAAGGTATGACAATGCATTATTAGAATAATAAAGAAAGAATGATATGAATCAAGCACAGATGCATTATACCTATGTGAAGATCAGTTTTCACAACATCTTTAAAAAACAGAGAGAGATTTTTTTTAACATATTCCATATAATGTAAAAAAGCAATAGTTTTTTTAGTCAGTCAGTTGCATATACATCTCTTCTGCTAGCAAACAACAAACCACCAACATGTTATAAAAGTTATGTGTGACATTAGGATAAATGATAGTAATATTTTTTTCCTAGATATCAAAATTATTTATGAAATGTCAATAATTATAGCTAAACTATCTTAGGAACAGAGAAGTTATCAGAATGATGTAAGTACAGACTTGCGTGAGATCCATTAATGCCCACTCACATTGTTATTTACGTAAATCACTGTGGTGTGTGAGAGCAGTTCATGAAGTATATTTAAATCAGTGTACAAACTGAATTTTGGTTTTGATATCTTGGCTTTGTTTTCAATAGCAATATACAACATTTTTTTATATACAGCTGGTGTTTTTCAGGCAGTCTTCAAACAGACATGATTTTCAGCATGATACAGGTATTTCCAAAGTTGAAATACAGCCTCAATAGCATACAGGTTGGGAACAAATCACGTACATCAAGGCGAAGACTGGAGAATTAGGCTATAAATACCCAGGAAACAATGACAAACATCTAACCCTTAACTGTGTGGCACTACAGCCCAATACAATAATTTACTGTATCAATAAAACTGAATGGAACATCAGCAAAAATGCCTGGAAAAAGGACAAAATTCTCTTCTCAAGAATATCAGTGACAAAGGGAAAGGTTAAGACTGCAATCTTTTCCCTTTGCACTCTGTAGTTTTAAAGAAAAACTGAAATTTACTCCACTTGATAGTCAGTGATGTATATAATTAAATAGAAAGGCTTTGGAGGATGTGATTTTATAGTTACCATAGCAACCAGCACCCACATGGTCCATATTCCCATGCTCTTCTATCATCAAAATAAATAAATAAATACATACATACATACCCCTGTCTATAACCCACATGAAAACAAATAGGTTTTTACTGCTTAAACTGCCATTGTTCTTCACAGACAACTACTACTGTGAGGCATCAAGCTGCTGGGATAATCCTGTCCTGGAAATATCCCAGCAATTTGTATCCTCCATTACTTGATTTGTGGTATTGTAGTAGAAACCCTGGGCACAGGCATCTATGGCCATATACAGAAAAATTCTACATGTGATGAGAGGAAAGGGAGACCTTAAATGATTGTTGCATTTCCTATTCAAAGCTGCTTATAATTGGAAAAGTCTCAGGTTTTTTTTACCAATCACTCAACTGCTCTCATCCCTTCTCTCTTAGAACAATAAACTTTTATTTATAGTGAATATAGGCTGAAATTTTTGACACAGTCTCACCTTACAGTTTTACCCTCAAGTAAACATAAGCTAAAGCAGAAGTGCTGAATACATTATCACCCAAGAAAATTTTCTTGTGTTCATGTTATTAAGAAATTTTCTTCACCTGCATCAAGTTGCATATTGAAAAAATTAGAGAAAGGGACAGCAGGAGTGTGACTGTGCTTTTGAAGTTATTATCTCTTGTCAGAACTAGTGAAGTTATTTGCTCTCAGTTTAGAAGGTCCCTAATTTAAAATCCTTGTCATATGAGTTTCTCTATGGATGCAATACCTTTCAACTGTGAATGCAAAATTTCAGCCCAAAATAAATTACCATTTTACTAAGTTTGTCATCTATTCCCCCAAAAGCCTCACAGGTGTTACCCATTGTTTTAAATGTAGTCTTTGATCCCCATATGCCTTCTTCTATCATATCCACACTTACAAAGGCAGAATTAACATTGACATTGATATTAAAAGGGAAGGAAGTTGTTGTTCTTGATTTTGTACTGAAATCTCTGGTTTTCATTCCAGGCAAACTGGAAAGCAATTTCTTAGAACCCCTCTCTATGTCTTTATTATTATTATTATTATTATTATTATTATTATTATTTTAAGTAAACATTTAATTCTGTAATATAAGTAGTGGATAATAAAAAGGAACTAATAATGTACAACACCTATTTATCGCATACTGATTTTAGGTCTGCTAATAACTGAATGCACAATACATTCAAATGTAATATATTTATTTATTAACTATTTTTTTTTTACTGGAATGATGTCTTTTCACATTCCTTAACTCTTTTCCCAATGGGCTTTCCAATTCTTACTTCTAGACATCTTAACTGTAAATCATATTCATTTCCATTCTGAGATTCTATATCTGTTCTGTTCTCACTGCAGGAAACAAGTTTGCAGATCTGCAACAGAGATCATTTGGCTCTCCACAGAATTAATTTGTGCAGTGTTTACACCACATTTTTGCATTGGTAGTCAACTTGAGATAGATTTGCAGTAAGAGATGTGGCAAGACCATCTACATAGATTGCTCTGAAAGTAATGCCTCCTATTTACTTCCTTGGAAACTACAGTGACTACAAAGAGCACAATAATACTGTTTGATGGAGCAAATTCTCAGTTACGAAATGCTACTTTTCAACACAGACACCACTATTAGCTGTGCAGTTTCACCAGCAATGAACAGGAACCTGCATGCTGGTGCTAGTCAAAATCTGCATGGCCATCTGGAACGTGACTTGTATTTCATGTTGCTGTCACTACTGCTAAAATACACACTCCAACACCTCATTGTGCTTACATTCACTGTCTGGTCTCCAGAAATGTTCAGCAAGCATCAGAGAATGTCACTGGGTGCCATTTTTTCCACATGGAGGAATTCAATGACACACCTTTTCTTCATAGGCACTCCCACATCAGACTCCATTTTATCAAACTGCCACTCTGCTGCCATAGAATCATAGAATCACAAGGTCAGAAAGAACCTACAAGATCATCTAGTCCAATCGTCCTCCCACTACCACTGCTACCACAAGCCACTAAACTATATTTTGTAGCTCCTCATCCAGATGCCTCTTGAACACTGCCAAGGACAGCGATTCCACCACCTCCCTGGGCAGGCCATTCCATTGCCTGACCACTCTCTGAGATAAAAAATTTTTCCTTATGCCATCCATCACATAGCAACAAAATGTAATGGTATACTTGTAGGAAGGTTCAACTTCTATTGCTGTACCACCAGCAACCGCCTCTGATGTCATGAGTTAACATAAAATAGAAGGCACTATTTTCAGAGCAGCTCTTTTAGTTCAACTGTGCAGCTTTTTGTCCTTACTCAGGAATGACCAGCAAGAACAGACATGTTGTATCATGTATAGGCTCATTAATGAATTTTAGTGAGACTACTAAACATCTTCACATGAATTTGAAAACATCATCAGATACGAAAATCTTATGTCATGAGCAGTGTGTGGCGTTCCATCCAAAGAGCTAGCAGAGAGGAACAAGAAGTGTATAAACACTTCCAGGCAGGTTGTTGACTACTGATAATGCTAAGCTATTATAATCAGCACTATAGTTGACTTTATTGATCAGCATGACACAAGTTCATAACCCATGCACTGGCATCAGATACAAATTTACTAATCTCAGACCAAAAAATTACATTGTTCACAAGTTTTATTGGAGTTATAAGGAGGTTTGAAACCTTCAGTCTCACAACAGTGTACATTAATTCATTCCAGTGTGCCAAATAAAAAATGCAAAAATGAACAATTTACAAGGTTAATAAACAAAGATGGACTTTCTGATATAGTCTATTATTTATCTTAAATAAACAACCTCATATGTTTGACAATATGTTCAGCATTGTGGAAAGAGAGAAGAGTGAGACATACAGCTTTCTTCTGATTTACACTGCTAAGACTGAAAGTTGAAGGAAATGAATTTTGCAGAGTTGAAGATGCTTTGCCTTCAGTAGATCAAACCCTGCCCTTTCTCTATCTAACACCAAATAAAACTGCAGAAATGAGGCTACTCACTGTATGGAATCATAAAACACTGGCATAATCTACAGGAAGCTGACAAAAAGTCAGAGTTTCTGAAGCACATGACACTCCTTGAAATATTATTTCTGAAGACTGTGTACTGTCAGACTGTAGCTGAAATAAGAGAGGGGAAGCTGGGAGGGCTGATGTTCACAGACCATCAGTCCAAAGTTATTTAGCACAATTGTTTCTGTAATTGCAACTCACTGGGAATGCTCAGTGTTCAATGGTCCTTGAAAATCAGACTTCCAATTGGCTGATGATGGGTTTTGTTAGATGCGCACACTGAGCTATGAAATTCAGCTGCACATGTCGACTGCAGAATCCTCAACAGTACCACAGGTCTGGGGATGAAGAGGATCTTAATGCAACTTAAACTATTTTTCTTCATACAAACATCTGTTTTGCTAAACTAATAACACATACAAGAATTGAAGATGTTGAAAATAAATATCTGTTTTTAAACCAAGAGAAAAAAAGTGAAAAAATTACAGTGGCAATAAGAAATGTATTTTCCAAGAGAAGTCATAAAGAACTTAAAATTAACCATGTTTATGCCACTAGATTTAATAAAACAAGTCTAACTGAAATGTCACAAATGTTACAAAATTCAGTTCATAAAAAAAACATTCAATCACCACCCACCCCCCTCCCCTATTTTTTAGCAATGTATATACAAACCAGCCCTCAAACCTTTATTAAAATAAACAGGATACCTTCAGATCTTTATCAATAAAAGTGTGTTAGCCTCACAGCTGGGGTAGCCAAGTAGCTACAGAGCATTTTCTCCTACCAGGGACATCAGATGACAGCAGTACACTCCTGCTGTGGAATGAAATCAGGAAGAGGGAGGCAGTGGCTTGGGACTGCAATGGTGCACATGCTGCTGTCCAGGATCATAGGTTGTCTCTACACGCAATGAATGGAGAAAGCTCAGCAGAAGGACTAAAGTGAAAAGAAGTGGACTGGTGTGAAGCTCTTCTCGGTTCTTCTGTGTCCTGCAATATCTTCTAAAGCCACTCTTGAGCATAGAATAATGGCAGATTGACAATTAAAAGTGATTTTACAGAGGTTTCCATTGTGCAGCAGTATGAAGAACCGCAGTCAATAACTCTGCTGTCTCAGGATATATTGTGCTGGGTAAAATCAGGTCCCTTGGGGGAACAGAATTCTGTGTTCAAACACTAACTCTTCCTTTATAGATGAGACTGTTCTCTGTTGGTAAAGAAAATTATGGTCTATGTGTAGGAGCTATATGAAAGAAGGAGCTGTAAATCTAAGGGAGGGGACTGTGGAGCTTTCTCTTCCTGGCCAGCAGCATGTGAGAGTTGGCCTAAATCTCTGTGGCTTCACAGCCCAAACTACAACTTCTGACCATTTGACATGATGATAATGCTCTGGACAATCAGCTCTGCAGGGTGAGGATGCTAGGTCAGTCTCCTTGTCAACTAATGCAGTACCAGCTAAACAGAATTACATCTCCAGCCCCATCAGAGGCAGAGCCACCGTCTGCAAACATTCTTAGGAGTGAGGGGTGACTCCAATACCTACTCAAGTGGGAAAGCAGAGGAACTTGTGAATAAAGGTATCAAACTCTCCTAACAGAAGAGATGCAAATCAGTTGTGAAATATGCTTAGAGTGGATAACACTCCCACAGCCTTAACTCTTTCACATCACAACTACATGTAACAGAGATGTGCCAGAGGAACAGACTATGAAAGTTGCCAGGCTCTCCTGCACTCCCTGAACAGCATCTCCTATTGTGACCATGAGGAGATGGGCTGTTCTGGCAGATACAATGCTTGTGCAATCCAAGGCATTTGTTCTCTTACATCACCACTTAAATGCTTGAATAGTAGTAGAAAGACATAGTAAACAGACCAGGACATCAAACACATTACTGACTGGCATGTGAAATTTAACCAAGACAACTTTGCAAAGAAATAAACCATGCAACCAAAGCTGCATCTTTTACCATCTCCTACACACTGCCTAGGTAATCTGCATTTTTAAACAAAGCTTCCTCATGCTCATGCCTGAAAGTGCATACCAAGGGAAACTGAAGCCAGATGGCTAGAGGTGAAAATGATTAAAAAATAGCTTTTAAAAATGTAGGCTTCCAATAATTAATAGTCCAGATCTTCATGTAATGTATATCACTGAAGTGAATTGCACAGTTGTGGGTGCCCATCCCCTACTTTCAAAAACATTTAATGCAGATTTTGTAGATAGCTAATTTTCAGGGGGGAAAAAAAAAACAACCAACCAACAAAATTAATATGCTGAAAGCCTTTAAAGATACAACGTATTCTAAAGCACTTTAAAATGTAACTACGTGCTAATTAAAACTTCATACTTTCTAATAATAAAGCAGGGAAGAGCTACAACTCCAGCTGGAATGAGCATGCTGCTACAGTGTACAGTTGAAGCAGAGTTTTCAAGGCACAAATGGCCATGAGGCACCTCCTATTGAGAACTGATGATGACAGGTCAGGTCATACGATTCTGCACTCTCTCAGCATTCTAACATAAAGATGTCAAAAAGCTTCTGAAGAAAAAATGACTGTCACTTTGCTGATCAAAGAAAATTTTGCAGTTTAAGTTTCAGCATGATTCTTAGCACTTGTAGAGTGGTTATAAATATTCTTCTTCTTCCCACCTGGTGGACTCTTGTATTACAACATGCATGGCAGTAATGAAGACAGATTAACACTATTTATTTTCTGACACTGACAAGAGTAGCCTGTCTTTGTTTCTCTATTTTATCACTGAAGTCTTGTTTTTCAGCCTCAAATAGCCCCAAGGCAAAACACCATTATAATTAAGTTAAAAAAAAAAAAAAAGAAGAAGAAAAAACAAGGGTTTAAACTTCTCTAAATAAGCAAAAGTCAGCAATTTTTACTCAGTACTTACAATCTAGACTTCACTAAATCCTGAGCTAGGAAATAATAGAGGATGAAGGGTTTATTTATTTTTAAAGATTTCTCCTCAGGGAGAGAGGATCCTTGTTCAGGGATCCCTGTTCCTCATACATCAAACACTAGGAAAAAAAAAAAAACAAAAAAACAAAAAACAAGAGCAAAGCAACACTGACGAAGCTGGATTGGTAGTGAGGTAGTGCACTGTGGAGAGGCTGCCAAATCTGCATCTTTCTAGTTTATTGCAAAAGAGGAGGAGAGGAGAGGAGAGGAGAGGAGAGGAGAGGAGAGGAGAGGAGAGGAGAGGAGAGGAGAGGAGAGGAGAGGAGAGGAGAGGAGAGGAGAGGAGAGGAGAGGAGAGGAGAGGAGAGGAGAGGAGAGGAGAGGAGAGGAGAGGAGAGGAGAGGAGAGGAGAGAGAAATACAATTGAGTCTTAATAGCTTACATGCAACTCGAGACTTCCTGTCTGCCATTACTGGTACAACTCTTACTGAAACAAACAAAACATCTAAAAAAAATAGTTATACTTTTAAGCATGCATATAATTACAACATCAATTGATTTTCACACATGGAAATAAATGGAAATAAATTTTCTCTGATGCTCATATGTGTGAGACCTACAGCGTAAGTATGAAATGCTTGGCTTCTATTTTTCGATTATTAAGAATTAATTAAAGATATCAAGCTCATCTGTTTGACTGAAATCAGCCTTCTTTGCTTGGTTAAGTATAGGCAGTACTTACAGTAGCAAGCAAAGTCTATTTTTGAAATGCTTATTATTTCAAAGTGTCATTGCCAAGATGATTAGCACCAAATCCAAATGAGCTTTTAACTTGCCTCCTTCACTCTGCTGCTGTTCTAACTGCTAAAACCTCGCCAGTAACATCAGCTATAAAAACTGCCTTTTGAAGCCATACCACAGCCAAACCTCTTGAAGTCCAAGGAGATTATGTCTACCGTGGTGCTCCTGTCAGCTGTCAGCAACACTTCCTCAGAGAAGTCCATATGATGTGCTCAGCCTGACCTCTGCTTTAGATATCATGGACCTGTCTAAGGCTGCTCCTGTCAGGTGATCCCCACAGGGGTTCTGACACTTGTCCTTCTCCTTCATCTAGTAATAATGCAGAGAGAAGTGGGTGCTGTGCTCTCAACCTCCCTCTGTGCATCATGGTGACTACGTATGTCCTCTCCAAACAAAGCAGCTTCACCATTATCCCTCATCACTGACTGAAGTGGGGCCACAAGGATACTTCTGAGAGGATAAACCTCAACTACAGGGCTCCCCCAACAGGAAATTATAAAATCCTTTTATTTCAAATGTGTATTCACTATTAACTTCATTTTCTTTTACTAGATCAAGTATGTTTATTATGTGGAGAGCTGGTAGTGATGGTTTTAATTAAGATTTTCTAATAACCTCCTTTGTAGCTTTCAGTTTTCAGTATGGTTTATAACCCCAGGAATGTTAATCATTTTAGGTTAAATTTTTCATGCTTGGCTTCTGTCTCAAGTAGAACAGAACACGGATCATCAGCTACACCTCTTCTGCTTCTTATTTTTCTTTTCCAAAATATTCTCTTGCTGGGAGTAAAACAGGCTGGGAGCCAGGAGATCATAAATTGCACTTTCATCATTTCTACTGCATAATGCTAATAATTCAGTGCAATTGTGTCTGTAATCAAGCAAGGTGTTATGCATCTTTTGCATAGAAAGCAGAAAACTGTCAATCCATCAGCTTAATCAAGGAAGTAATGGAGGTTTTCAAAGGTAGTGCAAGGTCACTGGTGCAAACAAGGTTTAAAACATCATATGGAATAAATATGATGATGTCCACCATACACAATTCCTCTGGACTTCTTGCTTTTGCAAAAGTATTAGGCAAAGGAAAAGAAATGAGAATAGCCTGAAAATGATGAGATAGTCGTCATATATGTACATTCTGACTGCAGAGGATGCCATGCATACCTTATAACGCATCAGACACACTCTTATTTGAACTGGACTTCTGGACTTTTCCAGCTCTCAAGGATAGCTGGCTCACGGCCTAGAAGCAAGTTCGCCAGATCCACATGGGAGTTTTCTACACCATCATATCTAAAGTTTGAAAAGAAATGTGATTATGGTTACTTAAAAATTTAATAGAATGTTGTTTTAATTTCCAATCTGTGGAACATTTTATCAATATATACTAAGCTGGGGTCTTAGTGCCCATACTCTTTTTCCTTTCCTTCCTCTTATTTCCCTCTTCTCTCCTCTTTCTTTGTCTCTTTCCTTCCTTCACAATGTTAAAATTATGCGTGAAATGCAGATGCAGGATTTCAGAGAAATGCTCACTCCTGTTTCTTCTGCACTCTGTGTCTCCTTTGGGAAGAATTCTGTCCTCCAAATGCTCCAGAACTTTGAAGATGATTAGCTGCAGTGTGAGCCAAACACAACAGACACAACTTGAGGGCTGCTTAGCATTGGTAATTCAGGTGTAAGCTCCAGGGAAAACTGTTCACTCTCAGGACTCCAGGCAGCAAAGCTGCTTCATTTTTCTTCTATTTATTGCTGTTGTCTTCAGCCAAGTGTCAGTGTTAACTAGTGCAGTACAAATATCTCACACTTTTTCTCCTTCCCTGTGAGGCTGTTTGGAAATTTAAAGGAATACAAAGCATTCAACAGATGTTGAACACTTCTGTCTTCCTTGGTAAAGCAGCAGAGTATGCTCTTGTGGCCCAGTTCTTTCCTTGGCCATGAGAGTAGTTTCTTTGAAGTTACATTTAAGTCTTGCAGGCTTTGCCCCTTGTGAAGAAAAACTGCCTTCACCTTTGGCACTGAATGCAAGATCACTCACTGTTCTGCTTCAGTTACAATACTGAGGTCTAAGGGATAAGGAAGATAACCTAACTCTTAAGTTGTCCTATTCCATGAAGTTAACCTTCACTTTAATCCTTTTACTTTTCATTTATTTTTGTGAGTAAGATATCTTGAATACACCAGGTCACAAGTGTTAGTAGCAGGAAGAGAAGGAGCAAAAACCACTGTTAGACAAGAATGCTAATTCTGAGAGTGGGCATCGAAACCTGGAGTCGGCTTGTATCACATTGTGAGAGTTCAGCAGTGTTCCATTCATGTGTGTGACAAGCCTCGTTGTGAGGAAGCTTTTTACAAGTGATTCATTCTGAGAAAGCTTTTTAAAAGTGACTCATTTTGAGGAAGCTTTGGATACAGTTCCAAAAGCAGAATATAAAACCTGTGAGAATGAGGGAAAGCAAAAAGAGCAGGCAGCAGAACCAAGCAGGAAGGCATACAAAAAGCAGCTCTTTGCAAGTTCATTTTTTCATTATGTTTGACATTCTTCAGGAGAGAGAACTGCGCTGCACACTTGTGGCCTCAGGCAGTGGAGCTGGAGGAAGATATTTCAAGAACTGCAGAACACACACAGCTGTATTACACAGGGAGGGTATAAAAATGGAATTGACAAGACTGTGATGCCAACTCGCGCTGGATTTACAACAGCCAATGTAGTCTATTTTGAAGTAGAAAATTCTACATATTCCTACCTCTTTTGTCACTTATTTGGACATATGGAAGGTGGCTAAGAGATGTGACAGCTCACATTAGTTCAACTATCAAGAATTAAACATATAATTTTGATAGATTCTCAAAACAAAACAAGCAATACATGAAAGCTGCGCGTGAATTTTTGAGATGAAAGATATCACCAATAACAGTCCTAAACAGACAGCTGGAAAAATACATAACCTGATAGAGCCCTATGAGTTCTAACAATCTCTGTGTTTGTCATTTTTAAGTCAACGATACCATCGCTGTGAAATGAAAACAAAGAGAGTTTTGTGCTCCCTCTGCTGGCTTTGAAGCAGCAGGAGCTTGCAAATACCAAACCCAGAGCTCTGCTGTTCAGTCCAACTCAATTATAATGAAGCACAAACAAAAAGCTGTGACTTTCAGTATGCTTTTGCACGTAGGCTGTTGTTGTTTAACAACTGAACAATAACAACCACAAAAACTGAAATGAAAAAAGTAGCTCTCATTTTGAAAGTGATAGGAAAGTCATTTATAATGTTTACTCATCCTCATGACGTGGAAGGCAGTAGTGTTTATCACCATCTGGATGGTAATTGGGACAAGGCTGTGCAACTGAGTGGTTTGCAACAATATAGATATTGGCGTACTCTCTTCAAGTACAAGTGAATTTATGACCATGGTTGCTGGCCTAGAACTTGATGCTATTAAGATCTTCTGTCAGAATTTAAGCAAGTAGTAGATCAGGCCTCAGTTGCACTTATTAGCCCAGATGAACTAAGGATTTAACTTATGCTCACAGAATGTAAATACGAAAGGATTTCAATTAAAAAAAAAGAAAAAAAAAACCAAAATAACAAGAAAAAACAGCCTTCTATTTTTAATGCAATTTTTTAATGAAAGATTTGTTCTTACTGAGTTTGTAGGAAAATACAATGAGTTTGAGGTAGGTTGATATTCTGTATGCTTTGGTGTAAACAAAGTGGTTACTGTCCTGTGCAGCATCCACGGAAGTTATGTAGAGAGCTGTCTCCTCCTGAGTTAGTGTTAGAGTGCACTGCTATGGCCATGTTCTTGAGCTGCTGGTGTGCAATTCCTTCTTTGTTGATGACTATTGTGAAGACCATCTGGAGAACTCTCATTTGATGGCATAACTGGAAATCAGCATAGTCCCAGAGCAGTTACAAGTTCTCTTAAGACAACTGGAGTGCACTAGCAGGACATCTATGTAAACAATTGGAGCATTAGGCAAATCCCACACTTTGGGCCTTGGTATGCCCTTCATTTAGAAAACTGGTCTCAAAAAAGAAATTTTAGAGTGATATCTAAATGCCTTCCTTCAGCAAATAAACTTACATGAGGCGCACATGAAAAAGATGTGAGAAAATTCCACTGGCTATTTGATTAACCCTCAGGAACAGAACTTGCTAACATAATGAAGCATGACACATCATCTGGAGACTGCATCTATCTGAAGAAGTGTCAAACAGTACAGTCTTCTGAAGCATGAATAGTTTGCATTATGGAAGGAGAAAAAGATTTTAATTTTATTTCAATCTCAGCTACCAGCCTACCACCCCTGGGGTAGACAAGCTTCTATGTGCAAGACTGCATAGTTTAGAAAGTCACATAAATTATTATACTATGAATAACAGTAAAAGCATCATAAACTAGTCCTTTCCTGTTATAAGTGGTAAATAACTTCCATCCTTTCTCTTTTAAATTCTTTTCTTAAGGATATTTCAAGAAAGAATAATTCTTACTTTAGAATAAAATGGGAAATAAATAATATAAAATTGAACTACATAAATTATTCACTTGGTTCAATTTTATTAGAGAAAGATTCAGGGTACACTTCCCTTGTGATTTCCTTGTGTAAACTATCCTTAATGGAATCTGTGTGCTTAGCTTTTCTGGATAGGTCACAATGATAATGCTCATTTGTATACTATTTCCCTCAGTGAAAATTACAGGATCTATGAATTGGGCTAATAGCATCTCTAACTTGGAAGGAGAGGTCAGATATGGTGGAGTGAGGGTCCGATTTTGAATACAGCCATTTGCCTGATAATCTTTTACATCAGAGACACTATTATGCCTAATTGTGAACAGCAGTTTGTTACTGTTGTACGTTACAGAAAAAAAAACCTTACTCATTTCTGTAGTGACTTTCATATGAAAAGAGCTAGAATAAAAGAGAAGAAACATTAATTTTGATACTAAGATTCAACTCAGCTCCTACCCAGCATAATGAAAGTTCCCTTTCAGGGTCCGGCCGGCTCTTGATCCACTCCTCCAAGTCACTGCACACAACAGGGCCTGTAACATTTACAACCACTTTTGGATCATGTTCCTTTCCTTCAGATACATTTGAAGCTGGTTTGAAACAATACTCCTGACTTTCACTTCCTTCTATGTGAGGTCATATATAAAAATGTTACAGTTCCACACTTGATTTCCTTTCTAGTTTCTTTTAAATTATCAGACATCATTGTTTCTGCTGAAAAAGCCTTTTGGTGTCTTGAATATTCTATATTTGGCCTCAGTACCACTGCTAAACGATTTAATGAACTGTTTTAATGAGAAAAATTCCTACCAAGTAGGCTACTGAACTGCTAATATCTCATTCCTAGCATTCTCACGGTATTCATCAGGGCCATGTAATGATTGGGAATTAATTATTTCAGAGAGGTGCCTTTTCTGAAATTTTCAAGTGTCCTCATCAAGATTCGAGTGAAGTACTCTCAGATCATTGCCCAAATTTTATCTCCTTAGAAATAAAAATTACACGATCAGAATAATAAGCAAAATAAAAAGAGTATACAAAGCAGGCATCAAGACTCATTTTCTAGTGGAATAATTAGACCAATTTCCTCCTTTTTGTGTCTAATTTACAAGAAGTAGAAAGAAAATACAAAGTAAACATTACCCTGAAATAGTGCAGAAGAATTATGGGGTTAGTGATATCTGATCACAGTATTCGGTTATTTTCTGTGTACTAATTCCTGCTCAGCATGGTCTTATTGAGAGCTGTGAAAGATCAACAGCTGAAAAAACAGACCAGTAACTACCCTGAAGTTTCACACCTGCATGTGGAGACTCCTTCATCAACTCCCTGAACTTTGTCCTTTAACTGTAAGGCAAAGGTTTTTTCAAGTACCCTGCTGCTGTTTCCTTAGTAAACAATGGGAGCAATTAAAGCTATTACATCCTCCAGGTGAAAGGATACCAATAGGAAGCTGGAAAATATATGGCTTATAACTGAACTGGTTAGATTTGTAATTCTTCTACTGTAGATGATAAAATGTTACCAAATGCAAAAAGTCGTAGTAAATTTTTATTATTGCACAGGAAATGGCTTCCACACTTGGCTATAAATGCTGTTCAAATTGAAATGTTTTTAATAAACAAGTTTCTGACAAAAAATTATGCTATTTTAGTACAGCATAATGCAAGTTGTGTTGTGTTGCATTTCATTTAGTAAATATAGCTACCTACATATCTGGGAATTAATGTAGCTGAAGAAAAATACAAGAGTTAGTAGAATCACTTTGAAACTGTGGATTCAAACCCAGAAATGAATGAAACAGAAATCTTTGTTCTCAAAGGAGATAAAGGGAAAAAAAAAAAAAATATCTGTGGAAATGGTAAAGACCATAAGACCTTATCTCTCTCTACAACTACATGAAGGGAAATTGTGGTGAAATGGGGGTCAGCCTCTTCTCCCACATAACTAGTGATAGGATTAGAGGGAATGGCCTCAAGTTGTACCAGGAGAGATTCAGGTTGGATGTTAGGAAATAATTCTCTGAGACAGTGCTCAGGCACTGGAATGGCCTGCACAAGGAGATGGTGGAATCACTGATTCTGGAGGTGTTCAAGGAACGTTTTGACATTCTGCTGAGGGGTATAGTTTAGTGAGAAATTTTGGTGATAAGAGGATGTTTGGACTGGATGATCTTGTTTTTTTCCAACCTTGGTGATTCTATGATTCTATGAATCTATCATACTGATAAATGGCTAAAAATGAATGCAAAAACAAACAAACCCACAATAAACAAGAGTCAGTGGTGACAGCTGTTCAAAGAGGCACAACTCAATCTTTCATTTAGAAATGTCTAATTGGTTGAATGAGTAGTTTTGTGCTGCAGAAATGCCTTTAGGATGTGCTTTTACTGACATCATTGTACCACCTGCTTTGGAAGTACTGTACCATAGGCATTTACATAAACTTATGTAAAAGGAAAATGTCAGCTTTCGTCTGATATCTCCATTTTGTTGTTAAAAAGATGTGCATGCATAAGCAATGTAAAGTCTTATGGAGGCAAGACGTGCATGCAGAGAAACTCTGTGCTGCACATTTCAGCAAGGCTAGAATCTACCTCTTGATTTTCCCATCCATGCAAAGTGATTATATGGTGAATGTACAGTAGATTTAATGCATATGAAATAAGGTCTATTCATATGAGTGAGTAAATGGGAGCGCAGGAACACTGTTCCCTGCACTTCAGACTTAAGTCTTTAAACACTTCCTATAAGAATCATTTTTTTCAAAATGTATTCAGTTATTAATGTGTCTTCCTTTTGAAAATATTTCCTGTGTCATGACTGAAGTGATTTATACAGTAGACCTTATGTTCTCTCCTTGCTATTATTATGAAGTATATTCTTATGTCACATAAGTAGTAGTCTGAAAAAAGTTTGTATAGAGTGGTCAGGCTGAGGAGTTATTATGGACAAGGTACCTGAAGATTAAAACTAACTGCACCCTACAGGCTATAGAGTGAAAATAATATATATATATATATTTAAAAGTATTGAAAATTGAAGAGATCAGTTCAATTGGCTGGTGGAACTTTTTTGCACTGTGGTTAGAAAAAACACATACAATGAGCTTGTTCTGCTGCTTAATGAGAAAACTATACCGAATAGTTGTGCGGAATATATTTTTTCTAAGCAGGTGATTAGTTAAGTAAATTTGGGGTTGTAGATCACTTTGAAATGTGCTTGAGGAAAAAACACCAAAGAATATGCTATATTGAAGGCCATGAATGCTGACATATGCCAATGCTCTATTGATGTGAGACTAGTTCTTTATGGGACATAGCTTTCTTATTTAAAATTTGGTCTTCTTACTCTTGGGTGCTTCTGCACTACCACATATTCAGACCAGCATTAGTAGAGCACACCCTGTGCTACTGAGCACAGTAGACAATGGGAAAAACTTATTCATTATCAGACCAGCAAAAACTGATAGCTTTGAAAATGTTAATTTATCAGTTTAGAAATTTCAAGATGTCCATTGCGTTATCACTTTTCTGATTAATTCCTGTGTAAGCTGTATTACTACTGGGATATGACTCTTCATTCAGGGGTGCAAGTAGGTAATCCTGTGGGGGGGAAAAAAAAAAGTTTGTTAAGTATAAGCACATTAAAAATAAATAACAAAAAGACAGGGCTCTAAATACCTTAAATATTTCAAAAAAAAAAAACACTGTTAATTCCTTCTGGGGAGAGATAAGCTGCCATACTAGAAGATAAGTGCTAAGTTTGATACTTCACTGAGAGATCATGGGATCATATCCATCCTAGTAATTAGTTACTTAATTTTTATGTTTCTTGCTGTTCATTGCAATACATTTACAGCAAATCATTTAGACTACATTTGCTCTGAAAAATTAAGCCCCAATACTGCATTTTAATCTTAAGAGTTTATCTTCTTGCTAGATGTTAGAGAGACACAGGAAATAAACACTTGAAGGTGGTTAGAAAACTGGGTGTGCCTGGCTTACTTTATAGATCTAAGGTCTTCTTTATCCGCATACTATAAACTTGTAAATCTCACGTCCCAAGGTTCTCAAAAGTAATTTCCAACATTATTTTCCAACAGTATTTTTCAAATTCAGATGATTACTTCCATGCAGCTGGCAGCTCAGTTTACTGCATTTAAGAAAGCAGTTTTAAGTAACATCATTGTTTAAGGCAAATTGCCTTTCTGAAACTCCAAAGAAGTAATCTTAATCAGAAAGAGGCAGACCCTTTTCCTCTCATCCCCAGGCACAACTCCCATTAAAACAGATCAAAGAGAGAATATACTTCCTAGCACTTAGATTTTTTAACCATCTCTGGTCAGACTCATGAATGCCATTTTAATGGACAAGCAGTCAAAAAAAAAAGGAAAAAAAAAGTGCATAACTCATACATTCTAAGAAACAGATACAGTGATGTATGATATGTGTGTTGCTATAGTAATACAACTATGTTACAATGAATACAGTATTTTGCCCCTTCCTTCACAGTGCCAACTGGCTAAACTTATAAATCATATAATTATAGAATCGTCTGATTTGGAAGGAATCCTTAAAGGGCATCCAGTCCAACTCCTCTGCAATTAACAGCGACACATACAGTTAGATCAGGTTGCCCAGAGCACCTCCAGCCTGACCTTGAATGTCTCCAAGGATGGGACATCCACTACCTCTCTGCTCAGTCTGTGCCAGTGCTTCACCACCCTTACTGTAAAATATTTCTTCTTTATACCAACCTAAATCTTCACTCTTGTAGTTTGAAACCATTTCCTTTTGTCCTACGACAAGAGACAATGCTACAGTCTGTCCCTTTCTTTCTTATAGCTCCTCTTCAGATACTGAAAGGCCACTATCATTTGTCCCCAGAGCCTTTTCTTCTCCAAGGTTGATCAGTGTACATTGTGGAAAAAAAATAATAGAATCACATCATGTAAGCTCTTTGTTTTTAATACTGAAACAACTGGCAATGTATATCCATACTTAAATATATTCCATATACATTCTCTATTTCTTTTTAGAGGCGAAAAAAGACCACTTAGTACTTTAAGTCTAACAGTTACTCTCAGCACCCTACAGTCACTGCCCTTCCTGTACTCCATTTGTTTTGGTGCAGAGCCAGATAAAATTCAAATTTCTTTCCCCTCCAATCATCCAACCACCCCAAATACTTAAGTGCTCCTTTCCAGTATTATACTAAAAACAAACAAACAAACAAACAAACAAAAAATCATCCCCCCCCCCCCAAAAAAAAAGAAAAAAGAAAAAAACACCCAACCATTGGATACTGTCCTATGATTACTATAGGTTCATTGTCCACAGAGGAATTGGAAAGTATCTGTGAATAAATCAAAATGAGATTTTTTTACCAAGTCACCTAAATGTAAACATTTTTTGTTAAAACTTTATGTTTGACATGTGGAATATTTATTTTCTGTACTATCAGCACTTAAAATATTTTATTCCTTCCTTCTGTTACAATGTTTTGAGAAGGGGTAACAATGCCCAGTATGTTTTAACTTCTGGTTGATTTCCTTTGTGTTTATACCATTTTTCTATCATACCAGAAGAGAAATGATATCCCATCCTACTGATAATTCAGTCCCATAGTTCAAGCAATTAAAGTGCAGAGCTCCTATAGCTGAACTGCTTGGGAAAAGTAAACAAAAAACTAAGCAACAACAAAAAACAGTATTTCTGAGCTAAAATTTCTGCTTTTCTTTCTTTTCTTTTCTTTTCTTTTCTTTTCTTTTCTTTTCTTTTCTTTTCTTTTCTTTTCTTTTCTTTTCTTTTCTTTTCTTTTCTTTTCTTTTCTTTTCTTTTCTTTTCTTTTCTTCTCTTACAACATAAGCAGAAATTAAGAATTAAAACAATTGCCTTCCTCACTATTTCCAAGCTTTTTTCTCTAATACTTTCACTGTTGAATTAATAGGCCTTTTCCTCCAATGATAACATCAACAAATGTCTTGTACAAAATATTTGCTCCACCTCAGGAACAAAGCAGGCTTATGGAGTGCCTTCTGACTGTCTATTTCTTAAACATGATTTGAACTGTCAGTCACTGACACCTTCTGTATTTACAGACAAATTGTGGCAAATGGAGGTGGCATGAAAAACAAGGGTAACTCTTCTGCAATACAGACCCAGACATTTTACCCTAGCACAGTCATGGACACTCAGCTCCTTACATTTATGATTTAGAAGACAAAGCAGTGCTTAGAAATTGCTGTCTGTGTGCTGAACTGCACAGGGCATCACTCTTCAGCCAAAGAGCAGTACAACCTTCCACCACTACAGGTAGATGTGAAATAGGTTGCCTAATATACTCCTAGCTCTGATGTGGGATTTTAATATGACCCATGCTCTTGAGCAGAGGCTTTTCTTAATACAGCTTTGCTTATTTATTTTAAGCAATTGTGCCTTAATTTAAACAGAATAAATTATGCTTAGAATGGATGTCTATATTTGCGTTTGTCACTAGTGAAAGATATAAGATAGATAAAGTTCATATTTGTGTGAAGTATAATGTATATGGCAAAATATTACTTACATTGATCAAGACCTTTCTTATATTATTCCCAATTCAACATAGCAGTGGGGTTTGTATTCATTCAATAAGTACTTGTACATTAATAGCCAGAATTGTCACTTAATAACTTGAAAGCAAGTGGACAGAAAAAAAGATTTCCAGTTTCTAGCATCAGTAGTGATTCTTCTTGCCCAACCTCACTCCCAGTCAGCCTGGGATGAATGAGTGTGTGTACTTCCTAGTAATAGGTCTCTCCAAAAGTAATACCTCCTATTTATTTCCATATACAAAGACCATAATAACACTATTTGATAGAATAGATTCTCAGCTACGAAACTCTACTTTCAACATAGTCACTACCATTAGCTATGCATTTTCACCAGTGAATTACTATTGGAGAAGCCTTCATACATTGCGGAGTACAACAGACTTGCTATAACTCAGCTATGTAGGAACTACTACTTGTCTCCATTTTCCTAATGCAGTCTCATAACAAGGCGGGCTCAGTAAAAGGTACTTTGGCAAAACACTTCACTCAGAATATTAAAATGAGCAACTGTATAATTTGGTAGTATTCATCGGCTAAGTCACATTCATTACTATATCATAAAATATTCCCATATTACTTTATGCTATTACTGCTGCATTTTTAATAGATAGGCTACTTTTGCCCTATTTTCTTCTCCGTGCAATCCAAGAAAGAAACACCTGCATATAAAGGCTAAAATTAGAGGGCTGAGCTTTTGTAAGGTATCTCTATAGTAACATCTGTATTGCTTATGCTTGCCTTTATTTTTCACTCCGTAGCAGCTGTGAAAGAAGATTCAGACAAGATAGAAAAGGAGAATAGATTGCCGTATGTAAACTATTCTTCCCATGTGTGGAGAACTTTTGGCTATTCTATAATGCTGATAACTTTTAAGATAAGAATAGTGATGGTTTTAATGAGAAGTCTTACATATAGAAAGATATTTACAAATACAGCTAAACTACTTTCAAATCATAAAAGGTATACTTTTGACTATTCGATACTCTCAGGATTTTGAAAAAAAATCTCAAACTACACTGAGCATAAGAATGAACACTGATCAGTTGAAGTCTCTCAGTGTTTAAATTAGGTACAAATTACTGTTATAGATAGATCAACAAAACTTAATGAACTTACGTTGGTATTACTTACACACATTTCTCAGAGTATGCCAAAACTTTCACTGACAGAGAAGTGTTGTAAAGAAGAATCTGTAACTAGCAAACCAGAAAAAGCTTCCAGCATAGAACAATCCATGAGAAAATATTTACACTACCCTTTGTTATACTGATGACTACACAAAAAGAGTACAAGAATACTGGTGATCTAGAACCTGATGCTATTGCTTATTACCTTTGAAACAGTAACTGTTTTGTTAGTATGTCAAGATCTTGCTTTTTAGTTCTGGCAGTTGCCTAAATAGCAGGATTTAATGATTCTCTACAAAACTGAATCACATGATAATTAACTGGCTTTGTTCCTTTTGCCATGCTCAGGTAGATAATATAGAAAAAGAATCATAGCCTCAGTAGTAGCTGTGTTTCCAAAGCAGAGGAACAGTGCCACTTTACTTCTCCATCTGAAAGAAATTTTGTGCTGCTTTCCTCAGTACTGCTGATACCTCCAGGCTGACAGAATCTTTCATACAAATATCTGGAAGTTCAACATTAATGGTATTAAAATGTTTGAGCACTGTACAGTTTTTCCTCAGCTAGGTATTATATATGCTGTGCATTAAACTGAAATACAGCCTGTAGTTCCATTTTCTGAGTTCCCTTTCAGTTTTCTTCTTTGTTATTTTAGGCCCTTCTAGTAAAGAGGATTTCAGACTCTTTTGAAGAGACTGAAATGCTTGTGTTGCTTTCATAAATAGAAATACTTCACTTCTTCTTTGAAACTTTTGCATTTCTGTAACATGCTGAACTATCTTTTACCAGTCTATCTCTATATGAAAACATATTATTTGGTGATCTTAATGCAAACTTTTCTTCTATTTATGTAAAATGTGGAAGTATTTTACTAATGCTTTTTAACCCAGACTCTACATTCTTTGCCCATCATTCTTTGGTTGGTAAGCTTAAAAAAAAAAAAAAAGGAAATCGCTACAGATCTCTTTCCCTGCTGTCATATGTTCCTTTAGATATATTCTGAAGAAAGCTTCTTTCTCTGAATTGAAAAATGTCACAGTATGATTTATACTGTTTAATTTTTCATCTTGTTAATACCAATAGTATAATGTATTTGAACACCACAATATTTTCATAAGATTCATTGGGGGGTCTATCTTTTTCAAGCATAACTCTAATGTTCAGATAATGAAGCGTGGGGGCTGAAATAGATAACCTGCTGACCACCTGAACCCAGAAAGATTAAAATGTATGATTCAAAGCCATTTGACAGAGGTGCTTTCTGGAAGAAAGATTCCTGTAGTGTCTATCATTTACATCTAGATACCTCACACTGAAAAACTGAGGAAAGTCGAAATCTGATTGCCTCACATAGCCAAAAACACTTGTTTAGACAAAATGGTAGGTACAGGCACAAGAGTTGTTGAGCTACATTATACTATCAATTAGGCTATTTTTTCTTCTTCTTCCTTAAAATCTAAAGTTCCAGGTTCTCAAAAATGAGCAAGTAACTGAAGCAAAATATCTACTTTGTTATTTAAACTAAAGGAGGCATCAATAAATATTGAGTAAAGAGAGCAAAAGCAGCATGTTGATAATAAAACTTTGTCTGACATTTTAGCCCCAAAAATTAACTGCCAAAGAAAAGGTATAACAAGTGAATTTGAAAGCATATAGTAGTAAGATCAAATGTAAAACATATGCATTAGCAGAATCAATTTTTTAACAAATATGCTAGTGAAGAAAAAGGGACTGTAGGGAATATTCAAGTTTTCAAGATGCAGTTTTTATGAGAGCTATTAAGTAGCTAGAAAATGTGAAAGATTCAACAACACTCATTTTCACTGGAATTGTCTTTGATAACAGAAGTCATCAAAAATCCTAAATGCAGACAATTTTGTGCACATCTTATTACACTGAAAAACTGTAGTCAATGACTACAGAGGTGATACCTTGACTTTGACTTATTCTAGGCTGCTAACAGTTGAAGACTGTCTTGAATCATAGACTGGATACATTCTGAAGATTGTCAAATGAAATCCCCAGTCTGATTTGATGAAAAATCTTGGTTTAGTCAAGTGGCTTATTGACGTCACTGAAGATGAGGCTTCACTGACTTTTCAAAATGAAATGTACAGATAGCTGTAAAGGAGCTTGAACTATACTACTATGAAGGATCTATTTAATTATCAAAGTTCACTCACATGCTTAAATGTTATTCTATTCCAAAGTGGCTATTCTTATTTAAATTAAATATCTTTTGTAGCTCCCTTCATTCTCAAATGAAACTCACATTGTGATTGTAAAGTATAATTTTTTTTTGGCTTACTTCATTGAATTTATGTCCAGAAGTAACGCACAAATTCTTCACTGAGAATCATTTATTGTACCTGGAAGCCCCAAGGCTTTGCTTCTGTATGGAATATGACTGCCAAGCCAGTCATCCGCTCTTCAGAGAAATATGAAGAGGTAAAACCCAAATTTTGTTTGACACCTAGAACATGCCTTGAGGCTACAAATCTGATAGTTTTTGATTACTGAAAAGCATTGTTGTTACAGATGGAATATGACAAATCAAAATTTTCCTAGAACATAGTAGGGGTAAATAGACCTCAGTTACTTTGATATGCTTGTAAGAGACAACCATAACTGTTTCAGTCTCAAAAGCTTTTTGGACAAGAATGAAACTTTTGAAAACCCATAAGCATTGTGAAAAATTGTCAGTTCTTCTGCACAAGTTTTAGGGAGGCTAAAGTGCAACAGCCCATCCTTTTCTCTCCTCAGGTTATTGGGATACATCTTCAGTGGCAGTAAATCTGGATGGGTTGATTTATCTTTCTGAGAAATGCAGTTTTCTCACATACCAAATCATCTTACAAGGTGTGAACTTTTTCCATTCCCACTCATCAAAACACATACCACAAAACAGATGCATCAAAGATGAATAAAGTTTAAATGCATACTTCAGTTACCAGGTTTCACTTTCAACAGATCTGTACAGACACTCCAAACAACATGATGCAGCTGAGCTGGCCAAGTAACAGCAACCTGCTATCCTGCTCAAAGGCCAGCTAGGATGAAGCAATCAGCTTACCTTACTCTCCTAAATATTGAAACCATACAGATTTTTTTACTGGTCAATCAAAGGAAAGAATCTCAAAATTTTCTCTATTCATAGCCCTAGGAGTTATTTTGTCACTGCAAAACAGAAGTGTCCTGCCTATGCGTTAACATTCACTGCTTCCATGTTCTACACAGAATAGGAACATTATATGTGGATCTTCCAAAGGAAAATGTGCTAAAATGCGGTCTTTCAGCAGGATGGGAAGTAAATGAAAAACAAACAGCACAGAAGTACCCAGCCTAACAGGTTTCCAAGGCAAGATATCATAAAATCATAAAATGGTTAGGGTTCGAAGGGATCTTCAAAGGAATCCTAACAATACATGAACTATTGCCCAGTTCCCAAAAATATGCTTATGAGTTGAAATAAAATCAGAAGCAACATCCAAGTTTAGTACCACCATCTAATATTCCTCTTCTCTTCTCTTCTCTTCTCTTCTCTTCTCTTCTCTTCTCTTCTCTTCTCTTCTCTTCTCTTCTCTTCTCTTCTCTTCTCTTCTCTTCTCTTCTCTTCTCTTCTCTTCTCTTCTGTCATGATTGATCTTAAAAGAAGCAAAAGATTTTGATTTATCATAACTAAACTGCATTTGCATTGTTTGAGTAATTTGTCCTGTTAATCCTCACAACCTCTTAACAGTCCAGAATGATCGTTACTGCCAGGTACATTAGTATGTCACTGCTGGAATTAATCCTTTCAGTTGTGAGTCCTCCAGGAATATTAAAAAAATGTTTGCATTGGAAAGATCACGAATTAAAGCACATGCTTTTCACTAATAAATTCACTAGGAATGTCTTTCTTCCTGGTATAATGAGCAGTCATGAGCTTTTATCATTATGAGAATAAAGAGAACTAATTTGACAGTTCTGCCTCCAGTCTCCTTCTCAGTTATTTTTTATTGAAATAACTCATCTGACTTCACTTAGACTGCTCCTGCTTTGTCTGAGGTTTTGAAAATAATCATATAAAAATCCCTTTATTTCAACGTCCTCATTTTTCTCGGACATTTTTTGAAATTCTGAATAAAGTGTAAATGGGACTACCCCTTTTTTATATGTGCTCCTTTGAACTGAAAACCTGAGCTGTGTGGTGTGCAAACTCCCTTGACAGGTTGATGAGAAAGGGGCACAGCTCAGGTCTGCTATTTGCAGGATATCCTTCTAACTTTTTAAAGCCCTTTTATTACAGCTAAGCAATCCTTTTATCAGTGCTATCTATTCTTCTACAGAAGTCAATGCTTCCCAGAAAGCTCACCTGAGGTGCTGGCTGAGTACAGAAAAGATTAGGTTCTGCCAGCCTCCATAGTTATAAGCCTATATAGTTTCTCTGTTCAATGCTTCCTATGTATGCCACAACACAGAATAGGTGCAACAGCCAATGCTATAACCAGAATATAATCAGACATTTCAAGTGCAAGGACAGAAACAGGAAGCTTTTCAAAATAAGTTTTTGACAGGGCTGCATACAAACCCTTACTAATCAAAGCCATGCTTGATTAATAGACAGCATATGGTACTATTGATACTACTTAAATCCTAGCACAGCTGGATATTAATGTCGATGAAGTCAATTTTAACATTAAGTGAAAAGGCTTACCTGTGAAATTTTTATGTAAAAAGCTATGATGAGATACAGAGAGCAGATCCTGTACTCAGGAGAGCACACGGATGCATCTGCTCCTGGTCCATGGCACAGGGCTCCCAAAGGAGTTTCCCTGTGATCTCCTTATGAAGTTGCCATTGCAATTTTGCTCCACTTTAAAAGATGACATACATTTTTTCAAGCAAATCTTTAGTCTGTCTTTTCTGATAAAAATATACCAAGAATCTAGGGCAAGCACATAGTATGGATGAAATCAGGAGAAAATCCATAATTTACCTAGCATTCATAATGGCTGCTTACAATTACTTTAATATAACTTGAGAACTGTGTTATTTCCATTGCTTTATGAGAAAATTCTCAAACAAAGCAGAGCTGATGAAATTTCTTGTCTACAATCATTTCAGATAAATCAAATAAATTACATGACCAAAAGGTTACACAAATTATTTAAACATCTGAGTGAAATCTTTTGGGACCCATAAACATTTCTCAGTGATGAAACATAACAATAAGAGTTTTCTTTGTGGAGGTTATGCTGAGGTTCCCTTGGATTCTTTATATAAAAAACCATAAAAACTGATTCCTGAGATATATATATCAAATGAGGTTCCCCTCACCCCTTACTTGTAGCTAATATTTCACTACAACATCTAATAGTGCTACAGCTATAAACAACACAATACCCTGTTTACAAGGAAATGCTGAATGCTTAAGAAGCACTGCAAAAATTGTATCTAGTTATTTTGACATATGAAAAAAAGAAAAAAAAGGAACAAAGGAATGGAATATGAGCTAGATATAATTTCATTGAAGAACTTTCTATTTTTCAGTGTTTGAGTACTGTGCAGCTGAAAAGGATTCCTAAACACTAAAATACAATGAGAAAATCAATAACTGCAAGTTAAGTTGCTGCAGAACATTCAAAATTTTATTACCACTTTACAGAGGTTTTCTTCCCCACCTCCCATAGCTCTTTGACCATACAGTCAGATAAAACACCTCCAGAGGAGCAGATCATTCATGAGCAGCAGAGACAATGGGCAAAATCGAAGATGAGAAAGTAAGTCCAGGGACAGGGGATGCAGACAGGAGAGCAGGACCTCCCGCCAGAAGGAAGCAAATCAAAGTCTCTCCATCATCAGAAGTGGCTTAATATAGTTTCATTCTGTCTTTAATAATCACAAAGCCCTCCCATATTCCCTGCCCAATGATCCCAAGTGCAGCATGACCTGCCTTTGTAGCACCAACTTACCTGAGAAGGAGAAGCTAACTTCCATCAAGCATAATGCAACAAATAAATAGATTTGTACATTTCCCTTTCTCTTGGGCTAATTAATTTAGTGATTTATGGAGTAAAATTAGCAACAATGCATTAAATATTTAAAAAGTGCATTTGTATATATAATACAAGTATGTAGAAATGTTTGTGATATACACAAATACTTATCTAAGCTTGCATTTTTGGAGTAAATAAAATTTAAGTTACAGGCTTCCTTGCAGAAAGTACATGTCTTCAAAGGTTTTATACAGGATTATTTGTTTTCCAGTACTTGTGTGGTATGATCATCTGCAGCCACTATCAAAGATTCAGAGGTTTGTATTCCATGTCAGAAACTTCGTTAATTTCTCAGGAAAAAAATCAATCATATTTCAATATTAAACATTACAGCATCAATTATTTATAAGAGAGTATCAAGAATGAACAGAAAAATATATGCACACACAACAAAAAAGGAGAACATAGGAAGATCTATGGTATTAAAAACACTGCTAGACTTTTTCTTGTTTTGGACATCAATTGTTAAGAGAAAATAGTGCAGTGCCATTCTGTCACAAAATTATATATTTAAACCCACTAAAATTCAAGCTCTAGTAAATGAAACTAATTTTTCTTGTCATCCCTCAGGACCTCAATGTTATTACATAAAGGAAACAGAAGAATAAGACATATTGTTTGTACAACTAATTTTCAGTAACTGTTTATGTATTTTATAAGAAGCAGGCCACCTAGCGTTGGTTTTTCTCTGGATTTTGTTGCTAAATTTAGTCACTCTAAATATATGTTTCCAATATTCCTGCCTATAATAGACCTGTAACATTTCAGAGAAAAGTAGAAAAAAAGTCTGATGTTAACTATTCTCTGCCATTCTGCTGGGGGTTTTTTTTGCTTTTTTTTTTTTGTTTGGTTTGTTTTGGTTTGTTGTTTTTTTTTTTTTTTGCTACTTTCACTGTTGCGCTTACACAAACAAAAGAACAAAAGAATGATTTCATCAAAGTAAACTGAATTCTTTCTCTAAAAGAAAACAAGAACAATAAAATTGAAAACTAAGCAGTAGATTTTAAATTGAGAGAAGCTAATTATCCTTTTGTGGAGGAAGGGCAACCTGTTTTCAGAAGGTCAAAATGTAAACTATATTCTTACTATATCCTTCAGTGTGGCATATGTAAAAGGAATTTACCAACAAAATGTATACAGTAAAATTGTGTGATCATGACTTTTACAAGATATATTCATAATCACATTACGACACACAACTTGAACACATTCAAACAAGTAATTTGCTGTGTAGCTAATAATTTATTTGATAGAACATTACACAGAGAAGTCATAAGAAAAAAACGTCTAGTATTTCAAATATACAGGGCTTTATAGTTCAATTCAAGAAATAAGAATCTGTTGGAATGAGTCTAGCCCTCTGATCATCCTTGGAGAACCTCTCCCATGAGACAGGGGCTGATAGAGTTGCAATTGCTCAGCATGAATAAGAGAAGGCTCCAAGATGATCTTTTAGCATCCTGCCAGTACTTTAAAAGGGCCTACAGGAAAGATGGGGAGGGAAATCAATATTTTGCATGGGTAGATAAAGATAGGACAAGAGGCAGTAGTTTTAAACTAAAGGAGAAAAGATTTAGACTTGATGTCACTGTGAAGTTCTTTACTGAGAGAATATTGAGGCGCTGGAGCACAATGCCCAGAGAGGCGGTGGATGCCCTGTCCCTGGAGGTGTTTAAGACCAGGTTGGACAGGGCCCTGAGCAATCTGATCTAGTCCTTGACCTAGCCCTTGGCAACATTGCCTGCAGCAGGGGTTTGGACCTTGACAATCCTTGAGGTCCCTTTCACCCCATGCCATTCTATGTTTATGATTCTTTGTCAGGGAGCATAGTGACTGAATAAGGGGTCTTAAACTAAGAAAGGGTAGGTGTAAATTAGAGTGTAGGAATAAATTCTTCATTACGAGGTAGGTGAGGCCCTGGAACAGATTTCCTAGAGAAATTGTGGATGTCCCATCCCTGAAGTTATTCAAGGCCAGGTTGAATGGGGCTTTGGACAATTTGCTCTAATGGGAGGTGTCCGCCTGCCGCTGGGGGTTTGGAACTGGATGATCTTTTGGGTCCCTTCCAACCCAAATGATATCCTTTTGGCCAGTTCAGGTCAGCTGTCCTGCTTCTGACTCCTCCAAGCTCCATGTTTCCCCTCAGCCCCTCCTTGGCAGTTCAGGATGAGAAGCTGAAAATCTGTAATGTCTTTGCTTCAGTACAGCACTTTTCAGCACGTAAAACATTGATACATTACTAACATTTTTTCCAAAAGCCAAAACATAGCATTGTACCAGAAACTATGAAGAAAATGAACTCTTTCTAATTGAAACCTGGACACCTTAACAGTAGGATTGGATTTTTAGATCAAACTGAGTTCGCTTCCAGTCTTCATAAAGTGATAAGACGCTTGTATTTTCACTGGTTGCAGCACCACTATTCCATTTGAAGCAAAGCCCTTCAACTCGTCATCTAACTGCTCTAATCCTTCATTTAATTATTTTTTGAACAGATAAATTGGCAGTTCTTGGACGAGTTTCACCTGGGAATCAGTAGGAGTTCAGTGAGAGAAGATTTGGTTTCCACCCACACAAAGGCCTCGATTTGATTGACAAAATTACTCAACAAAAACTCCATCCATTTGTTTATTAATTGTTTTACATCACAGTTATATGACAGTAAACACAGCTAATGAAAATGTAACTGACCTTAATCTAAGTTCACCTATAAAATTCCATACTAATTATCAGATTTGTATGAAGAGTTTAGCTAAAAAGGAATCAGGTCAGATGATTATCCAGATCTTCCTCTAGTCAGTGGAGATGCAAGATTTCCATAAAGATTCAGCTTTTTTTCCTTGTTTCTTACTTCAGATGGAGTCACTCAGTTCTTGCCTATACTGCCTTTGGCTTTTCCTATCACTCCTGCTCTTTGGAAACTAATCTGAGATGAGTTGCTCCATGGATATTTGATGAACAAACATGGAAAGTATATTTTTTTTCTTTTTATCCTACAGATGACTACTGCTAGTGGCAATCTCTGAAAAACTCAGGTACATCCAGCAATTGCATGTCCTTAGGGGACAAAATAGTTGTCCTTAGTTGTCCTTTCTTCATTAGAAAAGCAGAAAGTCTCAAACTAAATTACTGTAAAATTTTTTACTCAAAAAAGAACTGTTGTTTATCTGTTACGGCAAAAGGGTATTTGTGAATACTGAAAATGTGTTGTCAACGGTTTACAGGGTGGTTCAACCCAGTTCCGTGATTAGCAGGGCAGAGGGATTTTGGGAATCTGTGCCTCTGGAAAAGGAAAACAGAGGACCTCAAAATAATTAAAAACAGAGACAAGGATCTGAGGAGAAACAAACTAATTTACTAAATATGGTAATGGAAATGCAAGATAACACACTATAATACAATATAATCAGAATTGAAGCTAATAAATCAAATATAATGATAGAGAGTCCAAAAGGTGGATAGGCCTCACCATAACACTGGGACGCGCAGTCGGGTCAAGCAGCAGGGAGGAGAGCCAAAGGAAATATTGCTGTCAGATGACCTACCAAGGCCTTATATCTGTTCCCCCTGAGCAGAAATGATAACAACACGGCAAACAGTCTTCTGGGGAATGTAGTTCTTCTTCTCTTCTGGGACAGGTACCCGGAACTGGAGTATTAACACTTTAACTTCCAGTGCACTACACGATGTTATGATGTGGAATACCGATAACCAGAAATCATAAAACCATGACATGTACCATAACATTCAAGAATGAAGAAAGAAAAATACTGTGACTTTACTGAACTGGTATCTGCCCCTGTACTCGGCATCGATGAGGCCTCACCTTGAGTACTGTGTTCAGGTTTGGGCACCTCAGTACAGAAAGGACACTGAGGTGCTGGAGTAGGTCCAAAGAAGGGCAACAAGGCTTGTGAAGGGCTTGGAGAATATGCCCTATGAGGAGAGACTGAAGGAACTGGGGCTGTTTAGTCTGGGAAAGAGGAGGCTGAGGAGAGATCTTATTGCTCTCTTTCAATATCTGAAAGGTGCTTACAACGAGAGTGAGGTTGGTCTCTTCTCACTGGTGACAGGTGACAGGACAAGGGGAAATGGCCTTAAGTTGCACAAGGGGAGGTTTAGGTTGGATATTGGGAAACACTTCTATACAGAAAGGGTTGTTAAGCACTGGAATAGGCTCCCCAAAGTTGTGGTTGATTCACCATCCCTGGATCCGTTTAAAAAACTGTTTGGATGTGGTGCTCAGGGATATGATTTAGTGGAGGGTTGTTAGAGTAGTATGGTTAGGTTGTGATTGGACTCGATGATCTTTAAGGTCTTTTTCAACCTGAGTGGTTCTATGATTCTATGATTCTTGAAATAATATTAAATAGCCACAATCAGAAAATCCCTCAAGAGTACACTTTTTACGTGTGACACATGCATATCTTCCAAGACTAACAAAGTAGCCTGGAAAAATTAGTTTGAAGACCACCAGTACAGTTAAAGATATTTTTTAATAATACATTTTTTAAAATGTTTTCTTCTTGCCATCAACATATTTATCATCATATATCTTCTAAACTAAAAAATTCCTGTTTCTTGAATAGCGCAGTTGAGGAAATGGCTAAATGAAAACCAAATATGCAGCTCCTTTAAAAAAAAAAATTGACTCAGCTACAGAATTTCATCTTCTTAAGTATGATTTTGTTCATTTGCCAGACTTAATACAAGATCCAGCTTGTTGTCTCCAAATGAAACTACAATAAGTCAGTTGCTTGCTATTCAGTGGCTTGGTATATAACAGAAAGTGTTACATTAGTCTGTCAAATAAGGGAAAGTTATAGCACCAGTTGTGCAAGACAAAATTGTTCCTGTGCATAATCATCAAGAGGTGATGATACTGATTTTCCCTTGGAATCAAGAACTCTGCTAGAGCAGCAGAAAACAAAATTGGTTAAAGACACAAACTGTCCTGTGGTTCACTTAGCTTCTTGATGAAACCGATGTCCTGTGGTACACTGAAGTACCTGCACATGCACTGCAGAGTATTCTATTTATATAACTACCAGCAAATTAATTATCTGTGGGTAAATTTTAGCAGAACAGCAGTTTTGTATTATAGTTCTAGTACATGCACCTTTGCATGTAGATCGAGTTAGCACACAACAAAATCAAATAATTGTTTAGGTTGGAAGGAATACCTTCAGGTTATCTAATTCAACCCCCAGCTCAGGTGAGATCAGGTAGACCAAGTTGTCTAGGATTTTTGCTGGGTTTTGAATGTCTCGAAAGATAAGGCTAACCTATTCCTCGTTAACTTCAAGACTAGAGACTTTCTTCAAACTGGACTTTTTAACACTGGTCACTTATCTCTGAGCCTGGTCATTCAGACAGCTTTCACACCACTCAGTATCCACTTATCTAACCAATTCATTACTAGCTTGCAAGACAGTATAAAAAGGCTTACAAAAAACATTTATTAGCTGCTTTTCCCTCATGTACCACTATAATCATCTCATTTTAAAAGGTTATTGTGTAAGCATGATTTTCAATTCATAAATCCAGATTAAATATTCCTAACCAGATTCTTGTCCTTGCTTGATTGGAAATGCTTTCCAGGAGGATTTTCTTCACTACTTTGACAAAGTATTGAGGTGAGACTTGTTCATCCACACAGTATACTCCTGCCTCTTTGCTTGATTGTCCCTAATTTTCAGGTTGGAATTTTCCTGAACTTCAATATGGGCAAAAGTGCCTTTAGAGCATGCATTGAAGAAATTCAGAAACTTCAATTTAGAAGCCTCCAAGACAGCACTTTTCAAATCAGTACCAGGATAAGAAGGTATACGGTCATTCAGTTAATCAGGTAAATTCTCTTGCAGGCTGATATCCTTCCACAACACCAAAGAGCTCCAGGTGCCTATCTGCAAGCAAGGTCTTATGGTTTTAGTCACCTCTGTACAAGTGTCATGGTTTCATGATTTTTCATTATCGGTATTCCACATCATAACATCATGCAATGCACTGGGGGTTTGACTGCTGATGCTCAAGTTCCGGGTGCCTGTCCAGAGGAGAAGAGCAGCTACGTTTCCCCAGGGGGCTTTGCGGTCAACGAGGAGATATAACTCCCGGCAAGGTCACCTGATGCTCTCTTCTTTGCCTGCGCTGCTTCGCTTGCGCTTCTCTGCCTGCGCTGCTTCGCTTGCGCTTCTCTGCCTGCGCTGCTTCGCCTGCGCTTCTCTGCCTGCGCTTCTCATCTCAGCGTTGTGGTAAGGCCGATCCACTATCAATTTCACATTCTCTCTCCTTATAAAATTCTGTTGATACCATATTTAGTAAATTACTTTGTTTTACCTCAGATTGTTGCCACTGTTTTCAATTATTTCGGGGTCCCTTATTTTCTTTTTTTTCCGGGGGCGCGGATCCGCGGATCCCTCCGCCCTTCTAGTCACGGAACCGGGCCGAACCAGCCCGTAAACCGTTGACATTCTTGGTGGAGGATGCGGGCAACAGTTGCTTTTTAGCTTTTTGAACAAATCTCTCTCTCCGCTCTCAGACAGCTTCATTGGGAAAGTTTATCTGTTTCACCAGTACTGTCTGAAAGCGTGACCTTGAAAAGTCCAGGCGGACGGCCAATACTCTAGGATATTTGTAAACTTTGAGCCTTGCTATCTTGTTTCTGTAAAAGAAAAAAAAAGAGAAAAAATGCTTTCTCTACTGAAACTGCCTTTTAAGGGGCTGCATGCCACTGTCTCTTCTTTCTTAATGCTAAAAACATACTGGGCCTTAATTAAGTTCACCACTTTGCTCTATGGAGCAATAGGTATATATAGCCAATTGAAAACATGGATGGAAATAACTATGTGGCATCTGCATATTATGTGGCATACCATTCCAGAGGGAGCTGCTAATTTTACAGGGTTGGGGATTCTTAAGCAGGTTTCCAGCCTCTCCTTTGAATTCTTTATGCGGATTTTCAATGCTCACCTGATCACGTTATTAATCTCCGTGAATGTACTGCTCACCATTTCACTTATTATTAGTATTTATTATATTTTGAGGAAGTCTGCCCCAAAACCAGTAAATACTGAGTGGCAGGGAATGTGGAGAGGCCTGGGTGAGACTTTAGAGAGATGGAAATCTTCGGTGTCATGGAACTTTACTCCAGAACACCTGAAAGACCCTGAAAATTTAAACAGATATTTGAGACAGGAATGTCGTGGCTCAGGAAGATCTGAGGAGGCCCAAATTGTTTGGGGCCTGGCTAATGCTTACCGGGCCTTATTCAATACTATCCTGGAGAGGGAGAGAGTTTGTGAAATTGAAAAGGAGAGTCTCAGGGAAACAGTGCAAAATGAGCGAGAGAGTCTCCTGGTCGAGAGAAACAGCCTCCAATCTGAGAGAGATGCCCTCCGAATTGAGAGAGACTCCCTGCAATCCAAACTCAACAGTCTTCAATCTCAACAAGACACCCTCCAATCTGAGCTAGATACTCTCATAATCGAACGAGACAGGCTCCGAGCTGAACTGGAGGATGAGAGCATTGGAACTGACCAACCTGATCAACTACAGGAAGCACCACAATTGATGTCACTTGCCCCTGTAAGAGGACGGAAAATGAAACGAATCTCGACTCAGTTAGAAGAGAAGAAAGAAGAGGAGAGAGGTCCAGAGGAGTGGCTCCAAGATCCACAAGAAGCACCCCTAAGTCCAGGGGAGGGGCCCTCAGTAAGACCACGGTCACCGGCGCCAATGAGGGCAACAAGAAGTCCCGAAAGAGTAAGAGGTGAGCAAGATATCGTTACCATTGTTGATCGATCTCTGAAAATGAATGAAATTCGAAGTCTGAGAAAAGACTTTTCACGTCACCCAAATGAGCCTATTGCCACTTGGTTACTTCGATGTTGGGACAATGGGGCCAACAGTGTGTGGCTGGATAGTAGAGAAGCTCGCCAACTGGGTGGCGTTGCTAGGGACTCAGCCATTGACAGAGGTATTAGTACATGCCAGAACCAGGCCTTTACCCTCTGGAAGCGGATGTTGTTAGCTGTAAAAGAAAGATACCCCTTCAAAGATGATCTGATGCCTGAGAAAAAGAAATGGGCTGATATGGAAGAAGGCATCTGTTATTTAAGAGAATATGCTGTGGTGGAAATGCTACATAGCCCCGATTTCATTCCTGACGAGCCAGACCAAGAGCATGATCCCGAGAGAGTCAGGTGTACACCAAACATGTGGCGTACATTCACAAAGACCGCACCAGAAAGGTACGCCAGCACATTTGCAGCAATGTATGGCAGAGGGGAAAGAAGACCCCTTATAAGTGAATTGGTTAATAAACTTCAAGACTTTGAGTTACATTTAAGCCCTCTGCGAGCTTGTGTTTCAGCCATTACAAAGGTAGCTGAAAAGCTGGACAGAATGGAAAACAAACAAGAAGATATAATAGACAAACTATCAACCGTGCCTGAAGCTGATAAATCCATGGAGGTAACGGATACATCAAATGGGGACCAGAATCCCCAAAACAGCCTATTGGAGGGGCTGATCAACTTGATTTCCTCCCAGCCGGTGGCATCTAATGTCTCAGCTATCAAAAGAAGACGTTCTCCTGCTCGAGCAAGTGACAACAGTAAGACCACATCACGTTTTGCCTTGTGGCATTACCTACGTGACCATGGAGAAGATATGAAGGAGTGGCATAAACAACCTACTCCTGTACTTCAAGCACGGGTAAGAGAGTTACAAGACAAATCAACCACCAAGGTGAACTTCTCTAAAAAGGTGATTGCTCCAGTTGCTGCAGACAGTGAAGGTAACAAATAGAGGGGCCCTGCCCCCAGCCAGGGGGGGGAAAGGGATAATAGAGTTTATTGGACTGTGTGGATTAGATGGCCTGGCACATCAGAATCACGAAAATATAAGGCCCTGGTGGATACTGGTGCACAGTGCACTCTAATGCCCTCGAGTCACCAAGGGACAAAATCAGTTTATATTCATGGGGTGACTGGAGGTTCCCAAGAGCTGACTATGTTGGAGGCCGAAATCAGCCTCACTGGTAAAGACTGGCAAAAACACCCTATTGTGACTGGCCCAGGGGCTCCATGCATACTTGGTATTGATTACCTCAGAAGGGGATATTTTAAGGATCCCAAAGGGTATCGATGGGCCTTTGGAATAGCTGCTGTAGACACAGAAGGTGTTAAGCAGTTGTCTATTTTGCCTGGCCTGTCAGAAGATCCATCTGCCGTGGGGTTGCTACGAGTGAAAGAGCAACAAGTACCGATTGCTACAAAAACGGTGCACAGACGGCAGTACCGCACCAACAGGGATTCCTTGCTCCCCATTCAGAAGCTGATTCACCAACTAGAGAATCAGGGAGTGATTAGCAAGACTCACTCACCTTTTAATAGCCCCATATGGCCAGTGCGTAAAGCCAGTGGAGAATGGAGGCTGACGGTGGACTACCGTGGCCTGAATGAAGTCACACCCCCATTGAGTGCTGCTGTGCCAGATATGTTAGAACTCCAATATGAATTGGAGTCAAAGGCAGCCAAATGGTACGCCACCATTGATATTGCTAACGCCTTTTTCTCCATTCCTTTGACCAAAGAATCTAGGCCACAGTTTGCTTTCACCTGGAGGGGCATTCAGTATACCTGGAATCGTTTGCCCCAGGGGTGGAAACATAGCCCAACCATTTGCCATGGGTTGATCCAAGCTGCACTGGAACAGGGAGGTGCTCCTGAGCACTTACAGTATATTGATGACATCATCGTGTGGGGCAACACAGCAAAGGAAGTTTTTGAGAAAGGAGAGCAAATAATCCAGATCCTTCTGCGTGCTGGTTTCGCTATTAAGCGAAGCAAAGTGAAAGGGCCTGCCCAGGAAATTCAGTTCCTAGGTATAAAGTGGCAAGATGGCCGTCGTCACATCCCAACAGATGTGATCAACAAAATCAGTGCCATGTCTCCACCCACTAATAAGAAAGAGACACAATCGTTCCTGGGTGTAGTGGGTTTTTGGAGAATGCATGTTCCAAACTACAGCCTCATTGTAAGCCCCCTTTATCAGGTGACACGGAAGAAGAATGATTTTATGTGGGGTCCTGAGCAGCAGCAGGCTTTTGAGCAGATTAAACAAGAGATAGCCCGTGCCGTGGCCCTGGGGCCAGTACGGATGGAACAGGATGCGAAGAACATCCTCTACACTGCTGCTGGAGAGAAAGGTCCCACTTGGAGTTTGTGGCAAAGAGCCTCAGGAGAGACCCGAGGCCGACCCCTGGGATTCTGGAGTCGGGCGTACAGAGGGTCTGAAGAGTGCTACACTCCAACTGAGAAGGAGATCTTAGCCGCGTATGAGGGGGTTCGGGCTGCTTCCGAAGTAATCGGTACAGAAACACAGCTCCTTCTGGCACCTCGACTGCCAGTGCTGAACTGGATGTTCAAGGGAAAGGGTCCCTCCACCCATCATGCTACTGATGCCACTTGGAGTAAGTGGATTGCGCTGATTACGCAGCGAGCGCGGATGGGGAATCTCAACCGTCCAGGAATCCTAGAGGTGATCATGGACTGGCCTGAAGGCAAAAAGTTTGGAACACCGCCAGCAGAAGAGATATCACGTGCTAAAGAGGCCCCACCATACAATGAACTACCCGAAAATGAGAAGACATATGCCCTATTCACAGATGGATCGTGTTGTATTGTGGGGAAACACCGTAGATGGAAAGCCGCTGTGTGGAGCCCCACACGACAAGTTGCAGAGGCCACTGAAGGAAAAGGAGAATCGAGCCAATTTGCAGAGGTAAAGGCTGTCCAACTGGCCTTGGATGTTGCTGAACGGGAGAGGTGGCCAATGCTTTATGTTTACACTGACTCGTGGATGGTGGCAAATGCTCTATGGGGGTGGTTACAGCAGTGGGAGCAAAACAACTGGCAAAGAAAGGGTAAACCTATTTGGGCTGCTGACCTGTGGAAAGATATTGCTGCCCGAATAAAGAATATGGTTATAAAGGTGCGTCACGTAGATGCCCATGTGCCCAAGAATAGGGCTACTGAAGAGCAGCAAAATAACCATCAGGTAGACAGAGCTGCCAGAATTGAGGTGGCCCAAACAGATCTGGACTGGCAGAACAAGGGTGAATTATTTCTAGCCCGATGGGCCCATGAGACCTCAGGCCATCAAGGGAGAGATGCGACATATAAGTGGGCTAGAGACCGAGGGGTGGATTTAACTATGGATGCTATTGCACAAATCATTCACGACTGTGACACGTGTGCCACAATTAAACAAGCCAAGAGAATGAAACCTCTCTGGGAGGAAGGGCGATGGCAAAAGTACAAATATGGGGAGGCATGGCAGGTTGATTATATCACCTTGCCACGATCTCGTAATGGTAAGCGTTATGTGCTCACCATGGTGGAGGCAACAACTGGGTGGCTTGAAACCTATGCAGTACCCCACGCTACCGCCCGAAATACCATACTAGGTCTTGAGACACAAGTCCTGTGGCGACATGGTACCCCAGAAAGAATTGAGTCAGATAATGGGACTCATTTTAAAAATTCTCTTGTAGGTACCTGGGCTAAAGGTCATGGTATTGAGTGGATTTACCATATTCCCTACCATGCACCGGCCTCAGGTAAGATTGAACGATACAATGGGTTGTTAAAAACTATGCTGAAAGCAATGGGAGGCGGTACATTTAAGCACTGGGAGAAGCATTTGGCAGAAGCCACCTGGTTAGTCAATACCAGAGGATCTATCAATCGTGGTGGTCCAACCCAGTCCAGCTCCCTACATACCGTAGAGGGAGATAAAGTCCCTGTTGTACATGTAAAGAATATGTTGGGAAAGGCAGTTTGGGTTATTCCAGCCTCTGAGAAGGACAAACCTCTTCGTGGAACTGTTTTTGCCCAGGGACCTGGGTCCACTTGGTGGGTGATGCAGGAAAACGGGGATGTTCAATGTGTACCGCAAGGGAACTTGATGTTGAGGGAGTGCAGTCAGTAATTCCTAGTGCGTGTGTTTATATTTTGTTTGTATATATTAAGCATGATGTAGTGATGTGGAATAAGGGGTGGAATGTCATGGTTTCATGATTTTTCATTATCGGTATTCCACATCATAACATCATGCAATGCACTGGGGGTTTGACTGCTGATGCTCAAGTTCCGGGTGCCTGTCCAGAGGAGAAGAGCAGCTACGTTTCCCCAGGGGGCTTTGCGGTCAACGAGGAGATATAACTCCCGGCAAGGTCACCTGATGCTCTCTTCTTTGCCTGCGCTGCTTCGCTTGCGCTTCTCTGCCTGCGCTGCTTCGCTTGCGCTTCTCTGCCTGCGCTGCTTCGCCTGCGCTTCTCTGCCTGCGCTTCTCATCTCAGCGTTGTGGTAAGGCCGATCCACTATCAATTTCACATTCTCTCTCCTTATAAAATTCTGTTGATACCATATTTAGTAAATTACTTTGTTTTACCTCAGATTGTTGCCACTGTTTTCAATTATTTCGGGGTCCCTTATTTTCTTTTTTTTTCCGGGGGCGCGGATCCGCGGATCCCTCCGCCCTTCTAGTCACGGAACCGGGCCGAACCAGCCCGTAAACCGTTGACAACAAGTATGGATGCAACATAAACATGCTTTGAGAGGGAAATATTTCCTTACAAAGGCGAGACCTGTTTCTTAAGGGTGCCAGAGTAGACAGAATCCTTGCCTAGGTGCACTTCTGCCAGCTGTATTTCCATTTGTTTGTCTGTTGTCATTTCTGTATCTAAAATTATGTCATGTTTGTGGTACTAGCCATTAAAGGATTATGGTTTTTATTAGTTTGTTGGGTTTGGTCTTTTTAATGTTAGGAAATGTAGAGTATTTGAATGAATAAAACATGAAATAGTTTAGTGCTGATTCTACTAGGATATTATTGGAAGTCTGTGAAGAGAAGGCCAAGCCCAATGCTGTCTCATTCATATAACCTAGTAAATAATAGTCACACAGAGGGATGTAACTCTCTGCCAGAACCACTCTGAAATTTGTCTAGAAAGGAACCTTCATGTTTCCTTCAAGAAAAGTCCTGTACTGAACTCATATCTGTATGGTAGACAAAGAGGGCCCCAGAAAGTAAGAGTGATTCCAGATCTACACTGTTTTCCCATGCACACTTTTGCATCCACACAAAGGGTTCCTACCAATGCACCAGCAATAATTTCTCTTTACAAAAAGGGTTTCTGTAAGGCTGACAGAGCTGTGCATGAGCTTTCTGCTTCCTGAGCACTTGTTACCTTCTCTTTGCGCTCACAAAAGATGCCAGGGGCCTCAGTGCCAGAACAAGCGCCTTGCTTGTTCTTCTGTCACCATGGCTTTGCCTTCGCACTCCTGACTAAGATAGCTGTGCTGGCAGAAACCATAGTAAACCTATGCATAGCTCCTGGAAACAAAAGAAACCCACTTAAAGGGAGAGAATACTTGAATAAATCTGTAACATAAGAGACAGGATAACATTCAGATCTCAATTCTTTTTATATGGCTCAGCATCTACATTCTCACTAATTAGTTTAGGTTCAAAATCCCATACCTCATCATTTTGATCACTGAGTGTCTACTGCCCATAGCTGTGAGTTTAAAATTCAGTTGGAGTTGGGCACCTAATTCTCCCATGTTATCTTGATAATCCCAGCACACAAAATAAGATTTCTGTTTGAAAATTATAAAAATAAAATAGGTGAGATTCAAGCATAGGAAACCCATCCTATAGAACTGAAAAATTCATAGCATAATGTCATAATATCATATCCTTTTCTGAGATTAGATATTGCATCACCAAAAACAAGCACATACAGGATAAACTGACCTTACATAATCCAGAATCCATCTGGTCATAAGAGGAGATCATATTAAACAAACAGATAGAAAAAGCCACTTTAAGAAATTTCTCCCCAGACTGAAATACTGGATCATCTTTGGAAAAAAAAATAATAATAAAAGAAAAAAAAACAAAACCAAAAACATAATGTTGCAGATGGCAAGGCTCTGGCTAAATAAAATCTAGTTATAGCAGAGGAGAAAAGCATATGTTCCAGATACACACTATAAATAGACTAGGTACTCTTATGGGATGTATCAGCATACAGAAGAGCAGTGATAGAAAAGACCAGAATAAATGCTCAGGGTTGGTTTTGTTTTGTTTTGTTATATCGTTCCCATCAATTCTGCATGTGTCTAGTGGCATTATAGTTTTTTGCTCATCATATGTTTTAAAATCTAGTGTTTGATTCAAAAATAAAGCTAATTTGCATTGGCATACTGACTTAACTCACTGGTGTATTATTACTGTGTAAGCAGGTGTACCAGCAACTGCAAATAAATGCTTGCTGATGGAATCCCAGCAGGGTTTCTGATGAGTTTTCATTTTGTTGAACCTTACCCAGGAAATTATTGTGTAAAAAGCTTTCCTCTTACTTCTTTGCCTGAAACATTATTTAGTTACACCTGGCCAAATTCATAGCAATTATACTAAGGATTCATAGAGGACATACCAAAAATCCCATCAGCCTTTTTAAATCATTGTCTCAAAACATGCATATAGTGAAAAAATGCCCCCACATTAATGTGCACAATGAGAGTTCTGATCCAAATGTTGTTCATTCTATAAAATACATAGAGAAAGATAAAAGCTTCAAGGTTGATTCTGGATGACACATCACAGCAATATTACAAGAGAAAATATTTTGCATCATTTAGAGTAAAACTATTTGTTACAATGACAGTTTTGGCAACACATTTGATCATGTTATTAGAGTTCATTTTCATTTTAATTGTTTGGGATGAGAGCATCTACAACTGTTTGGAGATTTAATGGATTATTCAATTCAGAATATCCCAAAAATGCTGAAATGAGCACTGCATGTCCCACATTCTACAGTCTCGTATAGTCTTATGAAGGAATTATTTAGGTCAGTCTTTCTTACCTACAGTAGAGAGTAGGAGAAAAGTTTTCAGTAAAAAGCTGAGGAATAGCTATTGATGCTTTTATATAGATCCATAAAAGCGACTGCCAGAAGTGCATACAAAATCCACATCTAACGCTATGTAATGCTTTACAACTAATCTTCAAACGTTGCCAGGATGTCAATTTAAAAGTCAGCAAACAAGATTATAAAAAATATTCCCTTTTTTCTACACCAGCAAGTGGATGCTTGCAACAATGACAACAAAAATTTGTATTGATAACTTAAGTACATTATATAAAAGTTGATCAAGTAACTAAAAACTGCTATAAAAAGTTGTATTACAGGGAACTGGGTCATTATGTACTAAGAATATTGACCTACTTTAAAAAAAAAAATCACACTCAAAACCACTATATACTCAGTGCAGTAAGAATTTGTGCTAGCTAAAAACAAGTTTACCTTCCTTCTTAATTTACCGAAGGATATCCTACTGCATGAATTTTACTTACCCCTGTTATGGAAGTCACTGGACAGAACTCCTGCAGCAACTGAAAATGTTTGACACAGATGTAGTACTTCTCAGCCACCTGGCCATCCCAGTATGATGCTGCCTCAAGCTAGAAGAGCCAGCACTCTGGCATCATTCATAATGGCACTATTTCAGATTCCTCTCAGTTACAGGCAACAGGTTACACTACAAAGATATATAAAAAAAATCCATCCTCAAGAGTCTCTCCTCTCAGCTTAGCCTTCAGCATTCACAACTTTTAAAACCATGGAGAGACTTAACAGAATTAATCTTGCCCTATTGAGGAACTATGATTTGAAATAACTCCCTTTATAGGTCAGTGTCAAGAGAACAGATAACGCAGGCATCAGTACATTTCTAGATGTGACTCCCAGATGCTTGTCAACTGTGGAAATGTTTCTGCATAACCAAGGCAAGAGAGGGAGGATAACTCATAGGAGGATAACGAATAAAAAGCAATTACTTTTCCAGGGTTCGGTTGGTCTGAGGATTTTTTGGCATCATGGTGTCACCACTCATTTGTGGGATGTTGGAGCAGGTGCCCTCAGGTGTTTCAGAAGGGCCTCTTCCTCTCCTGGAAGTCAGCTAACACCACTCGGCTGGATAGCAGGCTCTCTTCTCTGTAAAATGCAGCTCCTCTTTCACAACTCACTGTTGAACTCAGCATTCAGCTAAACATGCTGCCTTCTGCAGGGGTAAGTAGCCCACTTCCCCAGGAAGAACGAACTCCTGTTGCCTTCTGGCTGCTGGCTTGTTTCTGCAGAAAGTTAGCTCCCAGCTCTGTGCTCCTGCTTGCCTACAAGCAAAACAGTAGCAAGAGCTGTCACCCCTCCTGCAAGCATAATTTCCATCTATTTAAAGAGCTGTGATTCACAGATCATGAGAACTCCAAATTTAGTGAAGTAAATATTAGAAATGTAGGAGTCCTGCCCCTTCTTACCCCTTGTCTTTAGATCTCAGGAGAAATCTGAACCTGAGCAAGCATAAACCCACGAACTCACCAGAAGCCAAGTGAAGACTGGGGAAATGTCCTTTTAGAGGAAAAATATATATTAAAAAATCATCTAGGAGGAGAATGAGTAGATAAATAAAAAGTATGGAAATAATATATTTAATATATGAAGAAACAAGTAAAAGTATATTTATCAGGTTACCTTGGAGAAGATGTGATCATCACATTGACAAAAATGGTTTTCCTTCCTTACCAAGATCTGCATGATAGATTGACTGGCAGAATTGATTCTCTGTATTTCTAATCACACTAGAGCCAACAAGCATTCCTAACAGTTTCTAATTCTTCATCATGACATCCATCATGTTTACCTGTGAGATGTCTAAATGTATTACATGGCAATATTACGTAAAATGCAACATGACAGCAACACTTAGAGTACTTCAAATCTGCAATTTGGAAATGAATTTGATTTGTGCTAGCCACCCAGTATGGGATTAGCATGCTTTAGCTTTCTGCTGGCACACTTAGAAACTCAACCACACAAAAGTTTAGACATTGCAGTTGGGCTAGTGCTATGTCCCTTGTAGCTCCACCACGAATAGAAAGCCAAACACAAACAAAAATAATCTATACAGGAAGAACAGGCATCCTGACAGAGATTGTTCGACATTGGAAAAGCATAGCTGCAGCTGCCTACTCTTCATTATAAAGCCTACAGTAAATCTGGCACAGCGTTCAAACAAGAAACAAAGAACTACCACAGAGGACTCTTTAATAGAAGAAATAGATTCTGAAGGGAGTCAGTTTAAGTAATTTAATTGTAGCAAAGGAAAAATAAAACAATTCTGTCAAATCTGAGACTTTCAATTACTGAAAAAAAAAAAAACAGCAAATAACTTTTCTTGGGAGAAAAACAGGACAGTATATAATACTAGCAAGAAAGCAGACAAAAGTGTCTGCATTCATAAACTGTAGTATACTTTGCTTATCTATATAGCACAGCGTTGATAAAAACTATTAAATCTACCATTCCTGTGCCTGAACAGTTCAAGAGGTTTCTGTTACGGTCTCCAGCAGGCAAGATGGCTCACACTCACAGAAACAAGTAAAGCTCACTGAATTCACTGGTATCTACAGTGCCATACAGTGACTATGTCATGGGTCTCACCCAGTCTCGGAAGATAGTAGCCACTTAATGGAAAGACAGATGGCCAAAATAGTCCTGCAGATTATGATCAGGTAGGAGAGTCGGCGACATTGTCTTAGAATTTGCAGGATCTGTAACTCAAAAGATTTTCCAAACTATGTTGAAGATAACAATGGACTGTTCTTGTGCCAGATGAGGGGAAGAAATACAATTTTCATTTGGATTTTGCAAATGAACTGCATTGATTGTTCATTCTGATAAACTCAATGTAAAAAGCACTTTGAACACAAAAAGAAATATCTACAACATAATATTCTCAAATGTGTCTGAGAAAGATCTGCAGCATTGCTCACACTCCAAATGCATCCACTTACAGATTATTTAGTAGTGCTACAGATTAAATGATACAGAAACATTCTTTCATAGAATCATAGTACTGTAGAATCACCAAGGTTAGAACTCCAAGATCATCCACCTACCACCAGTATTTCCCCACTAAACCATGTCCCTTAGTACAACATTTAAATGTTTCTTGAATACAGGAAATATTTTTCTGGCTCTCTCTCTAATATCTGCCGGTCGTAACTTCCTTTTCTTTTCTTAAACAGCTGTTTTTAAAAGACTGAGATATAACACACATGGTGCTTTAATAGCAATAGCAACTAGACCATTGATTTCTTCATATCATCACATACACACACACACATACACAAAACAAAAGAATATATAATATTTTGAATTATATCACAATAACATGAAGAAATTCATGCAGGTTGTTGCATTTTTTTTAAAAAGAAGCCAAAATCATTTGAATGAAAGAGGCCTTTCTTATTTTTATTTCCACAAATATCAGAAAATCTTTCAATAGGTCCTCACAATAACTTTCTCACAATAGGTTCTTAAGAAAAACACACAATCATTAAATAAGAGTAAAGAAACATCCATACATAAATGATAGGTTAAAAGAAAGGAAAAAGAAGATATTAGTAAATGGTGAATCTTCTTAGCAAAGGAGATGTCCAAAGGGATCTATTCTTTCACTTTATAGCATATTCATAAGAGATGTGGAAAAGGGCATGGTAAATTCTGCAAAGGAAAGCAAATTATTAAGGACAGTGGTAAAGATGATGGCTGAATGAACCACTGTCAAAGGACCTATCAAAAGAAACATTATCTTTAACTATGGTTAAAGATAATGACAATTGAAAATAAAGATAGGTAGATATAGTGTGCTACACAAAAATGTAATTCTTGTCTGAAATATAAAATGGTGAATGCAAACATGAACATACTCATTTGGTAATGACAGAAAGGCAGTTCTAAGCCAAATGCTTGGTTTGGGGTGAAATAAATAAATAAATAAATAAATAAAAAGAGTAAAACAGTTGTACTCTTGTATGAAACTGTGAAATACCTAAACTTGAAACTGTGCACACATCTGGCATTCTGCAGCTTGGAAACAGTAGTTTGAATATGCTTCAGGCCTTAATAAAGGACAACACTGATGTTTATGAAAATACTTACATAGGAAGACAGTCAGCTATGATTCCTGAGCTTCAGAATATAAAATTAGATGTGATCAATAAAATCATTAGTGGCATAAGTAGAATGGTGAAAGAGTGATTACCTCTTTCTGTACAAGAACTGGGGAAAAACACAAAGTGATCCTCCCACTGCTAAGCTGTGGAACTTCTTAAATCAGGATGGCATGAATGCTGAAAATTCTCATGCCTCCTAGGGCTTTAAGTTCTTGGAAGAAAAATTAATCACATGAAAAGAAATAATTTCTGGCATAGGAAATCCTTGAGCTACGAATTTTAGGGGTTTGGGAGGACATTTTTTTTTTTATGGGATATCATGATTGTACTCTTCAGTGTACATTTACTTTGGGCGGTTGTCACATGCAACCTCATTGAATCTAGTGATATCCAGTATGACTATCTTAGTGTTCTTATCCTAAAACTTCCCAGGGCGCATTACAAAAATGAGTCCAAGAAGAGAACCAGGGGCCAAAGAGCCCAAAGGTAGTTTTAAATGAAAACATAGGAATATTTTAGAATACTAAGCATATTTTTCATTCCATTATGTAAGGTACTTAATGATATATATTTTATTTTCTCCTTGAATATTTGGCACTCCATGCAGTAAGAAGTTGGATCTGTAAGTGAAGACGCTAAAGACGATCTGTTACAGATCATGCAGAAAAATGGAAAGTAAATCTGTGAATAGAGCATTTTTAATGCTGGCACAATCGCGGTAGAGTTTAAACACCCTCCTACTGTGTGAAACGGTCATTGCTGTGAAGACCAGCTTCAGGGCAGGTAAGACTGTACTGGGCAAGGGATCTAAAGCTCACATACACACACAAACACAAAAGAACAAACTAAACCTCTTCTTGCTTTTATCCCTTCTCTTAAAAGTCACAAGTAGTCTTTCCCCAATCTCTTACAAGGATGATCCTGGAACCTGTTAAAGGTGTTCCGCTAATTAATCATAATCATAGAATCATAGAATGGCCTGGGTTGAAGAGGACCTCAATGATCATCTAGTTTCAACCTCCCTGCTGTAGGCAGGGTCACCAACCACTAGACCAGGCTGCCCAGAGCCACATCCTGGCTTTGAATGTTTCCAGGGATAGGGCATCTCCCCCCCAAAAAAATAATGAAAGTGTTTTAGGTAAGCTGTTTCAAGATCTTTCATAGAAACCAAATTTAAACTTTACTTGAAATTTTAGAGTATCCTCATATTCAACATTTGAGAACAAAAAACAAGTAACTCTGGCTTTGTTCCAGATGCTCATACTTTTCATCAAGCACTTTCTACAAGTAGCGTTCTGTGAGATCCTCTGCATAACCAGAGAAACAAAATTCCAAGTGAGCAGCAGTATACAATAGTTGTTTAAACTATTTAGCGCAGCATGGCCTGTATGTATATGTTGTGTCATCCATGGTAAGCTACTAAAGAAATAATTTTCATCGTCATCAGAGGTTTGATTTATGACAAGATCATTTAGCTTTTTTAAGTGAAAAATTACCACTTGTAAAGACTAAACTCCTGCATATTTCACTTAATAATCTTAAAAAGCAGAATAAGAACTGGCACACTGGAAATAAAAGGTTTTGGCTGTAGCATTTTTTCAAAATAGAAAACTCTTGAAGCAGGGAAAAAAAAAAAAGAAAGTGAAACTTCTTACTTTGGCAAACTCCTTCTATAGAATCAAAAGAAGATAAGCCTATAAGGGAGGAAGAAAAATGGAAGAGGATTGTCATAGCAACCAGTTAAGAATATATTCAACACAGGAAACAATCTGATAAATCTCTTTTTTAAGAACCACAGCACATACTGCACAATTCAGCTGAGTAAAAAGACAATTTAAAACAGATAATTCATTAAATCTCACCAATAAAAAATCGTGTTTTATTTGCAGAGCTTTTGATTCATTCAATGTATATGCATCTTACAGGGCCATGCAAGGAAACAAAAAATAGCCAGTGTGCAATTTGTTGGTCTTGGCTTGCAATTAAGCCCAATGATTTCTGGTGAAATACAAAGAAAAGATCATATTACTTTTAAAAATTAGGAATAGATCCTTGTGCACTCAAAATAAGAGTTTTAGAAAACTAAGCTGATCCTACTTTAGATAGAGAACAAAGAATGTAATCCCAGCTATACTTCTTTTTTATTTTTATTCAAGCCAGTCCAAAATGTTACAGAAGTATTTGTGGCTTTTGTGCAGTATCTTCAACTCATGAAACCATTTTTTTTTGTTTGTTTGTTTTTTGTTTTTTAACTGACATCAGCTGTTCAGGTAGTTTGTCTCAATTTTACCACATGCTGTAATAAAATACTATGACATTGACAGGTTTAAGATAAAACACAGACACTTATTTTCTTTCTCTTTACTTATAATCTTGATATAAGTAATGCTTCATAAGTTTCTAAATGCTTTAGTTACAGGTACTGGATGAACTCACATCCAAGAATTCCAGGAAAGGCTCAATAGTAAATCTGTGTGGAAAACATTCTCTTTCATTAGTGAAACATCACTGCAAACTGAAAAGAAAGAGGAAGAAAACTTTTAATAAAATATTCCACTTTTTTTAAAAGTAATCCCAAACCCAAAATATTAAATACAGTCAAAACCTAGTTTTCTAAGAAGTTGTTAAAAATTCTGATACTTTCTCATGCTAATGTTAGATTTTCTTGTTGTTGTGGTTGTTGTTGGTTTTGTTTTGCTTTTTTTTTTTAAATATATTTTTTATTTTTCAACACAAGGGAATTGCTTCAATAATAAGTAATTTGCTCTTCAAGTTTTCAGACCCAAACTGCTTTTCTTATAAATTATTTGATCTATATAGCTGTAAAGTCAAGGAAAAACATGCCATGAGCTAAATAAAAAAGAGTGTTTATTCCATAGTTAAAATCCCAAATTGTTTTTTGAGAAATTTGAAATATTTTTTTATTTCAGATCCTTCAAGGAGAAGCACTATTAAAATTGCAGCTATTAAAACTGACATAATTCTGAATTCTAAATTTTTTACCGTCAGGGCTTTCCTCAACAGATGCAAGAAAATAAAAGGTAAAAAATTATTCTGATAAAAAGGATAAGTAGTAAAATTGATCTTATTTGCTTTACAATACCTTAAGTTATTTCAAGTCTAGTTCTCCACTCCTACCAGAGGAGTGTCAGAGCACCCACTAACACACAAGGCTACATCTGCTTTCTTCTTGGCAGGCTTCTGGGAGCACCTTTAGCTCCTGCACCAATCACTGTGGGGTGCACGTTGAGCAGCAGCAGTATTCCACGTCATGGGATCTGTCCAAAAATCTGCCCAATAAAACTCAGAGTTCTCTTATGCTCTCATTGCCATCTTATAGCCTTGCCTTACCAGCACTCTCAACATAGCAGCCTGGAGCGATCTCTTGCTGCTTGACCACCATCTCCGCACAACCGTGGCCCACTCCTTATCACCACCCTTAATCTTGTCCTCTCATGGGGAAAGCTGTGCTTTTCAACAAAAAGGAGATGGAACTGTCCCAGCTGCCACCACCTCCTCAAATGTTGTAGACTTCCTTGTTGCAAGACAGGAGGTTGTTATTTTACTCTATGGACATCAGAAAATCAGCAATGGGTACAATTTTGCGTGATAATTTCTCACACAGCAGCTCTGTAAGTGTCTGACACATCCTCAACAACTGCAGTACACCACTTCTGAAAAGAGCATTGCAGGAGTTTGTTGTCACTTAGCAGTGAAAATTGCCTGAAGTTCAGGGTAGCAGATCATCTACCACTTTCCAAGGCCACTCAGACAAGATGGTCCATCCTCCACTGCACTGCAAACCAGTAGCTCCTCAAACTGCAGACACCCTCTTTTCTATCTAGCTGGATTGCCCACTCATATTACTTCTATTGCGAAACCACCAGTAAAACGCATTCAGATTTTGAGCCACTATTGCAGGCATGTCCAACTTGCTGCCTCATGTACAGTCCAGCACAGCTTGCAGCGTGGTCCACCCTCTGGCAGTGGCTCTACCCCTGCCCAGCCCCAGGCACCCCCCATAGCTCGCAACAATCAAACATTTGTGTGTGATGACCACTGACTGGGTTGCAACCAGGGCATGGGGAAGGCACAGTGCAGTGCTTACTCAACTTATGGCAAATAATTTTACTCATTTTGACACACTCAGAAGAGTGAAAATTATGCAGCCATGTTTTCTGTTTTGATAAAGGAATTTGAGAATAGGCTTCAAGATTGCACAACATCAGAGGTGATATGGCAGTAGAAGCTGAACTTTCTCACCAGTATCCCATTACATTTTGTTGGTATGTGAGAGATGACAGCAGAGGGGCAGTCTGACAAAATGGCACATGACATGAAAGTGCATATGAAGCTAAGGCATGCCACTGAATTCCTTCATGAGCAAAAAATGGCACCCATTGGCATCCATCAGTGCTTGCTGATGTTTCTAGAGACCAATCAGTGTGTGTGATCACAGTGAGGTGGTAGGTATATGACATATTATTTGAGGAATATGAGAAGAATATATCCTAGACAAACTTCTGTCCACTCACATTTCCTCACTTCTTCCAGATCTCTGATCTTGACTGGTGCAAGAAAGTGAACAAGAGTCACTTTTGTAGAAATATTTATGCTTCAATTTTGAACAGTCGAGCAGCTGATCACACACACACACACACACACAAAAAAAAAAAAAAAAAAAAAAGGTGCCAGCAAAATACTAGTGATGGTAGTAGCTGAAACAACCCCCTTAAAATGGCAGAAAGCAGAACTTTGGCTTTCACTATTTCCTGACACATTCCACAGATCTGCTCTACCCCCTAGCAAGGAGCTGGCCTGAAAGCGGGAAAGAATAAAGGAGAACCTGGGGAAGTCCATAGTGGGCTGTACAGGTACAAGTGCTATGGGTTTAACATCCATTTCAAAGGGAAAACAAAAAAAATGGATCTTAATTTTAACAGAAACACCAGTAACCCTAATCCACAAGTACAGGCAGAGAGTGAGAACAGGCTCCTGCCCTACTGTTCATTCCTCATATGGTGCAGACATAAAGACTTAAAGATACATGGTTCATAATTTAAACTTTCAAATGTCTAAGCCTGTTTCTGGTATTTTACATTTCTGATTAGTGTAGTTCTTACTTGATGTATTCAGCCTTACATTTTACGTACAGAAGATAACTTTTAAGTCAAATGCTCATTTACTAGGTTTCAGTTTTATCATTTGCTCTTTCATGTTTTCTGTGGATTTTGTAAAAACTCTTGACAAAATATTTCTGCTATTTTCCTTTTAATACAATGCCTATCTAATAAAACTACAAGCAAGTGTATGTTGAGAGAATATATATCTTCATCTACTGTTGCTTCGCGTTGTCCTTACCTTTCATGAAGGGTAAAGTGGTATTTTTTAATAATAGTTTTATGTTGTATTTATGCAAAGTTAGCAAGAGCTGAACACACTAGAGCTATTAAATACTGATGAAAAAATTATATTGGGCCAGTTTCAAAGTTGCAAAACACTGTTGAAAAGAGAAGGCTTAAAAAGACAGGGCAGAAATATTTTTATGCTTCACTTTTGGTCTAACAGCTGATCACAGAAGTGGCAGTAAAGCACTAGTGATGTTAGCAGCTAAAATAGGCCCCTTAAAATTGCAAAAGGCAGAGCATGTTGTGGGATGATGTGCAATGTATATTAATAAAACATATGGAGAACCTTAATTCCTACCTTGGAAACCAATGGTAAATTGAACTTTTGTTACAAAATTCCTCAAAACGTATTTTCCTTTTCTGCATTTAACCTTGGGACTCCTGTATACAAAACATCAACAGAAATTTGTGATTAGCTCTAGAAAAGTCAACATGAATTTCTCTCCCAAATCTTTAAACAGGTTAACAAGTGAACTGTCTTTGAACCTACACTGCATTTTTAGTGTACTTATGAATGAGGATGATCCACAAGCCAGGAGAACACGCTTAACCAACTTCCAAAGGGTCAAATAAAACTCTTTTCCCTAACAAACAAATGTTCCAACCTGAAGTCATACAAAGTTCAGCTGGCATGAATGCGACCACTTTGAAGTGGTCACTAATGACAAACTGCCTCCAACGGACATTTCCATGACAGTCTCAGCAATAAATAGGTTAGACACTCATGCATTATCATGGTGAAGATCTCTAGGAGAAATAAATCAGTGACCTATGACACCATCCATTGGCAAAATAATTTCTTTAGCAGAGTATGACTAGCAAAATGACCAATTGCAAATATAAGCAACCAAGAACTAAGTCTCTGTTATTCCCTTCAGTGCAGCTATTTCTAGTGATGTGAATGTCCACTTACACTTTGAGAACTAATAAAAAAAGATAGTAAAAGGCAGCAGTAGAATGTGTATCATCTATCCCTAATATATTTCAATCTAATTCAGTTAGAACTTGATATTTTTCACTGTGAGCACTGCATCCCATTAATTTCACTTTCTGCATTCCCTTTAAATAAACATTTTCTTCACATGCATGAACTGTTTATCAAAGCAATAAACTTACAAGGTTCTACAACTGAGAGAATTAATATTGAAACAAAGCAGACAAAGGGAATCTTAGTATAGGCTTACTGTAAGCATCACTAACTATATAAATGGTATGTAAGAATACGTTATCATTTCAAATGAACAATGAAAACATGGATATTTGAAAAATGATACAATTACTGAGCAACCTGGAAAAACACTCATAAAATGACAAGTGAAAGCTTTCTGAAATCTGAACCAATAAGCAGTAAAAGGTGACAACCAAGATATTTGCTCCAATCCAAGAAAACTAATGTAGACACAGCCTATTCAGCCTTTTTTGGAAAGATCCCTTCCAGAAGCGTGTATAACCAAGCATATTTACATGCATTTTTAACAATATCGATGCACAATAACTGGATTACTTTATCATAGAGATTTACTGGTGAAATACAACCGCAACAAAAAAAGTTAGAAATCATCTTTCTTCTTATTTTTTTTTTTAACATTTCTTTTGCTTAGAGAAGCACTAAAAGTAGAGGTCAAGAGAAGAAATACAATACATTAGCAAGCCATCATTAGCCAGTGTGTTGTTAAAAGCATGAACAGAGTTACATAACAGAAGGAAATTTTCTTGGAAAAGTCAGTAGGAACAAGAAGTGGCTCCAAGGATTACATTAATGAAGACTGATTGCCTACAGTTTGTTGTAGTTCAGCAAGGGAGTGGACATAAAAAAAAAACTTAGGAGGTAGCAGAATCAAAACAATGAAAAGGAGGAGGTTGTACATACAATACATTGTTCATGCCTGAGCTGTTGAGAATCTTGGTCTGGGATGCTATGAGTTCTTAAAATTTCCTTGAATTCAAGGGACAACTGAGTAAATTAAAGTGGGCTGTTAAATATAGAAAAGAACATGTCTGAGTTTGGAAGTTTATAAACCATAAACTGGGAAAATTGTATGAGGACATATAATTAAAGGAAAATTCTGGAGGCTTTTCTTGTGCTTGCATCACAACACAGGAAATGCAAACAGGTTAAAGTATGTTGTTCTCAGTAGGTTACTAACACCTATTTACCATCAGTTGCCCCTGTGCAAAACCTCCACCACTCTGAGAAATCTCAAGTGGTGTTCTGCTTATGGCTTGTGGAATAATAGTGACTTATAAAAGTCAGCTGTAGCCTGTGAAATAACTGCAGAAACATATGAAAAGAATACGTATATCTTCCTTCAATTGCAAGTAAGAGGGACAATGAATAAGGTGAAAATTCAGTTCATATACGAACTATCAAAATTTAGCCAATTTTTAAAATAAGGAAAACCACTGAGACAGTTCTGTTAAGGATTATTCTAGAGTATGGGGGCTGCATTGTTATTTTCTAGCTGAGAACATTAAAAAGCAATTATCTATATTGTGGCTGTGCTGATATATCATGTCTTACATTTTTTTCTTGTTCTACACACTTCCACACTCTGGTGATACATTTTAAGAAATGAGACTAAAACATTCTGTTTCATAAAGGATGTAGAAGATGTAGTTCTATATCCATATGGCTTTAAATATTTAGGTGTTTATATTAATACTAAGAAGTCTCATTTTGATGCTTTAAAGCAGCCAAGTGGATTTATTTTGTTCTGCTCAGTATCACTGAAATTGAAGTCACTTTGTTAAGTCAAAACCAAAGGAATAAAAGCAGCTTGTTTTGTTCAGTGGCTTTTGTTGCATGAGAGCACCAGAGAACTCAAATACTTGAGTAAACTAGACAGCACAATTCGTGCTTCGTTATGTCTCCTTTGTTTTTTCTGACATTCAGTCATACATCCTTAAATCTGCAAACAAAAATAATGTGCATAAGTAAGTCATGGAACTTAAGACACGCAGCTTCCTGTGTCTTTATGTTTTATTTCTGAGTTTTTCCATTGTATTATGTTCTATTAACTTTTTGTTTTTAGTGGCATGCTCACACTTCCAAGTGTAGTTTTTCTTGTCTTGTTCTTTCTGTCTTATCTAACAGTGTAATTGAGTTAACATGACTACCCTTATCAAAATATATAGGTTCACAGAAGAGTTTTGCATGGTCCAAGATTTAAGCTAGTGGGTCAATATCTGCAGTCATTTATTTATTTTCATCCTTGTTAGATGTTGGAAGATTTGCATCACCAGGATTAGAAGCATGGTATCATGTCTCAAAATGAAAAGTTACAGCCAAGTTTATTACAAATAATTCAGTCCTGTGAGTATCAGAGTGTTTTATATGTATTATCAGGTTTTATAATGGAAACTTTCTTAAGATTATTCAGCATTTTGCTATACTTCATAATTAACATTATAAATACTTTATCTTTCTGGTTTTTGAACTGCATTTACACATTAACGTGGAATATATTATTATAGTTATACTTCAAAAACATAATTTTACTTCAAAAGATTTCACATAGCATCATTATTTACTTTTTCTTACAAACAGATAAATATTGTAGAATAAGGCCAGATGAGCCCTGATTACTATAATAAAAATGTACATTCGTACAAAACACTGTACCTATGGAGCTCCAGGACAAAGGCCTGTTTATGAAGGAAAGCCTTTTTTCTTAGGTTTCGTGTCCCATTATTCTTCTACAATTTTTAGATCCTAATTTCTGTCAGTTTTATACAGTAGCTCCACATTAATGGAGTACTTTTCAAAAGCTTTAGAACAATGCAAAACAGTTTTATTGATTACTACCTCTAAGATTGTTCTACATAAATTACAGATTTATATGTCCAAGTATGAGCATGCATATGGATAACTTATGTATAAATTGATATTAATTATCTATAGATATCGTGTACTTATAAAAATGATTGTAAAATGGATTTACAGAGTTTTAAGTGTGCATATGTATGGCTGTATGGATAGATCAATATATTTTGTATTTAATATGAAGAAAGGAATATTTTTGTACAAGTAAAAATCTCTTCTATATCAGAAAATTTGGGAACCTTATGCCACAAATCTGACTTATTTCTCTTTTACATTTTCTCCTGTACCAGATTAACAAGCTAACAGATATTAACAGAATAGTAACATAAGAATAAAATGTATGTGTTTGAACATTAATTTTTTGTTTAGACATGCTGGGAACACCAGACACTGATTTGATTTCCAACAACACAAGACAAGCTGACAGCTAAGAACTCATTTATCCTTAACACAAAATATAACATAAATATTCAACCTTGTTTGAATGTTCTACATGGACACACTGTTCACATATGACATCTGACTACATTACTTTGAACAAGCTCAGTTCCAACTACCAACAAGCCTTTGTAATTTAAATTCCTCAGTCATTTTTCTCTTTATATCTTCCTGATTTCATTTAGCCTTGGGCTACTGCTTTTCTAACAATTCTTGGTCTAGAAAACTGTCTAACCTGATAGAAGAGGTTAACTTCAGAAAACAAAATCAGAGGGATTCTGCTCTCTTAGGAATTCTACCTTGTCCTCCTTGTTATCACTACATTGTTTTGGGTTATTTTTCCACATACCTACACAGTCATAGAATGGCTTGGGTTGGAAAAGATCCCAAGGATTCATTGAGTTCCAACCCTTCTGCCACAGACAGGACCACCAGCCTCCAGATCTGATAGTAGATCAAGATTCCCAGGGCTCCATCCAACTTGAACACCTTCGGGGACAGAGCATTCACAACCTCTCTGGACAGCCTGTTCCAGCACCTCACCACTCTCAGAGTCCATTTTCTGAACTCTACGCTATAAAAATACAAAGGAGAAGAGGAGAGTAGAGGTGAGTAGAGGTGAGTAGGGACAGGAGAGGAGAGGAGAGGAGAGGAGAGGAGAGGAGAGGAGAGGAGAGGAGAGGAGAGGAGAGGAGAGGAGAGGAGAGGAGAGGAGAGGAGAGGAGAGGAGAGAGAGGAGAGGAGAGGAGAGGAGAGGAGAATTTGTGGGTAACTGTTATGATAGAGCATGATCATTTGAACTTAAATTTATTTTTCTTTGTCCAAATTAGCTATACATACCCCTTTGAAGCCTTGCACAGTAGGAGGCATGTGCTTCTTAGTTTGCATCTGTGTTGGCCAGGTTTGAATATAATGGAAAAATCTTTATTAAAATGTTCTTAATTCTAAAAAAACATCAGTTCCAAATGTTGTACACAGCTCTAATCTTAACTGTTTAGGAAGAAAAAGCTTTACATTCAGATTTGCCACTCTGAGTTACAGAGTAATTGTAAAGCTAGTCTTCTGCAAAAAATAGGGAAGGTGTCTGGAGGAAAAAAATACTCATAACAAGACTGAGTTCTAAATTCATTCTAGTGATTTATTTTTAGTATATGCTTACCACATATTCATTCAAGCTGTTCATTAAAAAATGCAGGTCCCGGGAGTCCAGGTCTCCATCTGAAATGCCAACAAACACACCTTTGCATAAATGCCAGGTAGCAAATCAAAAATAAATTATCCAACTAAGTAGCATTTAATGAAGTTTAAATGACATAAAGAAACAAAGTAGTAGTTCAAGAAGGTTACAAAAAAAAAAAAAAAGAAAGAAAGAAAGAAAGAAAGAAAAAAAAAATCAGGCATAACCCCATCTAGGTTTAGTATATTAAAAAAAAAAAAACAGGTAAATAGGGATTCAGCTATGAGTATGGGGTTATCAATGAGCTGGAAGACAGAAATTGATTAGGACAGTGAGAAAAATCTCTGCTGTTTGTGAACTAATATAGGGTATCCAGGTAGCAAAATGAGATAACAATATAAGAAGGAGAAGGAGATTCTAAGGAAACAGAAATATAACCAAGATTTGGAGGGTTTAGTTTTAATTGGTTAAGGTTTTTTATTTGTGTCTTTGTTTGTTTTTCTTTGTTGTTTTTTGTTTTGTTTTATGCTGTGATGGTCAGCCTCAGCTATTAAAATCCCTGTTGCACCATTATAGTTTTTGGACAGCACTGCAATGACTGTACACTCCTGGGAGCTCTGAGTCTCTAAAGTTGAAGGGAAGAAAGAAACTGTCCAGAAATTATAATCACCAAAAGTATCAGCAATAAAACATTAAATTTAAAATCTAATTTTCAAGGAAATGTGAAAGAAAATACAAAGAAGTTTAGTTATAGCACTGGTATCAAAGCTGCACAATACAGTACTCAGAAAATACATGACTTGTGTATTGTGCACAATATGCACTACAAAGTAAAATGTGAAACTAAAAGAAATACGGTAACAGATAAGACTAAGCAATTAACTTTAAGTACAATTGTAAAGTGCAGATATTTGAGGTTATAACAGTAAACAGATTTATTCACTAAATGCCTACTGAGTCAGCAAGATATGATTTTATGCTGTTTTTAGAGGAGGTTTTGATAAGTGACAAGGGCAATAAATAAGAGCTGCTTGCAGAAAATAACCTTGAACTGAGTGGTCATGACTGAATTCAACGGAACTAAGATTAATAAAATATGGATTTCCGTTCTGAAGAGATAGACTTTGAGAAATACTGAGCTTCATTGATGAAGAAATGTAGAAGGGGTTTGAGATTCCTCTTAGTCAGAAAGTGAAATAAAAGTTGTGAAATTTGTACCCTACAGACAGGATGAACTGTTATGTCATGACTTGTATATACACAAAAAGGGCCTTTTCCTATTTTCAGTGGTGTGAGCAGCCATTCCTTTTGAACACTGAAGATGCAGCTTATGTATAAGCAGAAGCATAAGATCTCTGTGTTTGCAGAGCTCTCTGTTCCTTTGCGTTCATTAATCTCAGAATAGCAAGATGTATTTACAGAAAGCCTCAGATTTCCCCAGAAGATTAATAGATTATTTAATCTTAGTATTTAGAAGTTTGATATTAGAAGGAGTATAGAAGAGGCAAGGTGATAATCCTTAAAAAACACTCTACATTCACATTTGTTCAAGATTTTCAGAAAATGGAACCGAGTAGTAAATATTCTTTTCCTCTAATGCTGATAAAATTTTCTTAATAATGATAAAAGTCATCTTTGAATCAGCTGCCTTGTAAGATTTTTCCTGATTTACTATCATCTTTTTAAGCTAAACCATAGGACAAAGTTACTGTCTTTTTTTTTTTTTTTTTTTTTTTTTTGGATGCTGTCCTCTAGAAACCTATGCATTCATGTGCAGAAAGGCACAAAACACATTATATACTTATTTTGAGAACAAATATATAACAGTTTTCAGAATTGATATTGATCTTGTCCTTTTTTGATTTCTTTGCTTTGTTTAGAACTTAGATTAACAATAATACTAGATGCCTATTTTGACATAAAGAATTGTTATTTCATGGAAGTTAGAACAGATACAGATTCAGAAAGACTTGTGGTAAATTGGCAGCTTCAGGGGCTGTAGAGAGGAAGGTAAGAATCTTTGAGGAAATGAGGAGAAGACAGAGTGAACAGCTGCTGTGCTGCACCCAGAAATAGGTAAACTATATTGGGAACAAGTGAGGAGAGATGAGGTGAAAAGTCTGTGACCTGCAGATTTAATGTAAATTCATCAGAGGAGATTTCAAGGAGGACTTTGATTTCACTTGGCTGCCACAGAAAGGAACTGGTCTGGAAGATGCACAGGCAGCTGTTCCTAGGTAATAGCCCACAGATTCTATTGATGGGGATTATTGTCTCCTAGAGCAAAACAGATTTTATCCCTTCATGGTATGATTTTTTCACAGCCAGAAATAGCCATTATAGTAGCTCTTTCTTCTTCAACTCTACTTGAGAAAGAAGAATAATGTCAGGGAGCTCTCAGCTATATGAAAAGAGGGGGGAAAAAAAAGGTGTTTTAGCAGGCATGAGTTTGCTATTTACCCATGGTTTTTGACATGGGTGGCTGCCTATGTGGAGTGTGACTCCAGGGAAAACCTTAGAAACCATTCCTGTTCTTTGCTGAGCACATGGGCTATAATAATCCACATGACTGAAGGAAAGCCAGGAACTCCTCCCATCTTCCTTCCCCAATGATCTTTTGCACCTTTAAACAGTCTAAACAAAATAGGCCTCTAAAAATAAAGCCAAGAACTTCAAACGAAGCAGTTATCACCGTAGTCACATTCACAGCTTCTGTCTTTGCCCAGTAACAGTTTTTTGGAAAAGAATATTGTGATACCTTGCTTGTAAACTGCAGTATAAAATTCTCTGCCCTTCCTTGGCAAAAGAAAATGTCAAAATCAGTACTATAAATACTACATCTATCTTTCAAAATGTATAGCTTTTAAGATTACATCAAACTTGGTGAAAACAGATCAAGAAAACAGATTGAGACTTTTTAAACCATTGGTTTTATCCTGCCAGCTGCACTTATTCCCACTGTCATTTACTATCAACATTTTAGTGTTCCAAAAAAAATGTGTAAAGACTCAGATATATTCTTGAAAAATAGTATAAGCTGCATGCTAATGAAGCCACTCTTCCTGAGGGTCTGTCTCCTGCTATTTGTCAATAAAGACATTTAAGATTCTATAGCAAATAACGTCTGCTCCTTAGAACATATTGCAAAGCAGCAAGAAAAAATAGAAAGATAACAAGTACCAGGCATTGTTACTTTGCTAAGAGAAACACTACTGACTCCCTCCATCAATCACCAGCTACCCTCCACACCTCCTGAAAATAGCATCTAATTAATTGTTGTATCATTCAAAAGTTTGCATTCCAGAATGCAGCAATATAAATATTATATAGTGAACAGCTCATAAAAATAGCACAAATTTTTGTGAACTGTAAATAATGAAAGAATCAGATTTGTGCCATCTTTCTTGGTACAGCAATTTTAAGAAGCTCAAGCTGACATCTGACTGACTCCTTAGCAAATATTACCCCTGGCTGCTCTGGCAGATTTTGCCGTAACGTCTGTGACTGAAACACTAACTGACTGCTGCCAAGTCAGGACTCAGCCTTTGCTTTTATATTACCTACTTACTGTGTATTTTGTTATTTTTTGTTGTCTGTTTGGTTTTTTTAATTTTTTTTGTTTGTTTGCTAGTTTTTAAGAAAAGATTAATTTGCAAAAGTGCTTACATTTCTGCTTTACAGTATCTTAAATCTTAGTAACAACAACAACAAAAAATGCAAATATTCTCTTTCTAGTGATCCAAATAAGATTTATATATTCCTATCTTTTAGCATTGTTGTTCTTTGCCATAAAAGCCATGAGAAATATTTGAGCATATGGAGAAAGGGACAGCCAAGAGGATATACCAATAATTTAGTTTTTATCCTAAATATAAATAACAACGTTGTAGCATATGTAGATAAGCACTGTTCCAGTTCCATCAATGGCTTCTGCTGTTATGTATATGGCATGATATTTATCATTCATATAATGACCTTCAACCATTTACTTTGCTACACTACAAAGACTCTTAACAGGATAAAAGCCATGTTTTACAGAATTAGAAAATATTAGTATTCCCATAGAGCAGCATTACATATGCCTACAATTTGCCCTCAGGGCAGAGCAGGGGAACATATTTTCTCTCAGGTACACCAACATAGATTTCCTGGTGACTGAATTATTCATGAGTAATCTGTGGACAAAATATAATTATGAAAATATTGGCTGGAAGTTTATGTTACTACTTAAGATGAGGCAGAATTTCTGATCCAAAACATCTCCAGGATTTTTAAGTATTACAGAGCTGGAAACAGGAAGTATTTGATCCCCTGGTTCAAAAAAAATACATGGGCTTAACCAAATACCTTTAAGCTCTTCTGCAGAGACTTGCTTCTGAAACTTTTCCCCTACCTTTCCAGAGATAGCTGAGTTGCTCAACAAGGCATTTCAGTCGCTTGAGAATGTCTCACGACTGAAGGCAGGCATTGGAATCTTTAAGACATACACTCAAACTACTCACGTTAGCTGCACTGCCGTAAGAAAGAAAAAAAAACAAAACCATATTTGCTGGGATTGAAGTGGTGAGATGAGAAATTATCCTCAGAAGATTATATTGTTTTAACTCAGATTAAAAGAAGAAAAGGTGCACCACACCACTCAAACTGTATGAAGAAGTATAGTCTTTGCAGTTACACTAGGCAGGAGAACAGTTATAAGGGCTATTAGCTTCTGTATTACAGATCAGCTGAAGAGGTCAGAGACATATTTCAGCCAAGCTCTATATCTCAGCTGGGCAGAAGGAATCATTTTAATCTTTTTTTGGGCTATTCACAGAGGTAAATTAAATGATAGAAGCAATCACTCCAGTTTAGGAAGCAGGTCTGCACTTAGTGACTTCTAAGATACTAGTCCCTGGATTTCTTTGAGTGTTGCCAGAAGTAAATCAAAATTAGGTATATCAAATGTTAGAGATATCGCCTTGAAAAAGACTAGGGGATCACCGAGGATATTGGACGTTTAAGTCAGAAGTAGCAGTAAGGAAGCAGTCTAGTTGCGTAATAATTTGGCTCTGAAATGGATTCAGAAAGATAAAGAAGATTTAAAGAAGTTATTGGCACACCTTACTTTTAACAACTGTGACAAAACACTAACAGAAGCCTTCTGCGTGATTTTTCAAATTGAGTTTTCATCCTAGCATCTTATATTTTTCTTTTTTTTCTCTATATTTCTCTAGTTTTTATTTTACATTTTTAATAAAAAGTGGAAATTTTCAAACTAGAATCAATGGATTCCACACACCCCAATTTTAGGAAAATGTAGATCAGATTATGTCTACAAATTCCACTTTACAGCCCTCTCTATTAAACATGTCCACAGCTTCATGTGAAGGCAGGTAAGAGGGAAGACTTTAATACAATCTACCTAACTTCTGTCATTGATTATAAGGAGGAAACTTCTTTTCTGTAACGGCAAGAAAATGCAGAAATCACTATTCTATTAAAAATAAATGTAGAGTGATGTTCATTTTGTCCTCCAGAAATGCAATAATATGAATTCCTGGTCTGGTCAGTCTGGAATATTTAAAAAGGTGTCTGCATTTTCTCTTGCTTTACACATACCCTTTCCATGATAGGAACATTTATTCAGTTTCACAATAAACGTTTTTATGCTTCTTTGTCCTGCTGACCTCACAGGTCAACTTGGCTTATGAAAATCAAGCTGCCTTCCATCTGCCTTACCTCATCACTAAAATTCTCAGGCAGAACAGAAACTCCAAAACTCATCAAAACACTAACAGATAGACTTGAGAGAATTGGAGCTGAATACTAATTTTTATACCTTTATTATATATGCACAAGACAATTGTACTTGAGTTGAAAGAAGCAACTTATCTTGAAGGATTTCTGTTTATTCACTCTACCTTAAAAGAAGAAAAGTGACAATTCCATCTAATGAAGTGAGAAGGTGAGGGTAGTTTTACTTTGTAAGTGAATTAGTTAATGAGGCAATATCCTCTTGAATCTTTGAGATAAGCTCTAGGTCAAAAGTAGACAAATTAGCATAACATTCATATTAATATATTTCAAAATCAGATACAGAAACAACCTGCTCTCTGAAACCTGCCTAATCACAGACAGCTAATTTTCAAAGGAGTTTTGGCACTCATTATGGTGATGGATGACAGTACTAAAAACATCCCATTTCCTCAAGATCTGCCATGCTCTGTAGGTATTTCTCTTATGTACTCCATGAAATGTACTTCATACTTCTCATAATTTTTTTTCAGATACTCAGAGAAGTGCAATGAGGTTCCTTGTTAAAAGTATTTTGGCATAATGCAATAGGACATTTATGCACTCACAACACAGAAATTCCAACACATTCCTACTATCTAGTACCAGGCAGTTGTGGTACTATTTCAGAGCTATTATCATATCACAATGAGAAATGCATGCAGACATTTGTCTAAACACGCTCACACATGCAAAATAATCTGTACATGATATGAGGGTTTTTGTTGTTAAGGACTTATTCATCATATGTTTAAAAACATATATACACAAACATTTCCACTTTAATAGCTCTGCAAATGGACTGTAGCCACTATTAAAATGTACCAACCTGAATGCTACTGTATGCAATGTATCAAATTATCTTTTTTTTTCATTTAAATGAAATTAAGCTTTGATACCTCAGGAAACAATGATAACTCTGTGTTAATTTTGCTGATGGGAGATAGTAAAAAGCAAACAAATCTGAGGGAGGAGATGCATGGAAGATTTTATAAAAAGAATAATAATCAGCATCATTTTAAAGAAGAAGGCCTTTACAACCATTTCTTTAAGTTATAATGGATTCAATGAATGAGACTCATTTAGGTTGCCTGCAGTTATGTGGAGTTAATCTGAACTAGTCAACATAGTAAGCCCAATTCTAGAAAAAAGTTGGCAGTGTGATGGCTGGGATTGAATTAATTATCTTCACAGGGACTTGTACGATGTTGTGGTGGTTTGGATTTATGATGAAAATAGTGGCAATAATGCACTATTATTTTAGTTGCAGAGAAGTTCTTATAGGGAGCCAAGGACTTTTCTGTTTCTTGTACTGTCCTGCCAGCCAGGAGCTGTGAGTGCACAGGGAGATGGAAGGGAATACAGCCAGGACAGATGACCCAGACTGGCCAAATGGATGTCCCATTCCATATGGCATCATGCTCAGCAATAAAAGCTGGGGTAATGGAGGAAGAAGGAAAAGAACATTCAGACTGATGATGTTTATCTTGCCAAGAAACCATTACACTTGATGAGCCCTGCTTTCCTGGGAGTGGCTGAGCATCTGCGCACTGGTGGGAATTAGCAAATGAATTCTTTGTCCTGCTTTGCTTGTGCACACACAATTTTTGCTTTACCTAGTGAACTGCCTTTATCTCAACCTGTGAGTTCTTGTACTTTTACTTCTAGATTCTGTCCCTCATTCCACGTGGGGAGAATGAGTGAGCAGCTGCATGGTGTTTAGCTGCATTCAGGGGCTAATCCACCATAGAAGTACATTCCCTATAAGCTCAAAATTCAGTGTTCCTAGAGAAATTTCATTTTAAAACATAATATTAATCATTGGTGAAAATGTAATGCAGATCTTTGCCCCACAAGCTTTGGATTTGGATGAGTACATACTTGTGGCCCTATCCTGACAGTGTTCTGTCAAATTCAGAGGCAAGGAACACACCCAGTTTACACTACTGACAAGGGAAACTGATGTCTTTTGGCATCTTCTGGGTTCAGGCTCTTTTTGATAATAGTTAAGGAAAAAAAAAAAGAACACAAAGGCCTCAGGCAGTACAGAGTAGCCAAAAGCACATAAGCCTGGAAATAAGAAATGACAGGAGAGTACAGAGCAATAGTAGAGTTGATGGCAAGATTTACACTGCAAGTTATTGAAGCACAAGCTGACCATGGGCTTACTAGCGGTGGAAAATGGAGGCTGAGCCAAGGGAGGGAGCCTGTCTTATTTCACACAAGAGCCTCACCATGTTCCATGCTGGCTGCCTTGGCCCTGTACAGTTATGACAGCTGTGAGCCAGGTTACAGCCTTCCATCTTCTATCTCAGGGGCTTCATTCCCACTCTCACTTGTGATAGGAGCAAAGTCTGTAGCACCCTGGGTGTCACAGGGGCCTTGTGCTACCATAGCATGTGTTGCAGAGGTCTCTTCCCCTCACCGCTGGAAATGTCTTCATCACCCAAATACTGATTTTGCTCATTTTCACAATATTGTTCCTCTTCTATCATCCAAAGTCCCTCTTTCCTGATACTTATTTTCTGAACATGTTCTAGCTATAGTCACCATTCTCCCACTGTCTGTCTGGAGCTGTGTGAAGGTATACTGTGTCCAAGTCTGGAGCCCCCAATCAAGAAAGACGGAGCTGTTGGAGAGAGTCCAGAGGAGGGCCACAAAGATGATCAGAGGGCTGCAGCACCTCCCCTATGAAGACAGGCTGAGGGAACTGGGCTTGTTCAGCCTGCAGAAAAAAAAGGCGGTGGAGTAACCTCATTGCAGCCTTTCAGTACCTAAAGGGAGCCTATAAACAGGAGGGGAGTCAACTCTTTGAAAAGATAGATAACAGCAGGACAAGGGGAAATGATTTAAGTTGAGGGAGGGAAGATTTAGGTTGGATGTCAGGGGGAAGTTCTTTACAGAGAGAGAAGTGAGGTGCTGGAACACGCTGCCCAGAGAGGTTGTGGATGCCCCCTTCCTGGAGGCGATCAAGGCCAGATTGGATGGGACTCCGGGCAACCTGGTCTAGTATTAAATGTGAATGTTGGTGACCCTGCCTGTGGTGGTGGGGGGGTTGGAGATTCATGATGCTTGAGGTCTGTTCCAACTCAGGCCATTCTGTGATTCTGTGATTCTGTGATAGCATGAAAGACTGAATGAGATAATCTTAATGCTCCCTTAAGCATTGTTACATGGTGAAAGCTTTTGTTCTCCTCAGATAGTAAATTCTCCTCTTTTACAGAGGAACAGATAGGGGCAGGTAGCTAGGAGTTTCCTATCAGTTATCTAGAAAGCTCATAATCAGGGTAATTCTTTACATCACTGATTCTCCTCTATTATACCAAAAGCTGATTTTGTTTTCAAGTACGTTCCTACCTTATCCATCATTTATTTACCAGTACTGAAAATGTTGCCTCTTGAGTCTATTCAGATTGTGACAGTAGCTTTTAGTTCCTGGAACAATTTAATGCTTTCTGCATCATGGATGCTTGTTCTTCAGAGGAGCTTTCTATAAAACATCACAAAAGCTTCTCAGTTTTTTGGCATGCATATGACCTTTGTGAGTGTTTAAGACACATGTGTTTTTATCCTGCCTTTGTGCATCATCTGAAAAAAAAAAGAGGTTCTCATTCAGAAGAAACAATAGGAGACAGCTGCTGTGTGTCCTGAACAGCTATACTCAGCTCCAGACACCAAGCCTGCATTGCAACTATCCCCTGTGAGTGATGGTTACATCAAAAAACTATGTCATGTTGATACTACATTATTTTTCAGTGCTTGGCCTGGGAAGCAATATCAGATTTAAAAGTGATTATATCCTTTACAAGCAACTTACCTAATACACTTGTTTGACTTCCAAAATTTACCAGTAGTCACAGTTGATGATATGGTTGTATAAGTATTCATCTTCTATCTTAAGTGTTAAACTTCAGTTGACAGAAACCACAGAACATAGCAAAAGAGAAAAAGAATAATTCTTTTGTCCCTCACTATCTTTACAGTATGCTTCATTATATATCTTTAAATATTATAGATTCACAAGCATTATGCAAAGCATTATGAGCATAATTGGCACAATGGGGGTTCACTATTTAATGAAAGTAACTCTTGTTTTTAATTATAGCATTTAAGATCATCTTATTATCAAGTGGAATATAGACTTCCCTTTTGTGGGAATGGATTTGGTATCCATGTTTCTATTGGATTTAGAAAACATCACACCACTCTCTCATATTACTATCTAGATCATTTCCCAGACTACCAGATAACTGGATATGCATTACATACCTTTTGCAGACATGAAAGGATTATCTAAACATCCTAGTGAAAAATACTATACTGTTTTAACATAATTCAAGTGAATGAGGGCAGAAGTTCAGTTTTATGTATCTTACTCCAAGCTATTTTCCTCTCTTTGCAGTTTTCTTCCACTGAAAAAGCTCCATGAAACTATAAAATAACCCCAAAGCTAGACTATTTTGGGCAGACGCTTTGGTTGCAGATGATTTGCTTTCATGCTTTTTTTCCCCTAATATTTTCAATGATTTCACTTACACGATAGACAATATTTTCACAGGTAAAGAATGTAACTTTAGACTAGATATTTCCTGCTTCTTGTAAGAGAAATTACCAAACAAAAGAATAAAAATCATTATTAACCAAACATTTCAAATCTTGTTTGCACATAAATATGCACTGCACCTCAACAACAGTAAAAAGTAATTCTACCCAGACACACATTTCAAGATTGAAAAAAAATGCATAGTTGCTGTATTTGTATGTTTGTATTTTTTTTGTGTATATGTTAACCATATTTGCAATTTGCAAAGCTATTTGCCTGATGGCATTATTATAAATCTGTGAAACCCATCCTTTGAACAGATGGTGCTATAAAACATGATTGTAGCTGAGAAGCTCTGAAGATAAAGTTTGTGTGTAGGCATGCATGCAATGACATCCAGAAGACCACAAATGCTATGTAAAATATATAATCACACCAATTGGGAAGCCCAGTTTCCTAGGGTGGCTGATAGGTATGTCATTTTCGTAATATCAAGTGTCTCCTTTGCAATGTTTATAAAACAATACCCATTGGGTGCAGGAATAAAGATCTCCACTGGCACCTAAACAGTGTCTTTTTACTGAAAGCTCTGTATTCCCTATGGATGATCTGTTTCAGCAAGAAAGAGATAAACAATGTGTCATGTTATCTAGTTTCTCTGCTTTTTCAGAGAATTCTTCCTTTATTATGGAACAATCTGATATTGATATGTGAACCTACAAGAGTTTAAACATTTCTGTAGCAGTAGTAATACTTAGTAAGTCTTTGAGGCTATTTTTTCATGAAAATATGCAGCAGAAATAAAAAAAGACAACAATATATTATTTAATCTGATATATATAGAAAGCTGTCTCCAAATGCTAAAAAATCCTACATGTTGGCATAGCTCAAGGAGAGCAAATTTGCAATGAATGATGATAATTTGAACTGAAAAAAATTAGTGCCTATTTTGATTAGGAATTAGCCTTCTGTTCAAATTTCAGCAGAGTCATGCATTCAGTTCTGGTTAGAATGTTAGCTGGGTTGAAAGAGTGAGAGCAATACTGACGGGCAAAGCAAAAATTAAAAAGTGGAAAGATTAAAGAGCTATTTTACTAGTTCAGTAATGAACTTGCACAGTTCAAACAAAGAAATCATAATCAGTGTATTAAACCTAAATGCAAGTTTAGCGTGCTACTCAACCTGCATGGGCAGGACACCTACTGCTCAGTTTAAAGGAGTATATACCTCACCTTACGTCAAAGAATCACAGAATCACAGAATTGTAGGGGTTGGAAGGGACCTCCAGAGATCATCAAGTCCAACCCCCCTGCCAAAGCAGGTTCCCTACACCAGGTCACACAGGTAGGTGTCCAGGCGAGTCTTGAATATCTCCAGAGAAGGAGACTCCACAACCTCCCTGGGCAGCCTGTTCCAGTGCTCCGTCACCCTCACCGTAAAGAAGTTCTTGTGCACATTTGTACAGAACTTCCTATGCTGCAGTTTCTGGCCGTTTCCCCTTGTCCTGTCTCCACACACTGCTGAAAAAAAGTCTGGCCTCACCACTCTGCCCTCCACACCTTAAATATTTATAGACCTGGATCAGGTTCCCTCTCAGTCTTCTTTTCTCAAGGCTAAACAGACCCAGTTCATTCAGCCTTTCTTCACAGGGGAGATGCTCCAGGCCCTTCACCATCTTTGTGGCCCTCCGCTGGACTCTTTCCAAGAGATCCCTGTCTTTTTTGTTCTGGGGAGCCCAGAACTGGACACAGTACTCCAGATGAGGCCTCACCAGGGCAGAGTAGAGGGGGAGGATCACCTCCCTCGACCTGCTGGCCATGCTCTTTTTAATGCACCCCAGAATGTCATTGGCCTTTTTGCCCACAAGGACACACTGCTGGCTCACGGCCAACCTGTTGTCGACCAGGACGCCCAGATCCCTCCCTGCAGAGCTCCTCTCCAGCAGCTCATCCCCCAGCCTGTATTGGTGCATGCAATTATTCCTCCCCAGATGCAAGACTCTACACTTGCTTTTGTTAAACCTCATCTGGTTTCTTACTGTCCAGCTCTCCAGCCTATCCATGTCTCGCTGAATGGCAGCACAGCCTTCAGGTGTGTCAGCCAATCCTCCCAACTTCATATCATCAGCAAACTTGCTGAGGGTGGCCACTATCCCCTCATCAAGGTCATTGATGAAGATGTTGAACAAGACTGGACCCAGCACCGACCCCTGAGGAACACCACTAGTTACAGGTCTCCAACTGGACTCTGCACCGCCAACAACGACCCTCTGTGCTCTGCCAATCAGCCATGTCTTTGCACCTAATGACACCCAAATTGCTCTGTTTGGGAGACAAGTAGAAAGGTTAGGATCATAAGATCATGGAATTGCTCAGGTTGGAAAAGACCTTAAAGATCATCAAGTCCAACCTCAACCTAACCATACTGCCCTAACTCTAACAACCCTCCACTAAATCACGTCCCTGAGCGCCACATCCAAATGGTTTTAAAACACATTCAGGGATGGTGACTCAACCACCTCTCTGGAGAGCCTATTCCGGTGCTTAACAACCCTTTCTGTAAAGAAGTTTTTCCTGATACCCAACCTAAACTTCTTCTGGTGCAACTTGAGGCCATTTGCCCTTGTCTTGTCACCTGTCAACAGTGAGAAGACATCAACCCTGCCCTCACTGCAATCACCTTTCAGGAATCTGAAGAAAGCGAGAAGGTCTTCCCTTCCCAGACTAAACAGCCCCTGTTCCTTCAGTCCTTCATCTTTCTCTGTGCCAAGCCAGGATTTTGCACATCCACGTAGTGAGCAGGAAAGCTGAAAGTTGGCCAGGCTTTTTGGGGGTTAGTTTTAGAGCCGATCATTTCTCACATCTAGTTCACTGGATCTACACTGCCTTGGTGATCAAGTGTTTGGCAAGAAAGAATTTGAGTGCAAGAGAAGTGGAATGTAGAGATGAATCAAGAAGACAGATTTCTTAACCTTCCTTTGGACAATCTACAATAGTTATACATTCTTCTTATATATTCAACTTGGATACAAATTATAAAATAGCATACATGTGAATCAAGTCATTAAAATTATTTTAGCACAGCTTTTAAGAATGAAGTTATTACAATATTACAATTAGATATTTCAAAATGCAGTAAATGAGGAAGCTGTTGCAAGCAGAGAAAATGTATTAGCATCATCCAATATAGTCACTTTTATAGATCCATTGATTGTGTGAATAAACAGATATGGAGGAGAAGAAAAAAGTTCTGATGGATTTGTTGGAAAAAGGCATATTTTTCTCTCAGGCAATCTCAGTGTAAGTAGGTGACTGCACTGAATGCAACTTGCTTTGTCTTCACAGTAGTTTTAAGTCATAAATTAATTAACATCTAGAAAAATATTTCACGCCTTTTACCTGCACCGTTATACTCACTAAAAAAACCACTGACCTGTGGTCAGTGAAAATGGCATTAGCTATAATTCTCAAATATGCTGCAATACAACCTCAATGAAAGTACTGTTTCCAGAATACATTGAACCTTTGCATTCCAGATATAATATGAAGGAAACAAACAGTATCGGCTTTCAACAGCCTCAGTTCCTTCAGTCACTTCATCTCTCTTTCTGCCAAGCCAGGATTTTGCACATCCACATAGTGAGCAGGAATTGTCATATATCTGAAAATGGGACAGTGACCCACTGTCTGCTTAATCCTTTTAAAGCAAGATTGACAGTACATGAAGTATCATTTAAAACACAGGGTACTAATAAAATTGAATTACCATTTATTTTGTTACTTTCTGAAAAGAAAGTAATATTTGAACAAATATGATGTCATCTTTAGCTTTGGCATGTTGAACAGGCAATATAAGCTTTCCCTTACCAACACTAATTTGATATTAGACAAAGCACTTTACTAATGACTTTGGACCATAGGGTAAATTCTTAACTAATGAGAATTGCCATTGGTTTTCTGACTTGAAAGGCTATGAGAACATACTGCTGCAATTGAGACTGTGATACACATTTCTCAATTACATCCATACTTCAATTTCTTCCTATCTTCAGCCTTGATCTGAAAAACATTTCATCTATTGTCTTACAGCAATTCATGTTAAACCTCTACAGGCAGTCTTCAGAACTACTGAAACCTTTAGCTACCCTTCTACTCTTCCCAACCAGGGTGTCAAATGAGTAGTAATTCTTAAAATCTAGCTAAGGAAAAACACATTTCCAGAAAGAACTGGATAGAAAATCAGCTTTATATATTGAGAAACCTGGCAGAGAACAAATGAATTCTGAGCAATCACTGTTCAGTGAAGGCAAAAGTCAAAGCACTGACTGTGATAAAGTGGAATCTGGAAGAGTCTGCCATTCAAGTGTGCAAGCACTTTGAGAAGTTAATCTATGAGATAAGCTTAAAAAAATGCCAGTATTTCTGTTGTGCCAGCTGTCAGGGCTCTGACAATTTACCTCAGCACTGAGGCTTCTGAACAAAGGAACTAGGTCATGAAACAGAAAACTTAAGCATATTCCCTACGAAACTTACCTTAAAAGATAAGCATTCAGGTTACACAGTCAGGCACTGAAAAGTCAGAAAATGACAAATGTAGGGCTGTATGCTCAACTTTAATTCTCTTTGTATATGTGCAGTGTTGAACTGCTAATTGTATGTATGGCCTTTACACACAGTTATTTCTGCATTCTTCAACTGATGGCAAAAAGGAGCGCTATTACTTATTTTTTAAGCAATTAAAAAATACACAGGGGTTTAAAATATCTCAGTGAATACAGTGCCCGCCTATCAGTGTTTTTAAATTATTAATGATTAACCTGACAATTAAAGCTACTTTAAAAACTGAAATTATAATAACAAAAAAAATATATATAAGAATACAATCATATTCTTAATTAATGACTATTTATGTGCAGGTAAAACCTTCTGTGCCCTGATAATAGTCCTCTGTTATTTCTTCCTCTGCAGAAAGATATCTGGTGTCTACCTTAATGACCACTTTATTGCTCAATTAATATAATGTAAATTCAGACTATTGAATGAATTTGGACTTATGCATTAAGAAGGCTTTAACCTAAATCCAGTGAAAGCAAATCATGAACAGATGTAAAATTAATCTGAGAAGGAAAGGAGCATCTCAATACCCAGAGCACTGAGAAAGCATAAGCACAACAGAAGCTCAGCTCAGACAAAAGCAGTGGTCTTTTCAACCAAGTTATGCAGTGTGCTGAGGCAACAAGGAAAGGGTTGTGGGTGCAGTACTTCTCAGGACAACCTTGGCCACAGCAAAGACAGCTTCACTCATCCTTCTCACCCCAAAAGATCTCCAAACTCAATCAATTGCTCTGGTAACACAATTATTCCTTTACTATAAGTAAAAGCAGAAATCTTGTTTAAGAGGAAGCTCAGGAAGGTGTTTGAAAAAGGAACTGATGTCTTCTTTTCAACTTTAGGAATTGGAAGACATCACCTCCTCTGTATCATCCCCCGCAGTTCCAGTATGACTCTGTCATCCCCAAGCTCTTTGCTTTAGTCAACTATTTGTTGTCTTTCATTGCCTCAGCTTCCCTGGATCTACTCACAGCTCAGGTCTTAATAACCCTCAAGTGCTCTGACTTTAATAGTCAGCTGCACTTCTGCATCTCTGCATCATGTTACTTTTTATTCTCTACATTGTTCTTTCTCCATCTCCCCGTGAATAAGACAAGGGAAGATGCAACAGCAGAGGAAGGGCCTGTTTGCCTTCTGCAGAACTAAGCAGCCAGTACTCTGCTCCTTTTTCACTTTTAGTTGCTGAGAGAAAAAAGAAAAGTCAAGGGCGGCAACCTCCTTTTGTCCCAACATGGAACACACAATCTGAAGCTGCCTCTTGCTTACCCAGATACTAATTATTCAGAAGTGAAAATCAGCAATTTCTTATAGCCAAAAGATTTAACAGAGTTCTCCTCCACCCGGTATGACCCATTTTCAGTTGCCTTAGGCCAGATCTTCTTCAACACAGAGGTCCTAGTGTAACTGAAGAGCTCATATCTGAGAGAAGACAAGTATTCAAATGCTGACATCCTCTGCAAGAGCAGCTGTGCTCCTTTTTTCCTTCCCTCTTCCTGCTCTAGATGTCTCGAGGGCAGAAAAAGAAAGGGTAGAGTCTATATCTCCATTTGATTCCAGAAGTTACAGCAATGTGTTGACCATGTCCTAATTTCTACTCTGCTGCAAAATGCACATACTAAATAAAACACTTAGTTTTTCAAAGTTATTTCCTGCTATTGATAAAAATAAAATTATGCCATCATAAATTGAACTTTAGTCTATAACGAACCCAGAGCATTTCATAAGGAGAGAGAAAAAAAAAATTATGAATCTAACAAATAGAACTGGATAAAAACATAGAAGCCCTTGAAAATACATTCTTCAAGCCATGATTTCTTCAGGTCATGGATTTATGAGTCAAGTCTATTTAGAAACACCAGCAGCTGGAGTGTATGGTCCCATGTACCAGACATAGAGAAATAAGGCAGATTACATCTAATATGTACTTACAAAGCCATTGCTCATAACTGTTCAGAAAATAAATGTTTCCTAAAGCCATTTTCAGCACACTGAAATATGCTTCCTGACAAACACATGCTTTACAAACTCTTCCAAGTCAGAACTGGTTTTCAGTTTAAAAACAGTAGATACTGTTTATTAAAGCAGTACAGAAGTGGCATGTCTTTCTGCATAAAGCTCTTGCATGGTGAAGATAATTAAAGACGGAAAATACATTATTTTCTGTTCTTTCCATCATGGCATTTAAAAACAACAATTGTGTCAAGGTGTAAAATAATGATTTTAATTACTCTGCCAGAGTAATGTGAGGTTCACATGCAGCAACTGCATCCTTGATTGGTGTGAGATACAATGGGAAAAAGATAGAAATATTTCCCTAGGGCAGTGATCCTTCCTACACCCCATGTTCATGGTTATTTACTTCACAAATACCCTCACAAACTTATTTTTTCAACCTTCATGATAACAGTTTTTTAAAAGGAAAATCAAGAGATTTTTCCCTGTTATGTAAGTTTTATTATTTTACTCCATTTTTAATACTATCAAAGTATGTGCCTTATACATAATCATAATTTACAACATGCTCTGTAATTTAAGGTTGGTTATGAAGGTAACAAAAGTAGTTCTACAAGCATGAAAGTTTTTTTTTTTTTTCTATAACATTCACAATATCATTCAAGGCTCATAAAGTCCAGATTTCTCACTACTATTACTATTACAATGAAGTACTTTCAGTAAGCAGAACACTGAAAAGGCCCTCTGCTTCTTTTTTTTAATTATGGCTTTACATCTACCATCACTGAAATAGCATGCCTTAAGGCAAAATAAGCAGCAAACTCTTTCCTGAAAAGTTCACAAAGGAAACATGATCCATATATTTAAGTGTCTGTTCTCCCTGTACCTTCAGGGAGAGGAGAATGTTATTGAAATGATTAAGTTCATTTTACTGTCTAGTGCCTTTGAATAGTATTGTTAAATTGGAAAAAGAATATCTCTGCACTCTTGGAGGCAGGGTCTCTAATCCAGTGCTAGAGGCACATGGAACCATATCCATATTCTGCAGAATATTAATATATTCAGGTCTGTATTAGATATTTCAAGTTGAAGAGGGCAGTTTCACAGTAAAGCAATATCCTAGCTTAAGTGGCTTCACTGAAACAGGTTCACCTGTGGTTTCTGAACATTCTTGTTTATTTAACTGTCATAAATACAGAGATCATCTTAATCTCTCTTGTCTTTATTCAGACACCTGTGCTGGTGCATATTCGTAGCAATCTTTCATATCCCTTCATGCAACTTCCAGCTCATTTTTATTAAAGGTCTTTGTAAAGATTTTCCTCTTACCCCCCTTGCTTGCTTCTTCAGAATAATTAATCAACATACTTCCACAGAGATGTACAACCTAGTTCCAATAGCTAGTGTCAGTCACTGTGCAAAAAAGAGCCAGTGTGTTGGGTAACGGGTTATCACAACTATTCTTTTCATGGCAGCCCTCATTCTTACTGTGATTCAGCAGAACTGCTGAGACATCGATTAGTGTGTGGTTTCTAAAAGCTTTTATAATTTGTATTTAGAGTGCCAGCTTCAACCACAAAGCACAGCAGTCCTATAATCTACAAAATAAAATTTGGGGCTCAGTTTCCATTTATCTAAACTTCTTCAATAATAAAAATGTGTCTGCTGAAGACATCTGTTACAACTCAGCAACATCTAATTTTAATGGCAAATAATAGAGTTCAACTCCATAAGATTAGAGGTTATGGACTAGGCCTTTTGGCTGGCTTGGCGTCCCTGTTGAAATGTTCTGGAAACCAATTTAATATAAGATTCAAAATGCAGTAATTTTGTCTTTTCTTAATGCTTTGCTCCATTGCATTGTTGAGCCTATGGCAGCGTATGTTTGATGGGACTGACAATAATATTATTTCTTTTCACTAAAAATACAGGCTAAATGAGGAGAAATATGGAGTTAATTATATGGTGGAAGCAAGCTCTGTTGGAGAGGAGGTGGAGTTGCAAAATCATTGTACTTCAGGCACACCCTGCTTGTCCTCCTGGATTTAAAATATTGGACTTTGTTAACCCATAGCTTGAAATTCAGATTTTCTCAGACCAAATTCAGTCTTTGAGCAAGTGTAAATCATGAAACAATACGACTATTGTAGTGGATGCTTTCGGATGAATTGCCATTCATAATAATTAAACCTTCTATGAGTTTTAACCTCTGAATAGAAGTCCTGTATTTCTTTTTAATTCAAAACCCTGCTAGAGGTATTTCTGATTCTTTCAAGTTTTATATACATATAAGAAATAATGGGATTAAAAATGCCTGCACATCATGAATAGAGGAGGGGTACTGTCATTTCATCTATCTTCTAACAGAGCAACTGATCCAGCAAATTACTGAACAGAACTACTTGCTAGGACACACATGAAAAAAGGTACTGAATGCCATTCCATAGAGATTCAAATGTTATTGAATAAATTTCTGTAAAGCCTGAAGAAGCTGGGAAGATTGTGCCATCAAAGATTGTGCCTCTTTCCCATTTGAAAATGAGTCACAGAAATATCTTAAGATGCTATCATGGTTTTAGGATTTTTGTTATCAGAATTCCACATCATAACATCATGTAGAACACTGGGAGTTAAAGAGTTAAATTAATGCTCCAGTTCCTTTCAGGGTACCTGGTTCTCAGAAAGAAGAACTACATACCCCCGAGGACTCTGCGTTTCTATTTTCTGTTCAGAGGGAAAGATAAAACTGGTCACAAGTCATGAGACTTCCCTCTCTTTCACTGCTCATCTCAGCAGCGTGTGCTCCCTAGCTGTCTCGCCTTCAGCTTTAGAGTTGGTTTTGAACACTTCCATTTATTTGGTTTATTAGCTTCAATCCCAATTAACTTGTATTTCTACTATTATAATTACTAAATTTACTTTCCTCCTCAGACCGCTGCTGCTGTTTTTCTTCCTTATTCCTTTCCCTCTTTGTTCCTCGCCCTCTTTTCTGGGCCAGTGGGTCTGTAGGCCTGCTGTCCCCTTGCCACAGACACAGACAGATCTAGAGATAATTCTGTGACAGATGGAAAGAAAAAAGATCAGCCACCCCACTGGCTGCTGATATTGCAGAGATCTAAATGGATTGAATATTTGTAAGAGAGGAAGGTGTGTGTCATGTCACAGCTCAGTTTGGCCACCCTCTGTGCACTGTTTTCCCTCAGGGCATGCACTTGCCCAGCTCGGCAGCTTGTACTCTTTCTGCCTCTGTCCTAGAGACCTGGACACCATAACTCCACATAGCTTGTTGTTAAATCTCAGTAGATCTGACTTCTGTTTGTTCCCTTAACCCCACAGGCACTTTCAAGCACTCCATGATAATATTTGGAAGACAATCTTTTAGATTTTCAAATGGACCGTGTTTAGGTATGTATCTATGGCCTGGATGGTGAAGACTTTTGCCCTGTAACATCTGTGTGAGAACAAGCAAATTTATCACTTGTCAAATTTTCTTTTGAGAGTAAACAATTTTATGTCTCATAGGCTCTGAACATTCCTGTAAGTCCCTTGTATCACTAAACTGGATCCAGCCTGTGTATGCATTCTTCCTGAGGTAGAACCTCTGGGCTACACAACTTTACTATAGGAGTTAGACCACAGATCCTTAGTGACTTGTCCGCTCACTGGTAATAATAGGACAACTGGGAAACTCAGAAAGGTACATGCAATGCTTACAACATGGATACAGCAGCATTAGAATACTTTGTGCATCTAGAATATTTGCTTTATTTGCCTGTAATAGCTGTATTGCTAAAATAGTCTTCAAATGCTTAGCAAGATAAGCATCTGCAGCAGTTGAGGTTTATAGCGCCTGTCCCACAGTCTATTTAAATAAATGTGAAGACCTTGCTATTTTTAAAAGATTTCAGAACAGATTATTATTGTTTATTAAGATTAGGTAAGGAGAGAAGAGTGTACTGGTTACATAGCATTTAAGTCTAGAAAACAGCTGCTTTGGGAAGTGTGTTGTTTTCTTCACATTCAGTACCGGTGTTCACCCCCTCCACAATGTTGTCTGCCTGCAAAGACAAAAGAAGGATCTTATCCTAGAATAAGCGTAGCTTATTTCTCTCCACAGGACATGAATGCACTGCAACAATAGTATCTCACCCCTCTACCCTGAGAAGTGAAGGAAATAGATTTATTTCTCTGTATCCAGTTGCCTAAATAAGAACAAAGTGCTGGGTTAATAGAAGAATGGGAACTGACTTGTATTTTATCATTTTGATATTTTAAAACAAGGGAAAGAAACAGATCTTAGCAATGGTATTTTACCAGTATATGAAACTTGGAGCTCTTACAGAGCCTGAATTCACTTAATGTTTGCACACAACAGCTTTTTTCAAATTAGTAAGTCACAAAGATACGATTTCTAGAGACTGTTCATGTGCAGACAGTGCCTAAGGAGTAGAAGAATTATTAAATCTGCCACTTACACAATTTATAAAGATAAAGAGATTTTAGTCCAGGAAGTGGATAGAGGCCTGGAATAAAATCACAGACCATTTCTCCAGCTATCATCAGGCTTTCCTGAGCTATCAGTCACAAGTAGCATTTTAATACACTGTGTTCCTGGTTCCTCACTTTATCACTTTTGGTATAGCCATTTGCAGCTCTATAAATCAAGTAAAAACCAGGTGTCAGGTATCTTAATTTTATTTTGGTAGCACTTTATGAACTACTCTATGATATAAAGCTTGGAAGTGAGCAGCCAACTTTTTAGGTACACACAGCCAGCGTGCCCACAGACAGAATTGACTGTGCAACCACAAGAACAAAGGAACTACATGGCCAGGAGTAAAGGAACAGAAGAACCTATATTTCAGGAGCCCTGTGGGTACAGCTTTAGATTTGCCATTGAGCCAATTGAATGCTCACCTCCTCTTATCCCTGCTCTTCCTTATAACGGCTCTGACATTCAGCCAATGGCTAGTTATTCAAATTGTCACTAACCAAGTGGATGAAAAAATAGAAAATTTCTTTTTGCCCCAAGTATATCTCTCTCTTTTCCCTCTTTTTATGAGCAGTTACTGTTTCCTCACCTCAGTGCCACTCCATGCTCAGAGAAAGAGGGAAAACATGCTTGACAGAGGAGAGCTAGATGGGAAGGAGAGCCCCTTTTTCAGAGATGGCAAGAAAGTCATGAAAACATCTCTCCAGACAGTGAGAGATGCACCCACATTCTTAGTTGATGACTGAGAATTGTAGATGATGCTTACTTACTATTCACTCTTTCCCATATGACTAGGGGAAAGGGCTGGTAATGTCTCTCTCCCTAATCATTACGCAGAAGGGCTGAAAACAGTGTTTACCAAATAGACTACAGTACCTAATCACCACCCTAGAGTGGGGAAGGTTAAGAGAACATTGAAATCACAGACACAGCTCATTCTTTCTTCTGTCCAGGGGTTAAGCATCCACACTCCCTCTTATTTAGGAGCACTACGGGCAAGAGCCAAGGCCTTTATGACTGAAGGATTGTTATTGTTCACTGTGTTTTTTTGAATGAACAGATTAGATAATTTTTTTGTTTTCATCTTCTCTCAGTGCAGTACCACACACCACTTTGCTCCTCTGCTGTCTTTCATGAAGCTCTTTGAGTGCTGGACACACCTGCAAAGCTCTTTAGAAACAGAAAATTGGTCATCATCAAGAAAATTTTTCTTCACCTTTCATGACTCTATTTATGATGTACTGATTAATCAATCATCAGAGAGATTAAAGGTCATCTTTATAAAATAAATGGCTTATAGCTGCAGCAAATCATCAGTTTGAGGTTTATTGGCAAAGGCTGTAAATTGTCAGTCATGTTATTACACAAATAAATCAGATAGATACTGCCAATTGATTAACTGATTCAATTTTTTTTAGGAACAAATTGTTGCTCCAACCTATTTTTCTCTCTTCTTGGACAAAATGATTGCTTTGTAGCATGAGAGAATGATTGTCTGTGCGTCCAAGGCCACAGTTATTTCTTTAAGTTGATTCACACACATTAATGTTCTTTGAGTGTTGTTCACCACAATGTGCTTTCACATGAACACTACTCATCTGAAAACACTGAATTATACAATGGTTGTTTTAGATGTTGGAAATAATATCTCAATAGCATAATCAGCATTATATTTATATATGGCAAAATTTTACAATTAATATAGATAGGATTTTTCAAGTTTCACAGTAAAAACAGTGGACCAAGGCATATTTCCTACAGTGAAAGAGAAACAATTAAGACCAGAGTTGCTGTAACCACATCACTGATGTGGGATGAGAAGAGGAAAGGGAATTAAAAGGATGTTTCAGTAACAAAAGATAAAGTTGGCATAAATTAAGGACATTCATTGCTGAAATTACAATGAATTTTCACAGCAAAAATAATTATATAGAGGTATACGAAAATAGAAATTAAGAATGATCAAAGCACATTTAATTTATTTTCACTGCATTTGCACCATCTGTATGTCTCAATAAATCTCCCCCAGGTTTTGTACAGCCACAGTGGTTGAACTTACACTGTCAATTCAAATTACTCTTCGTTTCATTCCAGTGCCTTGTTTCTGTGACCAGCCTAGCTGCTTGCCTTCAGCATGTCTTCTGGAGAGAAACAGATAGGTTCCTCTCACCAGCTAAAATCCAGGCATGACTCCATAGTTAGTTCTGCCCTGGCAGTGCTCAGATGGGTGATATAGATGGGTCTGGCCCAGGTTTTTCTCCTGCTGTCGAGTCTTGACTTTTGACACTAACAGGTCTTACATCCTTCATAGCATGCTCAGCTGCAGGCACAAACTTAAGCATCATGTTATCAGAACCCAAATGCAAATGACTGTCATCTCTGGCACTTTACAAAGAAATATTAATTATTAGAATATCTTAACATAGATAAAACATCTCAAGGTCAGTGAATGATAGGCAGGGCCAGGCATGCCTCAAACTTGGCCAGAGTGTAAGTTGGGAAGGAAGAGGCATTTGTGAGAGCAAGAGCCTTCATGGTCACTTACAGAAGTGCCAGCTCAGTTTGCTGTAACAGCTCTACAGCATTACGAAGCAAAACTGAAAAACTGAAAGCATCTCACTAGAAAATGTATCATGAAAATTTTTATGAATAAATGGAAAATATGGAACAGACAAACTGGTACATTAAGTATGTAATAGGCCAGGGTGGCCTACAGGTGAGTTACAGTTGCAAAAAGTTGTTTGTTGAAGTTATTTTATGTGACCTCCTCTAGGTCTAGACAGATCTCCTTGAAAGTTCTCTAAAGGCTAAACAAGCAAAAAAAACTAGTCACCTGATGTCAAGTATAAGAAGTTTGGTGCAATAGGAATTGACTAAGAGATGAGTAGGTGATGACACCATTACATTTGCAGTATGCATATCTTGAAGCGTTTCAGACCAGATATAGCCTGTTCCATTTGGCTGAACATCCATGCATGCATGATGCTTACAGCAAAGCAGCTCTAAAATCTTGGCTTTCTTGATGCAGAACCTCATATCAGTAAGTCTAAGAAGTCCTCTACTGTCCTTCTGGCTGTCTCATGCAGAATACTGCAACGTGTCACTGCTGCATCTATGATCGTGTATATGATCACACAGAAACTAGCCTTGCTGAAATGAGAAAGCTGGTTAATTTATGGTGTCTTCTCTCCACACACTTTCTTACTCTAAGTTTGCTCATTGTCCAAACAAAGGCTCTGTAGGGATAGATGACATCTTGCTTCTCCTGCTCTGGAACAATACTGTGAGTGAGCAAACAGAGAGGAACAAGACACATTAAATTATATCTAATCACAGCAACTGCTTTGTGACAAGCTAAGTCAAGGATCTGGGCTGGATGAATGAACCAGAGTGGTGGTACTGCAGTGTTCTTTAGAACAGAGCAGAGACCCTTATCTGCAATCTGGTGTTGCTAATTCTCTGTCACTGCACAAAATCCTGGAAGTCCAAAATAATGTTCAAACCAGTGGCCGCAGCTCCGTGAGACCCTGTGACCCCGGGCTCTACCAGACTGTAGCAGAGTAGTGTGCAAAGAAGTACTGTTGTTCTTCAAGCAAATAAAGACAGATCTCAGATTCAGACTGAGGTGATATGATTAACATCCTCATTCCAGTATAGTCTTTAGGTATTCCTTTTCATCCCACATCCTCTCCCCCTCACACACTGACTACAAAGTTGAATACAAAACTAATGCACTTGCCCTGGATGATATCTGAAGCAGAGGGTGTTCCTGATGCAGACCATGATGGGAAGTTCCCCGATAGTCCTTTGTAGATGTTTTCTGTGGCACTCATGAGTAAGGACCTGAATTAGCTCCAGGGGAAGTGTTGCCTTTTAGGGTGTCACTTATACTGAGTACAAGACATAAGGTGGGGCCTCCAAAATAGTGACTGACTCAGTCTGGTGTTCTCACCACTACATTTTTATGAAGACTCTGTAGTAGGGGCACACCTCCAAATGGAACTTCTTGTCCTGTGTCTTCAATAAAAGTGACTTAATCTTCTTGATTTCAGTATGGTCATTGTGTATGTGATTGCAGTCGTGAGGTTAGTGGATTTTTTCAGTTGCTGATAATGAAGTTCTATCCTGACCTCAGTGAAAGCTTTGGCCTCTGAGGGCACAGACTGATGTCTGCGTCACTGATGCACCTTTCTGGAGCTTCTGTGAGAATAAAGGGAGGTATGTTGCCATTTCTACAGGAAGAATGGAGGTATAATTAAAGCAGAAAGGGTAGAAAATAACCAAAGATAAAGCAGTTAAAGAAGAGAGAGGATCTTGAATGGAGATGGCTGTATGATCAACTGTAAATATAAAGGCATACAGATCTAATGGATCATAATACAGCATAAAAGAGCTTTTCTGAACATTTCATGATCTTTTGTTGGTTTCTAAATATTCAGAAGGCACAAGGATCCTTGGTGCTGTGGTTTAACCTGGCAGGTGGCCGAGCACCACACAGTTGTTCATTCACTCCCACCCTCCGAGTGGAGTGGGAAAGAGAATTGGAAAAAAGAAAGTAGAATTTGTGGGTTGAGACAGAGATATTTAATAAGACAGAGAAAAGGAAAATGATATGTATATATATATACAAATGTATGTAACACATGATGCACAAGCAATCTCACACATGTTGACCTATGTTTAGCTAGCCCCTTGAGCAGTGGAAGAGAGCGAGATGAGCTCCCATTCCTTCAAAACACCTTCCACATGATGTCGTATGGTATGGAATATCCCAATGGCCAATCTAAGTCAGCTGTCCTAATTCTGTTCCCTCCCAGCTCCTTGGGCTTTTCACAGCGAGTGTACTTAGCTCTATACAACATTACTTAGCAGCAACTATAAACATCGGTGATTTATCAACACTGTTTTTCTCCTAGAACCAAAATGCAGCATCACACCAGACACTCTGAAGAAAGTAATTCCATCCAAACTGAAACTAAGACACTTGGCATGTGCAGGAGGCCTTGTGTCGTTGTGAACAAGTCATTTTGCTGCATTCCTCTATCTTCAGTGACTGTTAGAACACATTTGGTGCCTATTGGGAAGATAACCTACAGTTTAGTTTCCCTTGAATGAAGTCAAGTTTGCACACACCAGACTGACTCTCTGAACTGTACTGACTCCTGGGAAGGGAAGATGATCTGCAATTCACTGTAAAACAGTTCTAGCTCTGCTACAAAGAAAATGGTAACACAGACCCAGACACCTCTGTTAAATACATAATGGCTATCAGTACTGTTTATGCTATCATAAAGCAGCAGCACTGGCAACATGGACAGCAGACCTGATTAGCAAGTCTGATTCATCCCAGTCCCTCATTAAAGTCATATCCCTTTGCTTTTACAGTAGTACAATAGCTCCTAAAATATCCATTTTGCCAATACAAATGCAGCTGAAAAGAAGATATCGTTAGTTCTGCTGCACTTTGGAGTTCCCAGTCTCCCGATACTAGAACAGGCCTAGCAACTATGGGCTGGCAGTCTTAAAACAGACAAGCTCAAGGATAAATGATTCATGGCAAAGACTTAACAGGCACCTGGCAGGTCCTGAGAGAAGGAGCAAAAGGATAACCGAAATGTCATGTTTTCCCTTCTGAGTCTTCACAAAGGATAGTTCAGGCAAACCAGAGATTCTGGTCCAGAAAGCTAACAGGGCTGTTCAACTCCCACCTCAGAAGGAAGCATACTGGGTACTGTGTGTCACAAACTACAGCTCAGTCTCAGCCATTCACCTTTTAGTAAGCATTCTTTAGGGAGATACAGTGGGGACTTGGTGCTGATTTTTCTGCAAACACATTAATCAAATGCCGGTTATCAAGACTCACTTATCATGTAACAACTCATGAATTTTACAGTAGCTAGAAATGCCATATACTCATTAACATTTTTAAAAACAAAAAAAATGTGATTGGAATATCCAGTAAAGAGAATCCACTGATCTTGTTAGGAGATAATCACACAAACACTAATGATACACAGGCTAGTCCAGCCGTGTCCAACCTATGAGCTGCAATGTAAATTTGCAACTCCATTTTCAGTTGATATAAATGAATTACCTGTAGATTTTCAAAGAGAATGTATAGAGTCAGATACTCAATTCAAAGAGTACATCTCTTCACTACACTTTATCAAACTTACTTTATCAGAGAAAAATGTCATTCACTCCACAATAAGGTATGGCCTTACTCATACCATTGCTTCTTGGTAGTATGTACGTATATGAACACATACATCTATGGATAAAGTATTGGTAAATTTAATAAAAAAACTCTGACAAACTTGAGAACTCAGTAAGAATTACAGCCCCTTCCATCAAACCCAACTGGCACAGTTTCACAAAAACAGTTTCATGGTTTCAAATATCTCACTAGTCTTATGTTTCCATTGCTCTTTCATTTATGCTTTAATAAAATAAAATATTAAAAGAATAAATTTTGTTACTTATATAAATTAACTGTATTTTATATTTTATATGCTGCCCAAGACTATTCCTCTTCACTCAAGTCAACCCAGGCAAGTCAAAATATTGGACACCAATATGCTAGACAATACATACTGGTCTTAAATGACAGATAATACCTAGTAGTTCTATTTATGGATTGTTTAAGTGATTTCTCACATGCATGACTCACATGCATTATCTGCTAGCTCTTTACCTGTTGCTTATTGGCATTATCAACTCAAAAAATGGTTCATAATTTAGAGCTAGGCTTATGTTTTCCATACTGTAATGGCCTGCAACACCAGACAGGCAGCATATGATTATTGAATTCAATGGAGTAAGGCGAAGCTGATAGTCACCAGCTGAAAGCCCAGTCATTCCTATAAGCATGTCCACTTATTTGGGATATTTTTTCTTGTATCCTCAACACTTTTGAAAGAAGATTGCCAAAGTTTTCTGTTTTTACAGTGGGCTCAAAAACATAAAAAATTTCTATAAATGTTTTAAGTATTTAGCAAAGCCATGTGAAAAAAAAAAAATCTCTGCAGATTCATTCATTGCTATTCTGAAGTTCCTTGTGGTTGCACAGCTTCATGTAAACTCTCTTCCCAATGTGACAGAATATCCTTTTAACGCCAAAAATCTATATTGCTGTTCTGAACTCTTAGATCAATATTTGTTTTAGTTACATTATAATGAAGCCTTTTCTATAGAAATCAGCTGGGAAAAAAGCCAACACCTATAGAAGTGTAACAAGCAGAATATGTCACAAAGAACACTAATTTTAAAAGATCACACAGAGTTACTTCTTCAGATAAATCTATATGATGCTCGTCATATGTTTTCAAGTAGCATCAAGCAGAGCCGCTGAAATTTGCATTTCAAGCAGCATTTTTTTATCTTCTTTTTCCTGTTTTGCCCTGAGGTCTCAGAATTTTGGTGAGTATAAAAATGTATTATTTTCTTTCTCTTTTTGTCCTGCTACTACTATCTTCTAGGTTGCCACTAAAAAAAGTCACATTTTTGTAAGCCAGCTGTAGATACTCCACTGTCTCTTGATAGTGGCCGAAAACCTAACTGCTACTAGGCTCCCTTTAGGGTAGCCAAATATAGAAATATATGTCAAATGACCAGTTTTGCAGAAGCAAAATGCTGATACTTAGATTTAGTTATTTTATTGTTCTGAATACTTTAAGTATCAGCAGTAAGCAAAACCATAACAACCTGGGTTTGTGATATTGCTCAAGCAACTCAAAATCTAGAATACTTACAAATCCTGTGGATAGATCTCACCATCTGGTATGTGATACTGTGATTCTATGATTCTATGCGAAGCACATATCGGAACTTATAAATCCAGATGTAATCTTGTACAGTAATGATGCTGTGATCTGATCTTTTCTTTGAGAGAAATGCATGTTCCAATGCAGCTTGAGAAAAATCAAAAATTAATCAGTTTGAAAATCAAAACTTTAGATATAAGACTCAAGTTCATTGAAATAAGTGGACAAACCTCCATTGCTTTCCAAAATAGTAGGATCTGGCACATTTCAAAATCAAAATTTCTAGAGAAAAATGAATAGAAATAAATTATAAAAGCTACTCTTCATATAATTTCAAACCACTGTACAATGACCACAAATAGTTTTTATTCCTTTGCCAAGTAAATATATATTTGATTATTTTAAAATAAGCACCAGCACATCTTTACTTTATCCTACTATCACCCAAATAAGAGTTTGTCAGTTTCAAAAAAAAATCTTCCTTCATTTTGTACCACGTGTTTTAATAAAGCATTAAGCTATTAAAAAAGATATAGCCTTCCTTAGATTCTCTTTTGGTGGCATTACCACCACTGAGTTATTATGTAAATTATTGCAATCTGGTTAGATCCTTCCGTCTCTTTTCTTAACAAAAGAGGTCTGCAAGTGCTAATCAAAATGTTGCAATTTACATATTAATGAAGTTTTCATAATGGCTTTGCTTCATATGCAGTACAAATGGTATGGAGACTTTTTACTCTTTTTTTTGAGCAGCAACTACATTGAAAACAAACTGTAAGAGCATCACAGTATATCTCTGTATATATATCAACATAGCTATACATCACAGAGCGATACGCTCCAGTGTTTGAAGCTTAAATACAGCATCACTTGTGCGTGTGGACTGTCACCATTTACTCACATTCCCTTGAACACATTTGTTGCAATCATTCCGCAAAATGCTAATGGCACATTTTTCTGCTGAGACTGCTAAGCACAAATAAGTAGTTAATCATTTTTTGTTGTTTTAAAGAAAAAAAAGAGAAAGAAGGAGAGGGAAAGAGATAAAGTTTTAAAAATACCACAACCTACTCCAATGAAAAGTTGAAGGATAAAAAATTACCATAATAAGATAAATGTCCCTTTAAAAAAGCTGGATGGAAAAGCTATTTTCCATTCCATTTTCTATTTTACTATTATTTTAAATATGTCAACTACCTATGCGTTCTTAGAAGTAGACGTTTAGAGCTTTCTGATATGAAGGGCCATGATTACATCTATCTGTAAATGAATACAGTGGACTATATTGACTTCTGCTTTCAGCTGAATAGCTAGATTAAACAGTAAAGTCCCTTAAATTCTTGATTCAAACACAGAAAGTGTTAGGGAATGCAGAGCAATACATGCTATTCCAAGTGACAAATTTTCATCCTTATTCAAATTTGATCTCCAACAATTTTTTTCTAGCTTCCAATAATGGAATCTTGTTCACATATTTCCATTTACATTTAAGAATTTGTTAGCATTTTTAATTCCTCACTAAAAAATTGTGATTAGTATAACTTCATGTTTGCAAACTATTAGATCATATGGAATTTCTTTAGCCATTTTCTTTATTCTTATTTGAAATGTTTTCAGTATTTATTGAAGTATTAAGTATTATTTTTCAGCAATTTTTCAGATTTCTGCTTTAAACAATACCATTGGTTTTTTGAACCATAATTTCTACGGGGGACTCGTTTTCCACTTGACTCAGACACCTTAATTCAGAAACCCTTTTTTGGGGGTTTTAAAATGACTTTTTAAATTGTATTTATATATATATTTTTAATGACTTTTTAAATTTTATTTCAGTGTTCTGTGCTGTGTTGTCTCTGCGGCTCTATCACACATCCTTTTTTGTGCCCTCAGCAGTTACGATGTAACTACCTGTGAGCCTAAGGCAGACTGAGAAAATGCTACTGGCAATTCAGCCAGTACAGATTACTCACTCCATATAGACTATTTTTCTTTTTCAGGATGAGATGTAGTATTTTCAGGTTGAATTCTAGTATTAGGTTTCTTCCATTCTAGATGCAAAATATTTTGATCTTGTAATCTCTAATATGTAAAGATAACTCTCTTTTAAGACATGTGAATCTTTACACATTAAAGTTTAAAATGTGTTATTCAGGCTAAGTACCTCTACCAAAATGAAGATGTATCTACCTTTAAACAACTTCAATGTAACTGATAGATCTTCAAAGTACTTTATTGTCATTCTCTTGCTTGAGGATGAACTAGTGCTTTATCTGAGAACCCTGACTCAGGATCTTACAAACAATATTATCTAAACTTTCAGGAACAAAAAGAGGAGAACTTGTACTTTTTTACAGAATCTCACTCTTCCTCTTTATTTACTCAGTCCACTCTAAACAGTTTGTCATTGAGGACCTAGGTAATCAACATTAGCTAGACTCTAATGGAGGATTTGATTGACATAGAACATGTTTTTTTATCATTGAAAAAGAGACCTAATAATGGATTTACCTGAAGCTTCATGACAAATACTTTAAAAGCAGACAGAGGATGTGTAGGAGTTACAGAATGACACTAAGAAAAGGATAATTTGCACTGAATTTCAGGAAAACACTTGAGAATAAATTGATCCAGCTACACAGAATATTCCCAGAGGAACTGATAAGTGTTTCATTGCTCTGAATATTTAGAACTATTGCTAAGGAATAAATATCTTTTCTATTTATAGTTCAAAAATTTTGAAACTGATGCAATGCTTATTTGTATTTTTTGTTCTCCTATTTTTGAAACTGATCAACAAATTTTACTTACTGAAATAGCCAGTTTTTCACTTCACTTACTGTTAGAATCATATTTGCAATAATGAGTTAATAATTTATCCAGAAAGGACACAAAATATTCAGAATTTAATATAATACTAAGAATTTAATTCTACATATTAAAAAGTGGGAGATTAATTCCAAAATTTGATTATATCTACAAGGATTTCTGGCAAGAACATTGAAGTAGAATCTATCCTCAACTTATGATCAGCTCATTTATCTTCAAATTCGCAGCAAAATTATATTTATCAAAGCATAAATATTCTATTTTAGTGAGGAGAATGCCTTCTTCTGTAAAACAGACCAAGTTCTGGTCTTCTAACATAAAGTGAAGAAAACTCACAGCTTTCTTTGCCATTTTGAACTTGAGATACCTGAGTAATTCCTGGAAGATGGAGTATGATTTTTAATACTATTATGTTATTAGAAGATCCATCTCACCTTTTCTTGATGTCTCACATTATTATCTCCCAGGAAGTTCCTGGGCAAAACTGAGGAACTACGTCCTTCCAGAGCCAGTACTGGTCAGCAGACTGCATGCAGCCAATGGTGCTTTGAGGAATAAGGCATTTTACAAAGAAAAGATTCAGCTTATCTTCTTAAAGTTGGCCTTCATGACTGGATCCTTCCTTTTCACGTTCAATTTACTTGTACATATGTAAGCACACAGTTCTGAAAATGAGAAGGAAGTTGTATACAGTAGCTTATTTTCATAAAACTTTGCAATTTTTTTCCTATCAAATTTTAAATTTGATTTTTCTTTCCAAATGCTGCAAGACAAAGACTTTCACCCTGACTCCATGACAGTAGTGGAAGTATTATTCTCAAAAGTGAAAGGATCAGTTTTTAGGTACAATAACCTTCAGTAGTAACTTCTTATTCCAGGAGGAATATTCCAAATCCCTGAAAAAAAAAGGACAAATTCACCTTCTGCTGTGAATGACGGGGAAACATCAAATACAGCAGTGTATAGTCACCTGGACAACAAAACAAAACAAAGCAAAACAAAAAAATAGTGTTTCTCAAAGAATTCTCAATCAAACATTCCTTAGGAGAGCAAATTCACAGATCCATATCCATTTTTGTTACTTCTCATCCCAGATCAAACATCCCCACAGAATTCTTTGTACAGATACTTAAGAAGAATTTACAGACAAAATAATTCAAAACCCAGAAAAACTGCCTTGCAGATTTTCTATTTTTGTACAGATCTACACTGTATTCTACCTTTCAGAGAACTCCAGCAGAGTTCCTTCTATAACATCAGTTACCTAACAGATTTTATCTGCTTAGAGCAGATTTAGCAAAGAAATGGAAACAGAGCAGCAAAAGGTTTTCAAGCATTTCCTGGGAAATATATTGTACAGCAGGCATATTCAACCCATGGCCCAGCACAGCTCACACTGCAGCCACCCCCTGCCCTGTGCCATCATAGCGACAGTTCACACAGCCCTGGGTGTGCACCCATCCCTCAGCAACAACCAAAACACTGGTGAGCTATTAATGCAGTTTCTTCTGAAACCAGGACACAGAGAGGGCACAGTGCAGTGTGAACTCTGCCTCTTCCACCCACCATACACTCTTAGTCAAAGTGAAACCCTTGTGCATTGCACATAGCATGCACTTATGGCCACTTCATGAGTAAAACACAGTGATTTTTGATAATAATATTTCAGTCCATCCCAGCTGAAATTAAGACACAAATTCAATGCATATCAAGAAATGCATTTTCATCCAGAAAAAAAAGTGGAACTAAATAAAAAGTTTGTTGTCTCAACAAAAGAATTTTTTAAACATCACAACTGAATCACACTCTATTGTAAAAACTAGATATGTGGTATTCATGTGGTACTGAAAAGCAATCGAAATCATTTGAGTTTACTACGCAATACATGGAAAGCACTGCAGATACAGTATCCTGATGAAAAAAAGGGCATTTTTCTAAAGTCAGTTTGTTTCACCAGATTGTAGTCAGACAAACTGAAAAAATAGGAACATCTATTGAGAGAAATTTGGAGAGTAAATCTTCTGTTTTCAAATTTTAGGCTTTGGTAATAGATGACAGTACTGACGCTACACTTATAGCTCAACTTAACATTTTTTAAGTGGTATTGATAATGAATACTATGCAACTGAAGAAATGGCTTCTTTGGTGCCATTAAAAGACACACCTAAATCTCTTGATTTGTATGAAGGAGTAAAAATTTAAATGAAAGCAATTTTCTTTAACCTTTGTCAACATATCTGGTGTAGATACTAATGTGCCCTGGTAATGGTTGGTAAAAGAGAGGAACTTATAAAATTAACAGAAGACCATGCAATTTCTGCCGTGAACTCACGTCTGATCAAATATCACTGCATTGTACACCAAGAAAATTTATAAGCAAAAGGTTTAAAAATTGATAATGTTATGCAAATCATCAACAAAACTGTGAGTTTCATAACTCCAAGGGATTAAATAATCTCTAATTTCAGGAGTTCCTAAAAAGTATGGATGCTGATTATGGGGACTTAATTTACTTTTCTGAAGTAAAGTAGCTAGGTTGGGGTAAAATGCTAAAAACAAATTATGATTTGCTAAATAAAATTAAGACATTTATGGAATCAAAAAGAAAACGTATCAGAACATGCAGATTTAGCATTTTGTTGGATTTGACTCTTCATTTACATGAGTTAAACGTATCTTCAAGGTGAAAATCAATTTATCTTTGCTATGTTTCAAACCATAACTACATTCAAAATGAAACAAATTTTGGCAAGTTCAAGTTATGGCAAATAATTTCATACATTTTGATATGTTGGTATTGATCAGTTCTGTGAACAGGAAAAAATATGCAGTCTTGCTTTCCATTTTGATAAAGGAATTTGCAACTATTCTCAAGATTTCTGAAAAAATATATTTTTTTGTATGCTTGCAACTGCATTTTCAGTCAATCTAAATAAATTACATGTGAATTTTCAACTGAAATGTACAGAGCTGCAATCAGATATTCAACTCAAAAATTGTATCATGTCACTTTACCAGACTTTTATTACATCTGTCTTGCCAGAGAAAAACATCCCTCTCTTCACAATCACACCTTATTCATGCCATCATTTTTTGCAGTACATAGACTTGTGAACAACTGCAAAGGATGAAGCACAGAAATAGTAAAATTTCATAAACAATCTGACAAACACCTTGAGAGCTTACAAAGAATTTCAACCCCTTCCATCGAACCAGACTGACACACTAGTTTCACAAAAGCAAGGCCAAATACACCATTAGTTGTATGTTTTTGTTGCTTTTTTTATTTAAAAAAAATATTACAAGAACAAGTTTTGTTACGTATATAAATTAACTATATTCTATGTGCAGCCCAAGACAATACCTTTCCACTTACTGCAGCAGGGCATCAGTGTGAAATTACAGGGGAGGAAGGCAATGGAAGAGCAGGTGCTGTACTGCAGCATGCCTGGTTGAGGCATGGAGGGAACAATAAAGATGCACTCTGCTCACTTTTATCCAGGAAAGGCTGAAATAATTTAAGCATTCCATGCATGTTAGTATAGCAGAGATTAAAAGCTATATGATAAAAAAATGGCAGAGGACAGGAAGAGACAGTATAGTGGGGTACTGTTGGAAAAATGGATGTGTAGTGTCTAGAGGAGCCTGGCCAGTGAAAGTAAAAGTCATCATTAGGAGTTAAAGAACTTCTCTGAGCTTAGGAATTACAGCATGTTACAACATACATGATTATTTCTGTTTAGAGTTACAAGGGCAGATAGCACATAACTGGAAAACCTACGCTGACAAGTTTCCTTGCCTTCCAAACTCTATATCACACAATTTATGTGTGAAAACATGTCTAATATAAAATCCATCCCAACAAACATACTGCTTACTTCTTAACTAGTAAACAAATTATTTCAAACTAGGTGTCACAGCACCAGAATGCATCCTAGATTCCTCTCAGTTTTTCCTTGAAATAAGAGACAATGCCACACTTCAATGAAATTAAGCTTGGAGTCCAGCCAAAAGCCTCTTCTGCTATGTAATTTCATTTCCTTTAAGAGAGAGAAGCTTTTAATTGTAACATTTCAGCTATGGCCAGGGAAATGAGGAAGAAAAGCACTTAGAAGCAAGTGACAGATGTCGTTGTTCTGGAGAGAGTAGGATATTGTAAAGAAATGGGATGAAGAGCAGTTGTAGTCTATTAATATACTTTCCCTGTAAACCAGCTGAAGTTCTTGTAATTTCATATGTTTAAAATTGTCATGTCTAATTTAAGAGCATTCAGCAAATATGAACAAAATGTCAGTGGAGAGAAAGTGTTCTTTGGAATTTATGGTAAGAATTCAACAAAAGACAATTTATCTGAAACTCTGGATGTACAGGTTCACCTTAAACCATTTGTCAGTAGCCTAGTTTGAGATGGAAAATACAGTCCTTTGACTTGCCTCTACATTTCAAATACATGAGCAAGAAGAGATGGTTTGTGTCCATATGTCTGGAGACTAGTTACTATCCAAAACAATCATTTTCTCATCTTTTTCTAACACTTACTTCCCAGGTAAAGCTAAAAAGTATGTTTCAAGTCACCTCACACCAGCTGTTAACAGAAATTTCTTGCTTTTCTATGGTATTTTTGCTGGAAACAATTGCCAAGTTGTCCAGACTGTTGAATCACAGGGAAGTTAAGATTTAACCTTGGCAGAAGGCCATGTGATTGACATTTCCATTGCCAGAGTTTGTCCAAGTCATTTCAAATGCCAACTAGATTTCATTTTGCCTTATCTGCAGGTTATCATTCTTACAAGAATTATCTCATTCTGGTGGGATCTTGATTTAAGGCTTTAAAATTCAGCTAGGCTCAAACTGATTTTGCAAGGTCACAAACACTGCAGGTTTGCTCCATAATACAGAATTAGAAGATTGAGTGCCAGCTCTTTCAAGGTCCTAGCAACAGTTAAATGTGCTGCACAGTCTTGTTCTCAATTAGGGCAATTTTTAAGACTGTCAGCAGCACACAGTTTTATCTCATGGTTCTCACCTCAATATTTTTCCCAGGTGCACAATCCTGACAAAAATTTGCCTCCCTTCCATTTGCAAGCTACCTGGAGAGTGTATGTCTGCTGCTATAATTATTTCAACTGCAGATACGTTTACATTGAATGCCTACCTGCACTATGCTTGAATATGCATTCTGTAAATTATTAATACATTTGAACTAATAGCCAATTGCTTTATTAATCGGAAATAATTAATTATTGTCATATATACTGCTGCTTTTTACTCTAAGCCATTTCCCAGGGAAACAAAATAAGCAATGAACTGTTGGTAAAGTAACTGCAGGACATACATGGTTTTAATGGGTTTGCTATGAAAATGTTGTTAATTAACTTGTAGATTTTACCATTAATTATGTCTTTGGCTAGTTACTTTTTCATCCTCTTTATTGAAAGAGGGTAGCTAGCACTAAATCCTATGCAAATGGTCACCATACATGTACAAACTGGATCCGAGATGCAGAGGTTCCACTGTGAGTGCAGTTCAGATTTTATACCGTTTACACATGAATGTGATATGGAATTCTGGAGTGTAGTCCTTATAGGTTAGTCTTTGTAAGTCAAATCAATAGTATAGAGCAATCACATGACTAAAGAGTTTTGGACACGTGAAATATTCTGAATGGGTTCTGTGTTACATGAGCATCTTCTGTGTTAGAAATCTAAGACAGAAATCATAGAGCCTTTTAAGTCATGGAGAATTTTTTTTTTTTTTTTTTCATTTTGAATTTCCGATGTTAATTTCATTAGTAAGTTTTAGTTGGTTATCCTATCACAACATAGCTCTCTGTATACATGAAGTATGTTATGTGAGGTAATGCCATTTACAGAAAATAAAAAGCAGTCATATCAGACCTCAACTTTTGATGTGGCAGCCCCATGTTTTAAAAATCCTAGTTAAGATATCCTTGGCAGTGCTAACATATACTGCCAGATATCTCCTCCTTCAGTTGAGCCACTAAGTAATTGCTTCTTAAGACCAGAAGAAAAGAAATTGTAGTCAAGTGTTTTAATGTCATTACAATACCCAGTACCTTGAAAGAAGGTAAATCTATATAATCAAACTTAGCAAAAAAATGCTCTTTAGCCAAAGGAGCCAACAAGAAACATAAAGTTTTATTTTAATAATGACTCTGAAACAGCACAATAATTACTGTTCCTTTATGTTTGTATTGTAGTAATATCAACACCAGAATGTTACAAATCTTTTCCCATAGAACTCTGGTCCCAGTCCAGCCATGCACTTAGGCAAATACACAACTCAAGTAAACCTACTGAATTCAAAATGCTGTTCATGTTCAGTGACTTTTCTGGGTCAAGACTTTAAGACACATGAATCTCTTATTGGAAAATCAGTTTAACTATGTTCAGATATGAGATGCTTTATCTAATGAAGAATTAAAAAAAAAAAAAAAAGAAAAAAAAGGAAATGGATGCTTCATTTATACTTTTCCTTCTTCAGTCTCTTTAACTAAGAGTATTTTCCACTTAGAAAATTGCTTCCTCCTGAAAAGTGCCCCGCAAACACACATGTCAGGGACTTCTGCTGGATCATAAATGTAACTATTCACAGTACAGCCACCCAGGGATAGTTCTGTTATTTATTATATTTCATAAAGAATATCTTCTTCCCATCACTTTGAATTATCCTTGACATCACGCTCTGTATATTCAGAAGAGCACAATTCTCTCTTTGAAAAGATTGCTGAAATCGAATATGGTGAGCTAGCTAAATTCTGGCCAGTAGCTTGTACAGCACACAATAACATTTCAATTTCATTTCCCTATGGAGAAGCCTCTATAGCCTGTTTGTCTTTTCCAGTACTGTTACGAGCAGTCAGGAATTCAAGGACTGATAAACAATAAACCGTCTTTTTTCTTTTTTTCTTTTTTTTTTTTTCGCTTGTGTCTTCAGTTTCCTACAGCTGTTATTATTTGTTTATCAACCATTTCCTCTTACATACACAAACATGTGCTTTAGCCTACTAATGATAGCCTCAGGAACTGAGAGAAGGAGGGGATATCAAGGCCATATTCACTATTATGAAATTTCCTGAAGATACAGATGTTGTATAATTTTATGCTAATTAAAAAAAAAAAAGTAATTTTGGTGTTATAACTAAATATGTCAGATGGTATTTTGCCTATATACTTGAATCATCTTTCTCCTTGAACCAGTAGTATGACAACTTCTGATACAATGGCAAACCATTTCTTAAAATTTGCTTTGTTTACAGATGTACTATCAGTACTAAACTGTGCAAAAAACTGTGCAATAACCAATATTATGACTTCACAATGTTTTTCAAACATATGAAGGAAGAGGCAGCCAATACTAACAACATCTGAAGATGCTGCTAGATGGGGTCAAGCTGTGGATGCTATGGAAATAAAACTAGTTGAATATTTTTTTCACATCTCTCAGAGGTATGTGATACTTTTTGTTAAGTTCAAAAATCCTTTTTGTTCAGTGTGTGTCAGTCAGTAATTCATAACTAAAACATAACTGCTTAAGGACTTTAACTACAGACTTGACTGGCAGATTTAACTTGACAAGGTGAGGTACAGTGTATAACTGGGTCATGAAGACTTTGTAAGGTAGCTATTTATAATTATTAAAGGATTTTTTTTTATCTTCAGTTACCTATATACCATAGCAAGGAAAAATCAATGTGTAAGTAGCTGTTGAAAGCAAAAGCAGTGCTGAGGACATGGATCTGGTAAGGCAAGTGGAGTCATGAGCTCTGCAGGTAAGCTACAGCTCAGGCAGCCCTCAGTAGCAAAGCCAAGCTCTAATACTAAAGGGTCACTCATGCAAGTGTAACCATGGGCTTACACATTACTCTGAATTTAATTACTTCAATATTTTATTTGCAAGTTCTTGAAACATACTGCTTCCTCAGTTACAAACCCTAATGCTGCATGCAAAACAGTCACAATTTAAGAGAAATGGAATATAGTATCAATTATAATTAATAAAGACTAAAATACTTATAAACATGGTAAACATCTTGTTATCCAGACATGGTAGTGAATTGGCCAGTCTGCTTCTAACTGAAACAGTGATCTTGCAATAGTTTTTAACTTCAATCCTACCACTACATGGATAATCTTGACCAAGAAGATTCTATACTTCTTGAACAGTTACATGTTCTCTACTGTGCAACCCTGAGAGAGTGCTGAAAGCAGTATGTTCTGGAAACTCAGGAGCATTTTGCTGTTTGATGGATAACCGCACTCTGCCTCAAGCCCACAATAAACCACAACATAAGGCTTTTAGAAAATGTAGTAAGAGGAAGGGAAGACAATAACTGAAGGAGAGAAATGCATCATAAAGTTGATCAGAAACAAAACTATTGCAACATTTGAATTAGTTTTACTTCTTTTTAAACATTCCTGTTTGGTTGGCCTCCATTCAGAGTTATGATCCTTCACAAGTAACCTTTTGATTGATATTTTCTATGAATTATTTGAGTAATTTGAAAACTATGAAATCTTCAACAAGAAGTTAGTTGTACCTTTGACAAAAAACTGAGTTAACCGCAGGCTGCAGTTCTACTCTCAGAAGTGAAGTATGTCAAATCCAGAAACAATGTGTCAGCAGTATCTGACACAAGGAACTGAGCTTTGGCCACACAGGGGCCTAAAGGAGGGGAAACTCATCTCAGCTCTCTGTCACAGCCAGAAGGGTGGAATGGGCAGTCCTAGTCTATACATCTGGAAGGGACATCACATGAAATGGTGGGAACAGACTCAGTCTTCAGAGAAAAAGGCTAAGAATATCTTTACTACTTGCTCCAAGATAAGTTCTTCGTGAAAGGAATCACTGTCAGTGATGAAAATGTTATGCATTACAAAATAAAATGAAATAAATTCTTCCTATATTGAATGCACAATATCACATAATATAAAACTGGAGAAAAAAAAAAAAAAGTAATTGAATTAAGTGATGCCAGAATCTCATAAATTTATGTTACTTTTCTCTAAAGAAATTAAGTACCACAGTATGCTCCATGAATGACCCTACACTTTTTTGCTAATATTTTTCCATAATTGATGTCACAGACCTATCTTAGACGAATGACATTATGTTTACAAGTTTCTACTGTTCTCATCAAGGAGGCTGGAAAATAATTTCCCAAAGACTTCATATGTTTCTGTCATTTTCATGAACTCATACATCTATGATTTATTTTCATTCTAGTACATAGGTCACACTGAAAGTAGTACCTGCTATTTACTTCCACGGAAGTAAACAGATACAAAGAGCACAACAGAAGTACTTGATAGAGCACATTCTCAGCTACAAAATACTAGTTTGCCACATAGTTAGCACCATGCATTTCCAGCAGTGATGAGTAAGAGTTATGCTGTTATCATAAAAGTCTGTACCACTGAAGGTGAACCACCGCCACTGTCACCACTGCTGAAATGCACCTCCCACTGCCTTATTGTGCTCACATCTGCTGTTTGGTCTCTAGAAACATTCAGCAAACACTGATGGATGTCAGCGGGTGCCATTTTTTTTCTGCATGGAGGAACTGAATGACATCCTTTTGCTTCACATGCACTTCCATGTCAGACATCATTCTGTCAGACTGCCTCTCTGCAGCCATCTGCCACACAGAAACAAAAATTAAGGGAATATCAGTGGAAGGGTTCTACCTCTATTGTCACGCTACCATCACCCACCTCTGTTGTTCTGGGTCAACATAATAAAATAGGAGGTATTACATTTTGGGTACATTTTACATACAATTTCATATTTTCTTTTCTTAGGATGCTAGAAATTTTACATTATAATTTAGTCTATATTGTGTACACCACTCCACCAAAAGATTTAATAATATAAATTTGTTCTCAACTTCAAGGAGATGGGTAGTCTTTTTAAAACTGATGCAAACATTTATAATTTTAAGTTGTACAAGTGTTTTGTCAGCAAACTCTTTTCCCTTGGTCTATATGAAAGAGCTTGCAATAGAAGCAAGTTGGAAGCACTGATAGGATAGAAGAAAGTCTACTTGCAGCCTGGGTGTACAGTACAGATTGGATTGACAAGACACAACCTGAGTGTGAGACTAAGTCTTCACTTCCTCAGATGACCCAAAATATTCCACATATTCCTGGTTCCTAAAAAGACCTTAGCCATGCTCTAACAAGTTATTTCAATTAGACATACACCTGCACCACTGCACAACTCAATGTGACTGTGAAAGGAGCCTGCCAACGTTGAAAGATTCGTAAAACTGGAGACTTAATTTCTTTCCTGTTCTCTTGCTTTTGTTATTTTGTTATCTCCTCTGCCTACAATCAGAATTTGACAGTACAATAAGAATGGAAAGGGAGAGGCAGGAAACTGTCAGTAAAAGACCCCTTCAATTTCAGCATTGCTGCCAATGTTCTCTGCTCAGCCTTAGCACAGTGCTGCCCCTTCTTCCTTGTCCATAAAATGGAGCTATGATTAATACCCTGCATCTGTTATCAGGTAGTACAGAATACTGAAAGTGATAAATACAATGTTAAATGTTGATAATTGGTTTAAATAGGAAATGTAGCCCTTGCTCTGAGCAGCTTGCCGTCTTTTGCCTCTTCTTGAAATCTTTTTATTAGACTTTTTTAGTTCGTCAATATCCTTCTGATTATATTTTTCATTTACTATAAATACAGTAGTAGAATCCTTTCTTAACAGGAATATCCTTTACAATTTGACATTCAACAATGCTAATTATGTTCCTGGCTTTCTTACACTTATTTTTAGATATTTCCCAGTCCACCCCTCACTACAGTTTGTATATATTTTTAAAGAAGCCTTCTGTTTATAATTATTTTTACATTGCCACTTAAACAAACTTGCATCTGTTGCCTTTTTTCCCACTAGACTGAACCGGGATGGATATTAATTGCATCACCAACTGTTTCCTAAACACTTCCTAGAGTCTCCACTAGATTCCGTCTACATAATAATATCTTAACCAGTATAACACTAACCAAAATCTCTTAAAACATGTCATGTTTTTCACAGTCATATTTCCTGCAGTCCAGAATGTTCACTTTGCTTCTGTCAGCCCCAAATCAACATCTGAGTAATTAAAACTTTGCCAGGATCAAATATCCTGCCTTGTTAAAGGATTCTCCAGTGTATAAAAACATTTGCTGATTCTGTGATATTTTATTTTAACTACTCTTGTTGTATGTAAACTCTCTCTGTAGCATCCTAGAATCAACTTACCATTTTATGACTCTAATTTCTATACAGATTTCTATGTCAGCCATAATATTTCTTTTCACAAATCAACCTTGTGCCTGAGAAGTTCTCTTGTTCACTGTTTTAATTTAATTAACTCTTTGGCAGATTCTGTATTCTTCATATTATCTTTCTTTGGAAAATTCTAAGAGTAAACTCTTAATAAAAACCTTTGTGTAAATAAAATATAATAAAATATGAACATAGTGCACAGAAAAAAAAAAAAAAAAAAAGACAAGATGTATACACATAGGATAGAAGAATTCAGACAACTACTTCAGAATCTAATTTAACAGCCATGCAAAATTCTGCCTAACTTCCTTAGCTGAGTTCCAGGGTTTTGTAGTCACAGCCTCATGATTTGCCCTTGCTGTCAGTATAAATGTTGTTGGTAGAAATGGATATCTGTTTACCCTTTCAAGTGGAAAATGGGAGTTGATAGATCAGACAGACAGAGCAAGAGAGATCAGAAAACAAGTTGATTAGATTTTTGATCCCAGAATCACTGAAAAATGAGGGCGCAGCTCTCAGGGTAGTAGCAATGCACCAGTGAAGGAGCTGTTTTAGAGAGAAGGGGCATGAGTGTATAAAAAAATATTCTAGTCACTGAAGTAAGACAGTGGAATCACAGGGAAGCTACGTTGGCAGAAAGGATGAAAAGCCTGTGCAAAATCAAGGCTCTCTGTGCAGGATTCAACACAAAATGGGACAAAGAAATTCCAAAGGTTGAGAAATTGATGGAAATATATATACTGTGATCCCTGAGTATCCATGATTATTCCCTATATTATTATTTCTTTGTTCATCTACCACCAGCAGATAATAGAAAATTGTTTTATATTTCCTTTTATTTTTGCAAATACAATTCTACATATGAATTTCTAAAATCCTTCCAGTTGCATATTCCCCATGATATTCATTTCAGAAACGCAGCAAGGTTCATCTTCCTAATTTCTCCCGCTGAACTAATCAGCCTTCTCATCATCTTCCCTAAGATTTGGCCTGTGTTGAATAATCATTTTCAAATTAGCCTTATACTTCTTACATAAACAATTATCCAAAAACAAATCAGTTCTCCTATTCCAGTAAAACTTCACTAGTGTCCATCTTTGTGCCATAATCCACTCCTATTCTTCCTTTTTTTGCATGCATCTCCTTCTGAGTTATCTGAAAATGGCTAAAAAACCTTTAGCTACTTAAGCAGTAAATTTATTATGCAATTTCTCTAACTAGTGACAGAATCCTGTGATTGTGATAAATATTGAAAGGAAGCATTAGAGAAGTTCCAAACTTCTGATAACTCTCAGATACTTCCCATTAGGATTTGGATGTCCTAAACGGATGGCACCGCTTCAGCTTTTAAAGCTTTAAAATCCACATGCTCCACAGGAAGATAACAGCTTAGAATTATGCTCGTGGAATTTCAGCATTACGAACCATCTATGATGGTTTAAATTGGAATACAGGAAATCTAGGGACAAATTTAACATTTCAGACCTTAAGGAACCAGATCCTACTCAAATCATGTTCTCCTGAGCCCGGGGTCCAGCTACCCAAGGCACAACTGAAATACCTGGATGCCAGGTACAAACAGGAGATCTAAGAACAGCTTACTCATTTGAACCTTAACATTTTTGCAGTGACCCAACAAAACAAGTTTGGTATCTTAACATTGAACTCATTTCTCAGTTCAATGTTCTGAACTGCCTCAAGGCTTGACCATTCATGCTCTACCACTTCTCCACACCATCTCAAAGAAAAAAAAAAAAGAAAAAAATATGAAAAAAAAAAAGAAAAAGCTGATATAAACATTTTCCATAGAGCTTAGTTTAAATCTTCCAGAGTGGGAAAAAATAAAATAAAATGAAAAAAAAAAATAGAAGATGAAAGATGAAAGCAGACTGAAATTTGCCTTTACGCTAAACCACTTAAATAAATTAATCTAAACAAAAGTCATGAAAAATACAATAGGAGATAGAAGAAAGTCATCACGACAGCCCTTTCACATTGGCTTTTGCTTACATGATGATCATGGTGGAGACCATGGAGCTCACTGTATGCTGATGCCCTGTACAGGATAGTAATTATCCACATTGTTCTTTCACCTCTCTTGGCAAACTGCACATCAGGTAGATGAACACTTGCATCAAAATGCCACTGTTATCGAAACTCTTAGTTTCTTAGCAATATGAATTCAGTATGCACATTGGGGTTAACACATCAATGGGAAAGGGCTTTTTTTTTCTCAGTTTTTACATTCATTGAAGCAGTTATCTATTCATTTTTATATTAATATTCAGATGGTATTACAATTTGAAGAAAATTCATAATAAAGATTTAAGTATAGAATTTGTCTCCTTTAAAAAAACAAATATTTCTTTTAATTTTCTGGAGGCTTTATGAACTTTAGTTTACACAATCAGCATTTTATCTGTTTTCTCCCACGGATTTTTTTTTCAAGTAATAAAAGTGAAAAATTGAAAAATAAGATTAAAAAAAAAACAAAAAAAACCAGAAAGAAATAAAATGGAAAGTAAAAGAAGAATCACCTCCGATTAAAGATGCATTTGGTTTTTCTAAGTAAGCTCTTTCTTTCTCCCTGGAATATTTAAAACTGAATAAAGCTTTTACCTTGATTTTTTATAACCTAACAGAAAAAAATCCTCTGTAGGCTTTTGACAGGGTCTTTTCTGCAAAATACAGACTGGGAAAACTATTTCACATTTTATGCCCCTTTAATTGTTATAGCTGTATTGTAGCTAAGGATGGACAGTGCATGTCCATCCTTTGATGAAAGAAAGGAGTGAAAGAGGAAGAAAGATGTCTGGATTACCATCATACTGAACAGTACTATTTGAAATCCTTGTTATTTCAGCAAAGCTTATTTTAGTTAATTCTCAGTTTTCCCAGAACAGGACAACTCAGGCCAAGAGAGTGGCACAGATACAGGAGGTCCCTGCTCATTTTCAGCGCTTTGAGTGATGAGGCTTTGCAAAACTGTTTCTGAGATGATTAATGGCGCATTTGACTCAGGGAGGTAATTAAAGGTTTTGACAAGAAGTTTGAGACTTTGGGGATGAAAGTGACTGTGAAGGTTTCACTGAAGAAACCAACCCCTGACAGGCACAACATGCTCATTACAGAAATTCTGAAAAAGCACAGAGATCTGTAAAATAAGCCAGATACAGAAGAACATGTTTTTATTAACCCCACTGCTGCTGATGGCAGATGCATCCTTTTTGTTGTCTGGGACTAATATGATTTGTAACCTCAATAACTGTAGTCTTTTTAAAATGCAGAGGTTCACTTTCTTGTGAACTCCCTCTCATCCTCCTTCCTTCACCCTTTTTCTTTTGAGGGTTAGGTGAGGGGGAATGGGGGGAGGTAATATCAACTAAATAGTGTCATGGAAAATAAATTATGACTGATCAGAAAATTCTTCCCATAATGCAACTAGTTCTATTTGTTGTAAACATCTTTATTATTTGGGCTTCAGCAGTGTTAAGAGTAAAGAAAATATCAAAGTGGCATATGAATTTCTGAATCTCAGAATACTTATTTTCTGCTAAACTAGGAGAACTGGAGCAAAGCCTAATTAAAAAGGCTTTCTCCAAGGAAAAGGTCCTTAAAAGCAGCAGGACTTCTGGTAGGAGCTCTTAGTGTCAGCAAGTGCTTTAGGCTCTTCAAAGTAGCAGCTTTCAGCAGTATCAATCTATGGTCAGGGCTGACCATAGCATTACTCCAACAGACTGACCAGGCTATTACTACAGACTGTCTGACTTCTCAGTTCTTTGGGTTACACAGGGGAGAAGCCTGCAATCATACAACAGAGTCTGAATATGAATTCTGAATAGAACTTCCCCCAGATAATTTTTTTCAGTGCATAAAAGCATTGAAGTGAAAGCCTAGTCTAGGAACGGTCGCAAAAAGACATATTGTGAAATTTAACTGCATTTATGATTCATATACTCCTTTATCCATCTTGCTGCTATCAGGTACAGACCTAGTTCCAACAGCATCTTCTGGCTCCTTTGTGCCTTTTTGCCAACATAAAGCAAGTGTAAACCTACTTGGTCTGGCCAATTTATTTATTTATGTATGTATGTATGTATGTATGTATGTATGTATGTATTTGCACTGGCAAAGAAAGAACCCACTTGTCCTTTCTCAGTTTGGTTAATAAAATAGGAATATATGGAGCACAAAGGAATCACCAAATTCAGTGTGGAAGAAGAGGCATGGGCCAAATTCTTAAGCTGCCATAATCCAATGGCAATTCAACAGAAAGATAGCAAATTATACTAACGGGGAGTTCATCTCTGAGATTCTGCAATAGTTCTTTTGTCAGAAAATAATATGACATTTTTAGGTTACATCTAACCAGCATTCCCAAAAATATATCTTCTCAAACCATTTGATGGAATCTGTGAAAAAGAAGCACATGCCCAAGACTGCTTTTGTTAGATCATTTGTATGACCATGTATCAATTGTGAACACACGCACAGGAGAAGCTTATCAAGAACGTCCGGGAACCACCATGTATCACAAGGATAACCTCTTGACCAGAGAGTCAGCATGGGTCCACTTTACTTCCCCTCAAAGCCCTGTCCTGGGTTTTATAGTAAAAATTAAATCAGAAGTTTGGCCTGGAATTCAGTTTGGAAATAAATCTAACCTGCAAAGTCTAATGAAAACTGTAATAAACAGAACTGAGGTGAGGAGCAGAGCAACTCTCAGTGGTGCAATTAGAGTTTTACCTCTCCAAGTGGAGCGGAACTGAGTCCTTATTGTTGCTATCCATACATACATACTCTACCACATGAAAAAAAAACCAAACATAATGTGGATTACCTCACTGTGGTTAGGCACCCAGCAGAAACCATGATTAAATTAACCAAAATTCAGATATTTAAAATATAGAGATTTCTGCTTGAGCTAGCAAACTTAATATTTCATTGCTTTTGGGAGAGGAGGGGGGAAGTGGAGGGTGGAAGTGGGAAGAGGGAAAGGGAAAGAGGGAAGGGAAAGGTATCACTGTCTACAAATGCCTATTTCAATATCTTCCTCCACATTTCAGTTAGGTAAATCCTGTCTTTGGCCTCCTGGTCTCCCATTACAATCAATGAGAAGAGCAGGCAAGATGATCCAGAGAGCAATCCAGAGCACTTGTGATCCAAATAGTTCTTGCATGATTCCCATCACTCTCTGAACTGATTGAAAAGGGAATCCAAATTGAGAGCAATCACAAAACGAACACTGTGAGACTCATCCCATGTGCATCACACTGGATCCTCAGTTACCTGCTCAGAATTAGATAGAAGGCATCTGGACCTACAAATTTCAGTTCAACAGAGCTTTGCAGATTATATGTTCACTCCAATACTGTCATTTAAATTTTTTTTTATCTTTTTTTTCTTCATAGAAATCATGAGAGGAACAAGAATTTTGGAGTAAAATAACATCTAAATTGTTTTGTGTCTCTACCTGTTAATGTCCACTTTTGCATTCTCTCCATTGTGAGAAAAACAGATACTAAAAGATCAAGGTCTCAAAGCTGGGCAAGTGAACACCAGCAATGGGCAGATCATATGCTAAAGAGCAGAAAAAATTATGCAAAACAAGAAGCCTCGATGGTGAGCTTAATTAAAAGCCTGCAAGGAAAAATGTTTGAAATTCTAGAACTTATTTCATTCTGCTTCTGGAGCAGCTTTTCACAATTGACCAATATTTTCATTGAAAGCAACTTCAAAGATATATTCATGAAAATTGGCAGAAACTGACCTTTACCTCTTCACATAAAATACTCACATAAGAATTGCTTGTTTTCATACAGTCAAGGCACAGAGTACTTTGGGATTCACTAAGCCAATTGCAGCTAATCAAGGATCAGATAGAAAGCGACCCATTTATTTCAGCAGAATTAGAGTATGTAGCTACATTTTCTAATAACTGCTGTCAAGACATAAAATAAAAACTCAAAAAGACATCTGTCAAATAAAATTTTAATAACATATGAATCAGAATAAGTCGTGGCCTATTGTTTGAATATTCCAATGGTAGAAAAGGAGGTTAAATTCAAATAAATTATTCATTGAGAATATTTGCTCATCACTAGTATCTCTCTGTATAATTTAAAACAAAGGTGTACCAGAGAATGAGATTTTTTTAAAATATTTCCACAAATCTAGATGATGCAATCCACTATTTCATTCCAAAATAATTATTAAACATTTGAAAAAATAATAGCAATGCATAAGGAATATATTCAATTGGCAGATGAAAAATGCATTATTTATTGCTTCAAGTTATTGATGAGCTTTCATACCACCTCGTCATTCTGTTTTGCTCTGTCACTCATGAGCTATAAGATCATCAGTAACTCGTAATAAATAATGTATCCACAGTCAGTCCTTTGGGTAGCGCTCGTTACATGCACATGGGTATGCACTCTTTCCTTTTTCACCAAAAGAAATGGTCAGCACATTAAGCTAAGCACATCTGCAGAGGTTTCAAATGTACAAGCAGAGAATGAAAAAAAAAAAAAAAAAAAAAACCAGAAAGCACTACATTTTGGAAGCATATGCATATTTTTCACTGTAAGTATGCATTGCTAGAATAATATGCAAATACAGGAGGTTATAATGGGATCTATTCAAATCACTCTGTGTGTTAAACCCATCATATATTTTAGTTCCTCCCATATTTACTGTAATTCAGAATGATAATAAAAATCCCTTTTAGCAGATTTAATGTAAGCAAAGGGGACAAAAATTGATACAGATTCATCTGACTATTTAACTGATGAGCCCTACAAAGTGAATAGTTTTAAGCTTATGGAAAATATCTGGATAAGGTTAAAATGGAAAATAAATTAAACTTCATTTTTTAATAAAATGACAGTTGCACACATTATTGTACTGAACGGTTGTTATTAGTAGGAATGGATGGATTTTGATACAATAATTTATAATAAGCAAATCTTTTCATCCGATAACACAAATATTTCTGAACATCACACTGAAAGGCAAATGCAGAATGATCACAGATGAAAATGCCCTGCATCACATTTCAAAGTGATATGCAATACCCAATTATTAAATCTTTCTTCAGCTAGAGAAGTAAGAATTGTTCTGGTTCATGTCAACAGTAAAATAGCATACAAAATGGTTGACATGTTACCTTGAGTAACAATGCGCATTTTCAAAAAATGCCTGGAAGGAACCCTTTCTACATGTTTTGTCCTTAGGGACACAAATTGCTGGTTCCACAGACTATATGCTGCTCTGTGCTAGATTATATATTTTTCTATTTTTCTGTCCACCTTGTTTTATAATTTACTATGCAAGATCTGCTTAGAAAATGTCTCAGAAGAAAATGTGAGTATATTAGCTTTTTAAACTAGAGAATATGATGAAATGTATAAGCAGGAAGAACATAAACAATAGCTGCATTAAAAAAAAAAAAAAAAGCTAATATGATTTTACAACAATGCAAACCAAATATTTCCATAGGGAGACACAATATTAACTCTATTGTATAAGATCCCAATGACAATTTATGTACAATAATATAGCAATATTTTGAATAGTCCTAATCCTGGTTACCCAACTAAGACAATTTCAAGCTGGAACAGAAAAAAGAAGGATTTATAGAATAAATCAAGTACTAAAAGTGCTTTCTTTGTTCAGTTCGGAGGAAAAGCTGCTATGCATGTAAGTAGATACGTATAATTTTCAGATGTGCGCGTGTGCGCGTTATGGAAGGAGAAGGATAAACATTTGAAAGAAAAGCTATTTACACTAAAAGACAGTGTAGTGTTTGGCACAAGAACAAAGAGAAAGTAAAACACAGCCTTGAATAAGCCTGCACAGAAAAAAGTGAGAAGATTTCCAGAGGAATGTAATTTTGAAGCAAATTTCCAGTAGAAGTAATATGCACAAGAAGCCTAAATGGAAGGGGGTTCAATAAATCTGTGAATGCCATCACATAACACAAGGCAGACTATGTCTGCCCCTGATGATCCCAAGAGCCCTTCCTATGCTCTCGTGGACTACAATGGGGTTTTTTCCAAATAAAGGCTAGTGCACTTACACACACAATCACAGGGTTTCAGTTCTAAATGTGCAGAGGAAAAAAGAGATAATTTTTAAAAATGCAAAAATAAAACAAAACAAACAAGCACTCCCCTCCCAAAACCTCCCAGCTGCTTTCTGAGTGCCCGGCACTAGAGCCTTATGGCCAATATCTTAGCAAGACACAAAGAGCAACACTGCCATTTTTATTTTTATTCAATTTCCATAGCCCCTTTCTCCACATCGAGGTAAGAGGCTGCTCACCTGGAAATAACATACACATATTGCTTTTATATATGAAAAGAACCTGAGGTGGCTATAGAAACAACAGTGACACACTGATTAAATTCAATAGGTTCAGTAGCTAAACACATGGAAATAAACAAAAATCTGGCATGCTAAAAGTCCTATGTACTTCCCACTGACTTCAAAGACTTCTGTTAGGAAAAAGTCCAAATTAATTTTGTGTGTGTTATTAAAGTTTTCCATCATGCAAGACAGAAATATTCAGAGGCCTCAGTGCTGCAATGAGTTCCACAGCAACGTATGTGTGCAGCCACCCTGAAGCCAGGCAGAACCTGAGCACGTCAATCCAATGTACATGCCTGAGGTTTGGAGGTTGTCATATGCAGAAAATCAGCAACCAAACTCTGCTCTAGCAGAGTGCAGCAATGCAGTCCCCACACATGGGCTTATTTTACACAGTGTGTATGAAGTGACCAATTACAGCAGCAAGCCATCTAAGTGCCCAGATATTTTTCCTAAGAATAAAACAAACTACCTCAATCCCCAGAGAATTTCATTCTTCTCCTTTTTAAATCTGACATCTGCTGTCATATCCCAAAATTCTACACAAGAAAGCAGCAGCCTGGAATTTCTCAAATGTGTAAATTTTTCATATTGTGCCGAGACTGCTACAGCCTTACCCAACCAACTGCATCTATCCGTCATCTGCCAAGCAGCACTTGCAATTTGTTTACAGTCAACTGCAAGGAGATATATAAACTTCCCCAGATGAGGAAGATGTTGAATTTACACAGACAAATGACAAACGAGCTCAGAATGAGAATGCATACAAGAATAGCCCACAGTATGCCATTATATCATGACATGAATATATGACAACTGCTCCAACCAAGGCCCGTGGCAAATGTTTCTGTGTGCTACTACCTCTAGAGCAATTTCTTTGTTACAGTTCTTTTCTCTTTTTTTTCTTTTTTTTTTTTCCCCTTGGATGAGAGATTCATTCTAACACAATAACGAATAAAAAACATCTAGTAGGACAAGCAGACTGTGCTGTACTAGATCAGTTGCAGGACAGCAGTCTGACTATTGAAGTTAATGTATCTCATTTCTTGTGGGCCAGCTTCCAGATAGCAGTAATACAGTCCATCAGAAATATACACACACCTATAAAAGCCCCATGGTAATCTGTAAGAAGAGATAAACTGTAATCTCACCATATCATCACATCTAGACTCCAGTCATAATAATCACAATAACCTACCACATATATCTGTAGAGTAATACAAACCAAACTTTTCAGGCATGAAGTCTTTCATAAAAGGAGCGGACTCTGTGTAATTGTTAGCATAGGATGCAAACTTCATTCTGTCAACTAACATTTCCAGTTCTTTCAAACCTTGAAAATATGCCCCTGTAGAAAAACAAAACAGAAGTTTTCTGGGCACAAGAGAAATCTTCTCTAACCCCTCAAAATCAAACTTATATTGCAGGAAACATTACGTAGATCTTGGACTAATTCTCTGGAAGTAAAAGAGTATCTTTGAAAACAAGGAAAAAGTGGCATTGACTATGGCAACTCCCTCAGTTTCCACAGATTGCTGCTGGAAACAACAGTGACAAAATCCTTATTCAATTCTCAGGTACATATCAGAAGCAGTTTTAGAAGGGTAGCTTTTCAGTTTTAGAAGGGTAAGCTTCCATAGCCAACAAAATCTCACCCAAACATACTCAATTCAAGTTTCCAGAATCATATCTTTTCAGCTTGAAGCCCATCCATGTCATCAACTATTTATATGTCTGTACTGTTTTTGTGAGAAATTGCAATTAGTTGAAGGCAATTGAAAAAGGAATCTAATTTTAGTCAGAACAAATGTATAATGTAGATTTCTTTGCCAGAGAGAGCTGAAACAAGAGTCATTGCTCAAATCAGGCCAGCCAATATTGGCTGAAATCTAACCAAAGAGTTTTGACAGAATAAGATTTTTCATTTCAAGATGAATCAAAAACATCATATCAGAAAATGGAGAAGTCAACAAGAAAAATCTCAAAAGCACAAATGGAAAATCTGGAGAAGGAGAGCTCTAGATTAGACAATTGAAAGAAATTGTAAACTGTAACTCAGGATACGTAATCCTATATTTGATTCTTAAACTGTTCAGAAAACTGAGACTTTGATCTCTTTTTGCAAGGGAGAATTCAACAAGGAAATACCTGACTTCACCAACTCTTTCTAGCTCTAATAAATATAACCCATAGGATACCAATTTGGTGTAACTGCTTGGTTCCAAAAAGTTAATACTTTCTTCTCTGTCAGTAGAAATGTTATTGATTTTTCACGTCTCAAAATTATTTTCTAAAGGTAAAGGAATAATAAACCTGTAATTGTCCCTGAATTTCAGAGAAGACATCTTCTCATGAGCTGCTCCCTGGTCTTTCCACTTTCATACTGCCAAATGTAATCAGAGAAGGTGGCTGGAAAGGAGACACAGCCCATTTGTACTGTGTTTTTAGTGCGGCTATTACAAGGACTGGGACTTCATATTAAGCCCTGGTTCTTACTGCCCATTCAGTAAAGATGTGACCTTAAGTGCTATTTCTACACATCTCTTAAATACCTCCAGGGATGGTGCCTCCATCACTTTCTTGTGTAGGCCATTCCAACGTTTAAATATCTTCTTCATGAAGAAATGTCCAGTTGAAACCTACCTGAGATTATTTCCATAGTCCTATCACTTGATCTATCACAAGAGAGAATGACTCTCTCTTGTAGCGACCTCTTTTCAGCTAATTCTATTAAGGCCTTTCATCAGCCACTTCTTCTCCAGACTAGACAATTCCAGTTCTTTTAACCACTTCTTCTAAGTCTTATTTTCTAGTCCCTTCACCAGCTCCATTGCTCTTCTCTCCTCTTTGCGCATGCTCAAGTAGCTCTAATTTCCTTCCTGAAATAAAGGACCCAAAATTGAAAACCATATCTGAGGCACAGTTTCATCTGTATTATGTACAGAAGGACAATCACTTTCCTAGTCCTGCTGGTCATGATATTCTGATGCAGAACAGCACCCCCAGGTGAGGATTTTGCTGAGTGAACTTCCAGCCACTCTTCACAAGCTTATATCATTGCTTGGGGTTGTTATGATCCAAATGCAAGCCTTCAGCACATACACTTGTTGAATGTTATGGCCCTATCCAGTTCCTCTGCAGGACTCTCCTACCCCCAAGCAGACTGATAGTCTTGCCTCTATCAACTTCAAACTCATTGAGCCCTCACTGGATCTCCTCATCCAGCTCACTGATTAAAACATGAAAGAGAACTGGTCCCACCACTGAGCTCTAAACAACACCACTGGTGTTGTGGTTGATCTGCTTTGTAATTCTCTCACCCATGCAGGAGTGGGTTTGTCATGCCACTTCTTCATATCCGCTCTATGCTCACGTAAGTGAGCTCCACAGGGCAGCACAAGACATAAATTTACTGTGGTCCTTTGCTCAAGTAGGGGGGCGTCTGCCTTTGATAGCTGACACTTTAATCAGTTTGACCAGCTCCTTCAGCAGGTTCTTTTGATCATCCTGGTCTTCACTGGGTGTTTCTAACACTGACATGGGTTCATCACGATTGATCACTAGGGACAATTCCTCCTGCATGCCGTTCTGGCTCTTCTCCATTTTATCTAGTCTTTCTGCCATTTGGCAGATGGCTGATTTGGAAGCATGGGATGGCAGCAATCTTTGTTCCAATGTTTGAAGTGCAAGAATCAGTTCAAAAATAGGCTGTCTTCTGCCTAGATCTTCATATCTATTGGTCGTTTCAAACAGTGAACTGGAGTACCTTTCCAGTGCTGTTCTTGTGAGCTTCCACCATATTTCAGGTATACTCGCCATTCTCTCAGGATCATGGTCCTGGTGTTGATCATTAGAAACAAATCCAGAATCATACAGCATTTCAACTACGGCTGTTTCTCTCAAATACTGGATGCCTTTCTCAACAGTATTCCAGCTTTTCATCCCAGGCTCCAGCTCAGTTCTGAAAGGATATCTTTCCTTCACAGCTAATAACATTCGTTCCCTAAGGATGGCGACTCCGTCCAGACATCTGCTAATCCCTCTGTCAATAGCTGAGTCTCAGGTGATGTTTCCTAGCTGGCGGGCTTCATTACTATTTAGAGACACACTGCCAGCCCCACTGTCCCAACACTGAAGCAACCAGGTGACAATAGACTCACTCGGGAGTCACGTAAACTCCTTTTTTATGCTTTGGATTTCAGTCATTTTTAGGGATCAACAAATAGTGGTAACAGTGATTCCCTCTTCATTGCTTTCCTCTCCACGTCCCATACTTTTCTCAGTGCCTTTCTCGGTGTTGTTGAGGAGGATCCTTCGCTTGGATCTTCCTCTATTTCCTCTGCTTCTTTCCGTTCTAGACGTGAGGACACCCATTTCCATTTTTGGCCTTCCACAGGGGCAACTAACATTGATACTGGTGCCTCCTGCGATCGATCAAGATTGACTTGGAGGTTTCTCCTTTTGGTTTGGATCTCGATTTGGAAACTCTCTCCACGATAGTATTATATAGAGCCTAGTAAGCACAAGCTAAGCCCCAAATAAGCCATTCCTCCTCAGATCTTTCTGAGCTGCAACCATCCCTTACTCAAAAGCTTGCTTAGTTCCTCAGTGTCCCACAGGTGTTCAAGAGTAAAATCCCATGACACCGGGGGTTCCCACGCTTCTAATCTCTGTTGTAAACCTCTCCATAATCCCTGCCACTCCCCATTCTCTGGTTCCAGGGAAAGCTTCCTCCGCATAATGTAAAATCCTATCATAGAAAATACATACAGAGAGATTGATAACACAGTACCTAAGCTGGCACCCTGAACATGCATCAGGAATTGGGAAGAGCACCTAGAAACCAGTCCAAACATTATATTGTCTGTTAGATAAGATGGGATGTATAGGAACCAGGCAGGCATCTCCATCAGTGTCCTTAATTGACTATACATATGCGCAACTCCGAAACAGAATATGAGGAGCTTAAAAAGGAACCAATACGTTCCAAGGAACATAAGGGTCCTTAGTCCTCTATATAATGCTCTTAAGATGAAGTAAAAAACTACAGTTGCCCGCATCCTCCACCAATAGTTGTCAGGGGGTTATCCTTAGATATAAGTCCATGCCAGGGGGGCACAGGCCCCGGGAAGAAGAGAAAAAAGGAAGGGGTACGAACGGCTTGCCGCGACCCGGCCAGCCCTGGGCCACGTGCACTCCGGGAGAGGGGGAAAGGCAGAGAACTAGCAGATAGTTTTAACAAAGAGAAAACACAACGGCAATGATCTGAGGAGGAACAGTAACTACTGAATTTAACCAAATCAAACAAAATCAGAGAGACAAGAGTATCCAAAATGTGAGTCAAACCATGATAGTGCGAGGGAAAGCATGTGCTTATCTCCACAGCGAGCTCAGACAGCTGAGCCGGGGCCAGAGAGAGAAAGCCAGACACTCCGCGTCCTGTCCGGAGCTCCACCCCACTTCCTCTTCCCCCCAGGTCCTCCGAGGATGCCACCCCCTCCCCTCCCATCAGGATACTCAAAGAGTCCACAAAAGGCAGTAAATGGAAGCAGAACATTAACTCGTTAACTCCCACTGGTCCACATGTTGTTCCAATGTGGAATACTGACAACAAAAAATCACGAAACCACAACAACCGGTCACCAGATGCAAACTGGATTATATTTCATTCACTAGAACTCTTTGAACCAGCCAGTTCTTTGTCCAGAAAACTCAACAATTATTTGGAGTAAAATGTGCATTGTTTTCAAATACCGGAACCTTTATGAGCTAAACATTCAGTGTGCAACAAATTTCTTAGTTTGATACAAAAAAGCTACAAGATGGACAGAAACTGCCTGAAGTTACTCTCATCCAAAAATACGAATTGCAATCATGGCAAAGAAACTTACGACCTTATGCAATCCAGTACGACACAATTTTCAGCTTCAAGAATCATGTAATTTACATTTATCCTTGCATAGCCCAGAAGAGCTGTCCTCATTGTCAGGTGTAATCAGAATAATTTAAGCACCTCATCACTGTGCTAGTTTAGATGCCCAAGAGTATTGCCTCCAGCGCTTCCTCCAGCTGCAGCTCTACAGATCTTCTCCAAATCCTACACTGCATTTGTTATTTGTGTGAAGGTGTCTCAGATACATAAGGAAATCTGTCTAAATGGTCTACATACTCATGTCTAGGCAGCTGAACCTCAACTATTATGTGTTCCTTGTACCATCTTTTATTTTGGGTCAGTTAAGAAGATTATGGTCTGCATTTTATACTGCCCTGGGACAGGTTCTATAAAAAATCTTAAAAAATAGAAATGTTACTCCATCTTAACAACCCCTCTGTGTAAAAAACAGCATAAAGAGGTCATGTAAGAGCTGAAAATTGGGCCAAAGAGAGTATATTTTCCTCTGGATGCACAGTTATAATTGCTATTATGTTTAGGGAATTGGGCTTGATCACTGAATGGAAAACACTTTGCAATTAAGAGGGTTGAAAGCATAACTAGATTTGAATAATTGATGTTAATTTCCATTTGCAGACAAGACTATCACAATGCTGAATCCAAATGCCAGGCACTCTTCTGGTCCATTCCCTCATTTCTTGTTGCTGTAAATTGCAAGGTAATAATAACTGGAGGGCCTTGCACAGAATTGCTACATGGATCACATCCCATTATATTTCTGAAATCAGGAGGAATCCATTCTTGCATCACTCATGCTCATGAAGCAACTCCTTCCCTTATTTGGTTATACAATTAACTTGAATGAAACAGAATATAATGCCCTGAAAACAATACTAAATTAAATGGTAATGCAGTAATCCATCAATTACAACGGAGCAACTAATGGTTTGAAATAGCTTTGTACATGAGTTTCTAGTTGGATTAATAATATAATTAATGTTATGTACTCACCATTAAAGTAGGAAATAAAATATTGTTTTAGTTAATATCTCTTTGTCATTGACAAGGAAGTGCAATGCCACCAAAATGAATATTTATTGTAATGTGGTGCCTAAGTACGTGAGTACTTATTAAAGAAAACAAGAAACAAACAAAAAAAGCAACAACAACAACCAACAAACAAATAAAAAACCACAAATGATTAAAAAAGAAAGAAGCAACCCACCAGAATTTGCCAAGTATTAAAACACAATTGCTATTGGAATTTCTATAAATACCTACACTAGTGAGCACATTTTTATTACCTTACTTGTTTTAAATGTGATAACAAACATTCTAGCTTTGTACAAGTTAGAAAAGAAGAGGAACATTTGAGTAATACTAAGATTTAGTACCTTTAGTTTTCAGATGGTTCGGTTCTTTTGGAGACACTACCAGAAAACAAAAAAAAAAAGAAAAAAAAAAAAAAGAATGTAAATTATCTGGCCAGATGGAGTAATAAGGTACAGAAAAGAATCTAATTGGAAAAAGGAAAGGAAGCTTGCTCCTCTGCTTTTAGATGTTACACATGTGGGTAATCAGTTGTCAGATTTTCACACATTCTACAAACATCAAAGTTCAAGAACTACAGGAACCAGAAGTCACATGCATGTGTGGAACATCCCTTGCATGACACACATGTGAAGCACATGTTATACGTTTTTGTCTCCTCCACTAGATCCTGCATATGAATCAATCTCTTGGCTTACTTAACTGGAAAAGGCTATTTTTCACCATCCTTTAGTGGTGAAATGGCCACCAGCTCCATGTTCTAGAGCCAGCCATCCCATATTGACTCAGCAAATCCCAGACACAGTGGCTTTTCCAACTCTGCTGTGGGAAGGAGCAAGAGGAAGGGCAAGAGGGAAGAGGGAGGACAAGCTCCCTCTCCCTCACAGACCCCACTCAGGGACTTGTTCTACTGTGGAAGGAAGGCTCCTTTCCTTCCCCCAGGGCTCTCCTGCACTGTGCGTTGCAAAGCTGCTACCAGAGAGTCAAAGAACTGCCAGAGCCTATCCTATGCCCTACAGGTGACACTGTCCTGATCAAGTGATCTACAGATGGTAGAAATGCTGACATTCAAGAGAAAAGCCATGCTACAGCATGCGATGTGCACAAACACTCTGTGACTTTGAGGCTCTGCAGCCCATTGCTTGGCATGCTTTTATTGAAGGCAGCCCAGCAGTTAATGCTATACTGCAAGAGTTATCCAAGACTTGCTAATAACAAAAAATACAGTTATAAGGAAGAATCCAAAGTTCTGATTTTGTGCTTCATGTTGAAAAATTACCCAAAAGAAACTGGTTAGCATGTGTTGTGAGCTAAGGACTCAAAAGTTTAAATAAGGTCTCTAATAAGCAGAGGTAGGAACACGCATGCAATTTGTTTTTTAGAGTGGTAGAGTGGCTTTGAAACAGATATAAAAAATCTCCATCACACAAAGTGTGGCTCAGGCTCCTCAGGAGAAATTACTTGACCCTCCATATTTTTAGACCAATGAACTGGAAAGCAAAGATAACTGTACCAGCTTCTACCCTCTTCACCTTCCTCTCTCTCTGGTTTTCTCTTGCCCAGCAGCTGAACAGATACAGTTGTTTCCGAGTTTGAAAAAGCATAGAAACGCCCATTTTGCTTCAACTCCTGATGCTTTCCCCTGACTCCAGCAAAACACCCCGTGGGCACAGTATAGTCAAACAGACGGCTGGCACAGAGGCCAGGGTCACTCACAGCATAGAAAGCTCTCCTGTATTATTTACAAGAAGTATTAGATAATATTTTGGCCACGGAGACACAAAGAAGCATCCTGAGATCACTAAAGCTCTAAAGTGTGTGCAAAGCAGAAGGGTGTATTTTAAAGAGGTTATCAAAGGATCCCACATGTGTTTCAAGCTGTCTCTAACAGAAGCAAAAAGAAATATGCTTGCTAACATTAATGGGAACTGCAGAGTAAGTAGAAAGGGATTTGATCTGACTTTTTCTGAAAACTGAAGTACACATGGTTCAGTAATGTTGAGATTTTAACTTGTAATTTGGAGGAATCTATACATTTCATATAAGAAGCATAGCTCATTAGATATCATGACTAATAATTTGAAAAGCTTTAATATATTCACACAAATATTTTTGTTATTTGTTATTTAGAGTGGAATGGCTGGTAAGGAAAATCAGCTTTTCTTACTACATTTCTTCTATGTTTGCAAGGGAAAAGAAAGAAAACAATACAAAACAGGAAAACCCAAGAAAGTGTTAGGATAAAGGTTGAAATGCAGCTATATCAATCAGTTTCCACTGATTTTGTACATTTTGTGTTTCAAGTTTAAACTCTTCCTTTCAAACCAACAGTGGTTTTAATTGCTTGGTGCTCATGGAAGAACAATAAAAATGCAGAAAGTATAAAAAAGTCAAGTTTTTGTAAGGTAGCTTAAATAAGCTAAAGTTTAGAGCATATCTTCCCCAATTAACATTTTTATTTTCAAATATTGAAGTACATGTTAATGCATATTTGTGGATTCTATGATTCTCATGTCTCCCAAGAAGAGGAAAAACTGCATGAGAATCTTGGAGGAAGCTTTCTTTGGGGAAAAGAGCACAGGTGGGAAGTGGAAAAATACAGCAAGAGGGAAAGAAAAAGTCTTTTTGAAGTCATTTAGGCTTAAGGAGAAGGTTGCTCAGGGATTTTTTTATTGCTGTTGTTTGGTAGCTGTCTACAACTAGATGTCTTAACATCTGCAGTGGATTTGAATAATTAAGGGAGTGAATAACTAGCAAGAGAAACTCATTAAATTATGAATGGATATGCCTTAAAGCCCCTTAGCAGGAAAATACTGGTTCAAAACGAAATGTATGCAGGTGTAAAGCTGTGACCCTCTCAGAAGACTCAGCTTCCCTGCTCTGCTTAGTGTATCTGGATGGTGGATGAAGCTGCAAACAACCTTACATGATCACCTTTTCTTATAATTTATTGACTGCTGTCACTTCATGTGGCACTGCACAAACACTGCCCTAGGGTGTTTATCCTCTAAATCAGATATAGGTAATAGAAAATAGACAGAAACTACCAGAGGAGAGTCCAAACCAGATGGAGATAATCCATTTTACATCAGATGTGGATGTGGCTTTCTACTGGGCTGATTACTCCTCATTATAAGGAGTATGTGCTTTGCTCAAGAATTTAATTGAAAAGTTGCCATTGGTTCTACCAAGACAAAAAGCTCCCTTGCAGGAGGTACACAGTAATTACTGGAGCTATAAATTAAGACTACTCAGAGATGCCCTGTGACTAAAAACAGCGTAGCTGAGGTTCTGGAGGCAGAACAACCACATCATGCAGTGGTATCCCTGAGGAATTGCTACTTTACCAGTGTGGCTGTTCTGCATCTGCAGAACACACAGCATGCCACAGTGACCTGCTGCCTTGTTCAGTCAGCTTTTATATCTGTGCCTTGTCTTACTGCTTACAGCCTTTGTTTTACCCAAGAGGAAAGAAGGAAGCAAAGCAATACTAATGCAGCCTTTTATCTACTTCAGCTTTTTAAACTGCAAGATCTTAATGGGTCTGACCATGTTTATAAGTAGGAGAGAAGGATGTCATGATCTGACATGTGCTGAATAAGTCCAGACCATAAATTTTGGCAAACTTGCTGACACATCTTTAAAGCCGTCATAATAAATGCCTCCAGAACAAAGAGACCAGGATCATCAGGTCTCACAGCCGCCTAACACCCTGAAAGTCTTCACGAATGTTGTTGTAAATGGTTGATGAGTAGAGAGGCTGAAAGCTCCAGCGACGCACATGAGAGTGTTTGACACAAAAGAGCCCCGCTGTTGGTGTTCTCCCAGCCTCATCTCGGGAGAAATGTGCAAAACATTTCCAGACACAAGCTAAAAAAAGTTTGCAAATCTTAAAAATACCCACAATGTCATGGCCCACAGTTATTAGTTTTAAAACTTCCCCACTTCCCCAGCTTCATGCTCACCTGCGCTCCTATTAATCCCTACATGTTCTGAAGGCTATAAATTATCATTCTGTTTCTCTGCACCTTATTATCTCTTCTCAGCAGTAACATCTCCTCTCAGCAGTGGACCTAATGCTTCTTGTCTCATGGCCTGAGATTCAGCTAATTGAACTCAGCTTGTATTTAGCTTTGAAGTTTGTAATGCCTTTTTCAAACCTGTAAGGTGTGCAGAAACGGTTATTTCTTGTGTTTATTGGAAGTTTTAGCAAAAGATATTTCCTCTGTCTAAAAACTTACTGGACAGATAATTAAGCACCCGAAGAAACACTAGAAGGAATCTTCTACAAGCATTTTCCATATATACCTTCATGAAAAGCAAAACAAACACTGTTTCAAGTGTTTCCACTTATCACTAGGCAAATATTTCCAGTTGCTGAGCTAAGACAGCAATCTAGGCTATATTTACCACATGAAAGAATCTCAGCATCAATATTGTAAGATATCATTCTGATCAATTCAGCTTTTTTTTTTTTTTTCTTTTCCGAATTAAATCTCTTCTGATATATAGCAGTCATTTTTGTTACTTGGGTGCATAGTGCCCCACAGGATTTACATCTAGCCGTTATGCACTGAATGGCAATTCACCAAAGCAAAATGTTGTCATTTGCTTCAGTAATCATTTCAAACTGGATTTTTGGAATCCTTGTTCGCATATAGTCTATTTTGCTCTGTAATTAGTTTCACTGGGATGAATGGGACACTTGAAATCTAATGTATGTCTGCGAGTGGTAAGTATGGTGGAATAGGACCACGACAAGGGGTAAAATAAACATATTCTTTTGTTGCCACTTTTCTTAAGCTTTCTTTTGCTTAAAAGCCTTATATAAAATAGCCGTCAAACAATGAAGATGATGAGAAGACACAAAATGAGGCCATGAATAACAACATAATTCAGATTAAGAATCCTAACCTAAAATGGCCTTCAGAATTAATAGGCCATTCAAGGAAAAAGAATACCCTCAATAAAAAACAGTTTTTGTGGAAAACCCTCCCTTTATGCCATTAATTTAAGCAGTGATTTTAGTCCTGAGCTGCCTGCATTTTTGTGCTTCAGTCCACATACATGTGGAAAGAGAAGCTACTGTGGTACATAATGACATACAAAATGAGTAAGAAATATTGCTGCAGTTACAAGACACCAAAACTCAGCTGCTAAAACTGCATGATGCAGTTTGATTAGTTTTGTGACATTTTCAAGATTATCACCACATTTGGAAATTATTGACGGATTTATTTTGAAAGTAGCAGCAGTGATCATATCCTATACATGAAGAAAGCAGTCTGAGAGCTGTTAACTGTAGTATTTTTATATTGACCATTTATAAGATTCATTCATACTTACATATAGAAGTCATTGTAATTCGTTGGGATTTTTTTGGTCATTTTTTTGAATGGTACCATAACATTTTGGAAGATTAGATGATTCACACTATTTCAGGGCAGCAAAGAGTCACACTCTGCGGTTCCACTACCTTGAAAAAAAAAAGTGGTGTTCAGTATTATGAGACTCTCTCAACAGCTCCTCTCAATTATATAGTGATTGACATTGCCCACTCCAAAGATTCCTGAAGAACTGGCTACAAAAATATCTTTTCTAATGATTTGTTATGTTTCATTCCCCCAGTGTCTTACTCTTCATCTTCCTGGAAAACTTCAACACCTGAAAGTCTGGATAGCCTCTCTGCTAACAGGATTTTGTTCAAATTGTACTTGCTCTTACCTCAGTGGTATTATTCCTGGTAACAGCTATGGCTTTCCTGCAGTACCTGCATTTCTTTAAAGTCGTCTAAATAACAAAGGCAAGAGAGACTAAGTACAAAAAGCAATTATAAAAAAAAATAAAAATGAGAATCCCTCTGTGTATAGCAAAATAAGATTTCCCTCCATACCATTTTGTACTCTGTTTGAAAGCACATGAATGTATGAATGACTGAAAAGCCACTTAGCAACTGGGAAAAAGTAAAGGAGGATGAGAAACCACACAGAACCTGGGATTTTGTCCAAAGAGGGATTTTGTCTGAAGTACCCAAAATACAGGAAGGTCCAGCTTCATAAGGTAGGAATTTGGCCAGGCTGAATCAGCAAGGAATAGGTGATAGGAAATGCTCAGAAAGCAAATGAGTGATTATTCAACAAGTTGCAAGAAGAGACATCTGATAAAGAGATCTGTTATGCTGCAGAATGCTGGAGAGCAGAAAAGGTGTTACATGCTGCTGCAAATGCAATTAGGAAGGCAGTTTCCCACTCTTAGTGAGAAGAAGGAGCTGAATATATTTTCAAAAGAGTATATATCCTCTTTGGCCACTATAAAATCAATGACTGAATCAATCAATATGCAACTTCTTCACTACATACAAATACAAATAACTGAAACCACTTTTTCTCCTGACACTGTGAGCGTCAAGAATGTCCAAGCTACTGTAACAGAAGAGTCCATGCAGAAGTTTCTCCTGAAAAATATAGTTTGGATGACAATAAAATGTTGGAGATTAAGAGATATAAAATGAAATTTGATGTCCATTACAGACTGAAACAAGACAAAATAAAATTTAAATTAAAAAAAAAAAAGAAAGAGGAAGAGGAAGGAAGAGGAAGAAGAAGAGAAAAAGAGAAAAAGAGAAAGAGAAAAGGGAAGACTTTGGCATTCTATATTCATCTGAAATAGACAGAAAGTATTTTACAACAAAATCTAAAGTACGAAACGAAGCCTTTTTCAACACAAAAATTTTCAGGTAGTCACTACTATTTTTACTATGTCCACGTCCTAGACTCCTTAGACTGACTTCCTTTAGATAGTTATACTAGATAATACTTCAGATTAACAGTAACTTTTGCTACCCTCTCTCTGAAATAGTTGGTATGACTGTGCAATTTTCAGCAAATTACATGTTTCAACATAATCTGCTGAAAATCTAAATAGAAAACAAGGAAAGACACTCTAGAGCCAAACCTTTATCCATACTTAGCAGTGCCAGATTACAGTTTGGAACCAGTGAAATATAGGTTACAAACTGATAACAACTGGTTTGACAGAAAACACAAAGTTTCAACTTATGTGAAAGGTAGGTGTACAACAAAGCAGACAGTGCTAAACATAACCCTTACTGTGATTTGGTGAAGTTGTTTCCACTAATTCCTGAAAAAGACATTAAATAGTTCTAAGGTCACACACAGCAGCGGCAGTGCCAGAGGCCTGCAGATTGCTGTTCTAGTCCCACAGACACATGCTGAAAAGGCATCACTTCCCATAATGGCAGTGGAAGACCACAGACGATGCTCCTGCCATTCTGTCAGACACAACAGGCTGAGACTGCTCAGCTCCAGGGCTTGGAGAGTCTGGAATAATAGTGCTGCTGAAGTTTATAGAGAAACATGTTTGCAAAGCAACACATGGCACTTTGGAGGTTTCAGGAATATCGTTGATTTGTAGGAGGGAGTGAGGCTGTGAAATCTCACCATTCTTTGTGATGTTACTAGTTAACACCACTATGGCTGGCTGCAGAAGTTGGAAGTAGGAAGCAGTACCTATAGCAAGGCATCACAGGAGAGCTGAACTGCTGCAGCTGGCATGCTTTTTGGAGCATTACATTGCACAGTAGCGAGCAGCCAGACTGCATGGCACAAAAACTCTCTGAGCCCCTGATTTGGAGGGACTATTGGCCAGATGTGCCATTAGTGAATGAGAGGCAGCCCGAGAGACAGCTTAGCTCATCAAAAGAGCATGGTGCTCCCCAGGGAGAAGGCCTGTCCTTCTCTCAGTTTCTCTTCCCCACAGATCTAGTTGGAATTTTGCTGAGTTTGCCGCCACCCTCCTAAGAAAGATATGTGAAGGGTCCAAGGATTCCAAGGATTGACTCCCCAAGCAAGGTAAGGAGCAGGTGCCCCTCCCAGAAAAATAAGGAAAGTGAGAACAGGCCCCCCACCCCCTTTCAGTAGCAATGAGCTATTAATTTGCCTCAGCCGTGTCTGGTGGAACAACAGCCTGCAATCAATCTCTGCTCAGCATTAACTGCAGCAGCAGAGCGTTTCTGACAGACTAAATGCACACAATGAATGGTGAGGAGAGATAGCAAGTGGTTTTGCTGTGCCATTTTTTCATCTTCCAGTTCTGGAAATTGAGGAAAAATATAAACAAAGTAACATCCTACCCTAATTTTGGAAAATTATTTCACATTCCTCTGGCAGTGCAAAATCTGCAAACTACTAATGTTTTTCCCTGGCACAGAAGCAATAAATATTACTTGCTAACCACTTACTAGGTATGCTTATCAGCTAAATCATACACATCCTGCAGAGGAATCCTTGCATCCGATATGTGGGAGGCAGACATTGTACTGTGACCAGAGTGAACCAAGTGTCAAGTAATGCAGTATTCTTTGGAACAGATGTCATTTTGTCATAGCTGCTGACATAATTTTGAAGATAAGAAGATTTGGAGATTTAGTCCATAATGTTTTAAAGCTAAACACATACTGGATTAGAGCTTTAAATTTAAACATAAGCTAGATATGGCTTTACAACATGGGATGATATCAAACACATCCCAAAAAAACATTTAGAAAAAAAGAACATGCTATTTTTTTTTATTTATTGTAACCATGCTATTAGTGCTACTTCAGTTATTATTTTACTATTTTTTATATTATTAACAATTATTTTCACAGAATAATGTAGCCAGAAAACTTAACACAAAAGTGCTGTTCTGGAAACAACAAAAACAAAAAATAATAAAACTAATGAGGCTTGCTTTCCTTGGATTAAGCTTTATCGACTTCCATGTCTAGGGTGATGTAAACTCCAATGCAAGCTTTCCTTTGTGAGCAGGTCTGCTTAAATGAACATCTCCCACTTGGATTCTCTGGTAGTATATGAGCTCATGTTGTAGGATTTTTTTAATTCAAAGATATGACAAGATTTCTGTTCTATACCTAGTTTATAGTTAGGTTTATATACCCTGTTCTATACCTGTTTTCGAACAGTTCTGTGACAACTATAACTTTCAAAATGTTGTATCTCATTCAGTTTTGACTGGATTAGCCAAACAGTTCAAAATCTATTTAGTGTAAGTAAAAAGATACTGACTTATACCTGAAGACACAGTAATCACCTAGCCCTGTTTGAATAGATTACTTTTAATGGTTTTATATTCAATTAACTAGAGAAGCGCTACTTTTCTACTGAAGATGAAATACAGTTTTTTTTCAGAAGCACTCATTAATATAAAGCTAAACAGCTTGGTTATGGCTATGGAAAAAGGCTTGAGATTTGTACACATTCAAATAAACTAAAGGAAGGGAAGCACACAATACTCTCTAGTCTACTACGACTAACAGACTGGTGTTTGAACTATTTAGATCAGTTTAAAAGCTAGATACACTTCGATATCAGTGCAAGCTGAAGCCATATTGTTGACCATAATGCAGTCTGCACACATAGGATTGTATCCCTTTGTAGGTTAAACATATCTCAGAATAAATATACATCATTTAAATAAAAGTGAATAGTCTTGATCTCAGAAAACGAGTCAACTCAGACATAAAACTTTACTCTTACTGTGAAAGAACACTATTCTTCAGTTCTGTGTCCACAGAAAAGTAAATATGAAATTGTCATGCTTTTATGATTTTTGGTTATCGATATTCCACATCATAACATCATATAGTGCACTGGGAGTTAAAGAATTAATGCTCCAGTTCCGGGCACCTGTCCGGAAGAGAATTAACTAATATCTACACAAATACCTTCTTCTAGACATAAAATCACTATTGAAAAAAGCCCTGCAAATGCTTTTCTGTCCCTATCACTTTCATTTAGGAAGACTTTCAAATGAAAACCTCAGGCATTCAAGCTACTAATGGTCTAAGGTAGTAAAAAGAGTTTCATAAAACCGACAGTGAACAGTCTGAGCCCTCTGACTGATTTTCTGCCCCTTGTAAGACACTTTAGTAACTTGTTGATGATCCCTGACTAAATAGCTGTTCACTGCTCATAATTATTTCTGCAGTGAAAGGCTTATCCTTCCTGCTGTTTTGTATATGCACCTGAAGAATTCCACTACTACTGCTGTTCAAATGGTTTAGCAGTTAATACTACAACTACTCATAAACAAAAAATAGGAGAAAATACCATATTAACAGAGTCAGGCAAAACTAAAACTAAACTGTGTGCGGATAGTAACTAGAAGCACACAAAGAAGCACTTGTTCCTTCCACAAACGCTGCAGCATATAGAGCACCTTCCTGACTTTTAAAATAGTAATGTGTAAAAACTTTCTAAAATACTAGTTAGAAGTCTAACCCGAGGAAGTAGTAGATTAAGATTAAGAACAAGAGAATATACCATCAAATAGTTCTTCATGGAAAGACATCTAATCTATTCATATAGGAATGTTTTTGCATTTCAAAAGTTAAAGTAGCTGACTGTAAGTTACAATAGGTAAAATGGGACACTCTATTCAACCTCTGTTTTTCTTCTTGATTGACTCATTATGAGGTATGCAGTTATTCTCTACAGGCACATCTGAGACCTCTGAGTTTTTCACATAACATTTAAAACATTCTGGAATAACCACATGTACTCAAGTAGCACTAAACCTACTCCAAGTTAATTTTGATTTGGTGAATTCATTGATTTAAATGAATTTAGCACCATATCATATTTTTTGCGATAAAGCTTTTCTACCTGAATGAAATAGTTTCGTTCTCATATTCATGTAAAAGGACATGTTATTGGATCTCAAAAGAGTAAAAGATTATATGATCATCTCTATACAGAAGAAATAAATTTGGGGCTGATTTAAAGTCACCTGATATAAAGTCACCTTCAGTTAGTTCTGTTTAACTTAGCTATGGGAAATTCTTTGCCTTTTGTTTTCCTCCTCACTCACTTTGAATACTTTACCTTTTCCCTTAAGAATATTCTGGATATGGTCTTATTCCAGGATATAACTTTAACTTTTGAGTTCCCTAAGAAATACCTAAAACTTACTTGTTAGTCTCTTTTGACTTCCTTGGGAAAAACAGTTTTTTCCCAATTATTGCCAATGTCTTTTCTATAATTTTTTTCCTACTGAAATATTAAAAATAGACTTTTTTCAGATTTGAAGGGCATTAGCTCCCTTTCTGAGGGCTCCTCAGAACTAGGCTGAAGAAGACAATACCTGGAAACTAGTTTCACATGAAAACTGGTTTCAAATATATTGATGGCATCAGGTTGCGTTGAATTTTTCATATCCTAAGGACACCAAGCCAGTCCTCTGAAGTGCAAGGTGAAAGAAGCAGTTATGTTGTCCTTCTGATCTATTAATTTCTACAGGCGACTATCATCTTTCTTGTGTTCAATACACAAGTAAAGCCCGGTGTGCTGAATATTAATTCATATACTTATTTCTATTGATGTCCTGCTATGAAATTTTCAGAAACACATGAATTAGAGACACCTGTAGCTGTCATTTTATAGTCAGTCAGATAAATGGTTACAGATCAAACTGTGACACAGTGAAATCCTTGTTATTTTAGGAAATATTTGTAAACTAAAGTTATTTTGGTCCTTTGTAGATTTTCTCTGGGACAGAGCAACTGAAAATGGGAATTTGTTATCTTTGGGTTTTATTTATTCTACTTTGGTCAGGAAAAATTCTTTCCTGGTCAGAAAAAAAGCAGATAAAGGCCTGAAATACATAGCTCTACTGCCTTGCTTAGGACATGAAAAGTATTCACAAGTATAAAAAGGACTAATTTGTATCTCCAGACCTAATCCAAAACATAATGTTCATTCTAGGGTTATCACTTCCCCATGTAACAGATCTAGCAGGAGGATCACTGACTTCAGTGGTGTGTGATGACATACTGGGAAGGTATCTAATGTTTGGCCAAAAGGTAGGTTATGATTTATGGTTGTCTGGCTCCTGGATGGATCCTTCTCTGGGCGTGAGTACAGTGCCTGCACAGCTGTGAGAATTTCAGTCTCCTTGGTGGGGGACAGCAAGGAGAGGAAAGGAAAAACATCACCTTTAGGGAGCCCACTGTATGATAGAGACTGAGAAATATGCCAGAAGAAGCTCAGATGTTAACATGTGGAGATTTTCTCAATAAATTTAAAGAAAGTCTCTGTCTAATGCTGACCACATTTACAAAGACACAGTGGGCAGGAGACCAATTCTATCTAACAGATTTTTCAAAGTGAAGATATTCTAGGTTGCCCTTAAGGAAAAAAAAAAAAAAAAAAAAAAGGCCTGACAGTCAAACCCACCATTATTTGTAAATATATTTCCTTCCTTCCTTCCTTCTTTCCTTTCTTCTTTCTTTCCTTCCTTCCTTCCTTCCTTCCTTCCTTCCTCCCTCCCTCCCTCCCTCCCTCCCTTCCTTCCTTCCTTCCTTCCTCCCTCCCTCCCTCCCTTCCTTCCTTCCTACCTTCCTTCCTTTCTTTCTTGGAGAATGAGAGGTTGGCAGACTTACCTTACCTCTGCCCTTTACCTGAAGACCAGCCACTGCAACAGCTGAGCATCTGATCCCATGTGTCTATCGTTACACAGTTATTTATTTATTCATTCGATATTGTGGCTCATTCATCTTTTGCTGTTTTCTCTTTCATTAACTAAATATTATCTATAAACATCAGTTTACAACCAAATAAGAACTTTTTCTTTGGAATCATGATTTTCCTCATTGCATGACATCACGCTCATAATCAAACTTCTGCTCCTTTTCACAGACTAATGTGATGTAAAATTCCATAAATCCATTCAGACACAATCCTCCCTGACATCTTCTATCAGAGAAAACAGAATATTATTCTAGCAAATCTCTCACAGAGGAGAAAGAGAACTGAAGAGGGAGACCCGTATCAGTGTCAGAACTGATTATACTTTTACACTGTGGCCTAAGTGAGTTTTGGCTACCAGAATAACAACATCTAGAAACTAGTTTCAAACATACTGATGGCTCCAACACTGTTTGTATCTTTCTTATCTCATGAACACTGAGTTTTTCCTTTTTATTTATTTATCTACTTTTAACTAGAATTACTAAACGAGTACCATAACTCAAGACAGAATACGGAAATAAATCTTTATCTGAGAAAATATCGCTGAATTTGAAAAAAATCATGATCTCTTAAGAACCAATAAATATGACCAAATGTGTCTAATGTTTCAAAATTCAATTTTTTCCACTGTTCACAAACAATATATATATATAGTTTTTTCATCATAGGTTTCTATACATGTTTGTGTATACATACACAAAATGCACAGGCATGTAATACTGAGCACAACATACTTTTCTTTCCAATTACTTCCTATTGCCCAGGAGCAAACTGAATACAGGTGGCCTCATAATAGAAAGCATGAAAATGACAATCATTTTTTTATTGTAGAATAATCTGCACTGTCAGATGTACCACCATCTGTGTTATTCAGTACCACTGCTCACTGCCTGCTGCCACCAGTGTAGGCCCATTGTTGGAGAAATTACGAGAGAGATGCTTGGCTTTATGATAGAGCTTGAAACCGGTCCCAGAGTTGAGCACAACATAAACCCCAAAGCTGGGTTGCATTCAAATGGTGTCCCCTGCTGCTATATAACCATAGGCATATCCAAAGAGGATGATCTCCACTGTTTCCTTGTCAGAGACCAATGAGAAGATATAACTTACAAGGCCAGAAAATGCTTTATATAGCTGTAAAAGAAGAATTAGAGACCCCAGTGACTCAAGCTTACTTAAAACATTTGCTTCTACAGCTGTCATTCCTGTGGAATTACAGAAAAACTCCTAGCATCAAGCCTGTGCATGAATCAAACATCAGACCTAGACCAAGAATCAAAAAACTGCCAAGCTCCAATTATTACTGGGGGAATCCTCACAACAGAAAAAAAATGTCACATTTTGGGGACTATGTCTTTTCATTTTCTGTTTCCAAATTGCTTTAAAATCATGTTCTAACAAATGCTCGTCACTGCTAACATCAAAATGAACATTCTCTGTGCAGAATAATAACTATCAGAATGTTAATACTTTCTATTCTATCTTTATTTTCTTCCTTTTTTTCCTCACAACTTCATGTTAATGAAAAACACTCTGATTTGACAAATGCTGTAGTAGTTTCATTCCTAGTACACTACTGCCTATCTTCACTTTAGGCAGTTGTATTTTGAGAATGAAAAGGTTATAAAAACTAGCCAAAAATTAAAATACTATAGGATGTTTCCATAGTTATAATTTTTCAAATAGTTAAGAAAGAAAAAAAATCTAAACAAATGATTATCTTCGATAGAAAACACATTTTAGTCACAAGTGTTTTGCCAGCCTGTGGCCTTTTTCTACATATGTATTTCTAATTCAAACTACAGTCACCTATATGATAAGTAAAATCGGCCAGATGGACAAAAGATTGGAGGTAATGATTACAGATTAAACACAGACTAGACATGGTCCCCGTTGTCCCATTCCATCTATGAAGGGCTTGACAAAATGTAGGAGAGGTTCCTATATAAATATGGCTTCAAGAGTGTTAAAAAGGATTTTTACAGACATAATATTTTGACATGCCTTTATCAGTCAAACTTTAGTGAGCAAATCTTTAGAGTGGCTTAGCAGTAAGACTGCCTACTAACTATGAACTCTCTACTGTTCTGGATTGTATAGCTCTTGTATTAATTCCAAATAACACTACTATAGTATTCTTCACTCTTTTTCTCATATTCTTCATTTGCAACAAACCTTATTTGTTTTCTTATCAGAGAGGTCTGGACCTTTGAGCAATCTGAAGTCAAGCAATTGATACCTATTAGTCATTCACCAGCGTTTTTCTAACGTAATATTTTATACTTTATTGTAATAATAAAATAATGCAATAATTCAATATCATAAAGCCATTTAATACACTATTTCTTTGCAATAAAGAACTTACTAGTGAAGACAGAAATTTGCCTTACTCTGAAGTCATATCTTTCAAAACTGCTTTTTTTGTTATCTCCTTCAGCCCTTACCTCAGGGGAGTATGGTGGTCTGTCCAGACAGACATCCATGTTAAGCTCTCTCTTAAAAATGTGCACATTATAATCTTACAATCATGACAACCATTTCATGGACTAAGTCGCTTTTCAAAACAAAGAAAATTTTCATTCCTCTGAATTGCTGTTAATAACATCAATTATGCTGATCTCATGCTGATTTATAAACATTTCTTAGAATTATAAAAAAAAAATTAGAAATGAAAATCTGAGCATACAATAAATCCTGCAGACTATGTCCACAAAGACAAAAACAGTATCATCAAAGTAGATCATAACCCTGAAAGAAGGAATAAATAAGCATAAAAAATTATCCAGTTCTGAAAATGCTTTAAATAGATATAACATTTATATGATGTCACTGAATATAACTTGATTTCTTCTCCTGATATGATGAAAAGAGAGTCTTGCTATTAAAAGCCTCGAAATAGACTTTCTTTATTATATACATTGTTATATTATCACTACTCAATTTTCTCTGCTTAAAAGTGGCTCTTTGTCTATATTCCAATTAGTAGAAAAGCATATGCGTATAATTGCACTTTCACATTCTTAAAAATAAATTCATTTATTGAAACTGAAGTGCTGGTAAATCTGGAGTACATGTAAAATAATTGTAGCTGTATGAAAGGAAAAGAAAATCTAATAAGAACTTTTCAGAGCATGAAAATTAACTACTCTGCATTAATTGAAGTTGAATTTCAAACAGAATGTGGACTCTTGCAGAGCTTCAATTGCAAAAAAGGTACACTTAGTTCAGGATAATAACAGTGTTTGTTTTACCACAAACTGAAGTTTTCACTGAACTCAAAAGTCAAGAAATGTCCAGAAATGCATCACATCACACATAGTGCCTACTGTGTTCTCTTGAACACTGATAGCAGTAACATATTTTGTCACTGTGAGAGCCGTTGGAATAACTTCCAAATCAGTTTATTACAGGTTATACATATGCCCAAGTTTAGAAAACAGAAATGCAAACAACAATAACAAAAAAACTTACCCAACAAACCTACCCAACATGCTGAGGTTACTTCTACTAGCAGTTACTTTTGAGGATTGGACTGACAGTTCAACTGAGTCCATAACTTTCACAGTTTGATTTTCATGATTTGTCATGCAGCATGTCAGGCAAGTCTGTGATTCTGTGAATGCCCCAAATCACAAATTTGGATTTGTTATGCATGTTCCAGTCCTCTGGAATGGCGTTTGAGTGACAAATCTTTCTTTTCATTCAAAGGCAGGAAAATATTCCTGATCTACCGTACAAGGGCACATTTCCTATCTGGAGGTTTACCTTCCTGTCTGTGCTGCTTTATTTCTGTTTCTTTACAACTGCACACATACATACCTTACTGTGTCAACACTGCTGATACAGGCAAGAAAAACATGTAGCTCTTGAGTGAAAAGGCCACCTCAAAATGCTCTTTGGGCTATAATCTCTGCTATTATTAAATCCAGTAGCTGTTAAGCACCCTCATCTCCACTGAAATAACTAGGAAAAAAGGGTGGTTGGCACCTGGCAGGGATGGGATCTAAACGATTTATAAAAGCTCAATAGCTGCTTCCCTCATTCATAATTATTTGTATTGAGTATGATTTTATGTGTAAAAAGGATTTACCAGGATCATAATAAAGACAAATGGTGGATTATAATGAGGATTGGCAAGAAAAATAAGGAGGAAGAGTGCAGCATAATGGAAAAGAAAATGGCAAAAGCGAAATAACAGAATGAGAAGAGCAGAGGAAGAGGAACAAGCCAGCTTCCTTTCAAAATTTCTTATAACAGGGATTTCTGAAGCCAGTTTAAACATACTAATAGAGCATCCTCCAAACATTTCTCCTAGAAACCCCCAGTGAATATTGTTTATAACAACGTACTGATGACTGAAAAGTCAAAAATTTCTGGAGGCTGAATAGGTTTCCAGACCTACAGCTATTATTTCTTCACTGCTACTCTGCTTAGTTATGTGTGTATTTTTATGTTTCTTCTGGCAACACACTTCGGGTTCTTTTCAGTTCAGACACAAAGAAATTTTAACCTCAAGTTCGTAAGCGGGACTCAGGGTAATAGCTAAGACCACCAATTTACTCTTTTGACACATACATTTTCTCTAGCCCAGAAGCTAGCAGTACAAAGTGCAGTGCACAGGCGAGAGTAAGCAGAGGGAGGACAAAAAGTCACTGAAATAAATAGCTTAGAAACAAGTGCAACCCAAAGGTGAAATGAGTCTGTGGGTAGCTGTTGCTCAATTAATGGAAGAAATAAAGCTAGGATTCCAGAGCCAAGACACCTAGCTGTCATGGTGTCAGAGCTTAGGCACGCCAGTTTTTACCAGGCAGAATGCAGAATGACTTCTTCATTTCTTAATGTGGACAACTTTTGTAAGCTGTTGCCAGTACAAGGGAAGTCTGTCTCTTTAGGAGATAAACATATGCTTCTGTGCCTTGAAGGCAATATGAGGAGAATTGCTCCCAGGGATGTGAGGTAGGTAAAAGGGATAGCAAAATACATCCAACCCTCCTCACTTTTGATGTTTCCTAAACTACCTCTGAGCAACAGTTCAGCATCCTCCTTGGCTTATCCAAGACTGCTTCTTTTAGGTTAAAAGCTTGCTAAGAGCCAAACATACAAAGAGCTGCTGGAAACAATATCTCTGCATTGCTTATTGAATATTAATGAGTCTGACTTTCTATACAATCAAAATTTGCTCCCATATCCTAGCCACAAACCTCTGATTCAGTTTTACCTCCTTTCTACTGACAGTTTCTCAGTGCCTGTTTATTCAGTAAATCATTTTCCTCCTTTTTTTTTTTTATTTTTTTTTTTTATTTTTATGTGTGTGTGTGGGCAGGTTAAGTGCCCTCCTGTTCCATTATCAAGCCATAGCGTACCACTGCTCTTCCATAATTAAATATCTGCAAAAGAAACAGGGAAGCATGATGATGGATGTGACAGAGCATGAAGGAGCGACGGTGCGGTGGGCATGTCAGCCAGGAGCCAGCACCAGTGGGAGCACACTGGCACGCTCATGCGGGAGAGCCAGGGCCAGGGGAGAGGCAGAAGCACTGCAGTTTGGCAGAAACGCAGTCATTATTCAGATGAGATCTCTGCAGCCAAACAGAGTGCTAGAAACTACATATCTGTGAAATAAGTATATGGTTATGGGTCATTAACTCTACAGTATCTCTGTTCTCCATCTGACGGGGGCGATAACATTTCACTGCGATTTTTAAGAAAGTCTGTGATCAGAGGAAGGTTACATTTCGTATTTGCCAGATCTTTCTTTTCTTTGTTTTTCCCACCAAAAAAAAAAAAAAAAAAAAAGAATATTCTTGAGCCATTGACAGCTACAGCAGAGCTGCGTATTTTTTTTCATGTATGCTTTTCCTAGGTTAACTTAAGAAAGAAAGGGAAAACAGAGCTGGGTCTCTTTCTGCATGCTATCAGCACATTATTGACCATGTCTAATGTTCAATGTTCTCTGCCAACAAAGCTGTTCCCAGAGCTACATCAAATGCTTATGGCTTTTGCTTGACTTAGGAGCTTCTAGAGACAATAATCTTCCAGGGACAAATAGCTTTCTTCACTCTCCACTCTTTCCTCTATTTTTGTTTTCTGTGGTATGTCTAAATGTGGTGTAGCCTTGTCCATTGTGATTCCCCTTGTAATTACTACAAACCCAAATGAATATTTTGAAGGATTTATATTTTGATGCGTTTCACTTGGCAAGAGAGGGAGAGAGTTCTTTTACTGACTGCAGAGCCATGTTTCAGATTTCATGCTGTATCACTCTGAGTTGCTGGGATTTGTACCCTCATGATTCTTAGAACTACATTACTTATTGTTGCTTTGAATCAAAAAAGCTAGAGCTCTGTGTCTGGGACTTCAAGTACCTATACCATCTTAAAATACCGAATGGGCAAATTGTCTTTAGATTTCCTTTGCTACACAATTTTTTACCAAGCTTCTAGTTGGTACGGGAACTTTTCTGGCTAATCCAAAATTTTGTTTCTCTTTGAGATAAATGCTTTCAACTTCCTTATCTTGACTGTCCCTCTGAGGAAGAAAACATCTTTCAGCTCTAGACACAGGGCAGTGCTGCTAAGGGACTGCAGTGTGGTAATACCTCCCCAAAGCTCTTTCATCAGTGCAGCAATGAAACACAAACCTTTGCATTACCATTAATGTAAAGTAATAATCACTGTGGCCATTTTTAATGTCTCCTACAGCACTGAATTGGAACTTTCCTTGCCATCCATTCCTGTCAATCACTGAGGAAAAGCTTTGCCTGAGAGCAGAACTGATTCTGCTCAGCATGGAAGTTGAACAAATCCGCTAGGAGGCAAGTCCTGTTAATATGCTATCAGGAATGACATTAAGACAGTGAAAAGTTCTGACAAACAAGAGTAAATAAATTTATAGCTGTGAGAAAAGTATGCTCATACATATATTTACAGTAACATGTAACTTAGTGAGTAATGCATGACTTCTAAAAATACAGGGAAAGGGGATCTGCCTTTAAAGATTCAGCAGCACACATTGATGCTTTAAAGTAAAAATCCCAAGCTCTTCTGAAAGCTTTGTTTCACAGCTTGCACTCTGCCAGGACCTCACTGGTTCCATAATGTGAAGTTCTCTGTACAGGAGAGGTATAGACCTGTCAGAACACATCCAGAGAAGGGCCACAAAAATGATCCAAGGGATGAAACATCTCTCTTGCAAGGACAGGCTGAGAGAACTGGGGCTGTTCAGCCTGGAGTGTATGTAGAAGGCTCTGGGGAGATCTGAGAGCAGCCTTTCAGTATCTAAAGGGGGGCTGTAAGAAAGAAGGGGACAGACTCTTTAGCAGGGTCTGTGGTGACAGGACAGGAGGAAATGGTTTCAAACTAAAAGAGAGGAGATTTAGATTGGATGTAAGGAAGAAGATTTTTACAATGAAGAAGGTGAGGCACTGGCACAGGTTGCTCAGAGAGGTAGTGAATGCCCCATCCCTGGAGGTATCTAAGGTCAGGCTGGATAGGGCTCTGAACAACCTAGTCAAGTTCATTGCAGGGAATTGGACTAGTTGACATTAACAGGCCCCCAAACAGCTAAATCCAACCTTACAGGTACACCCACAATTCTGATGCTACCATTAAGCAATGGTGTGTGAGCTTTTTTGCATTAATTCTTGCCCACCCTGCTAAGTTCAGAACAGAAGCCAAGTATCATCAACACAGCTAGGCTCAGCTTAACAATGCTGCAACTTATTACTATTAAAAAAAAAAAAAAAAAACCCTGCTAAAAGCAGTTACATTGTTAATTAAGCAACCATGTTATGAGCTGCAACTACAATCAGCCCTATTCACTGCAAGCCAGTAGGCTGTCGTGAATGGCGTTGATTACCCATGGTTTATAAGACAATTAGATAACACAGTAGTTCATATCTATTTTATAGCTATTTAACAGAGCAGTAAATGGAATTTTCATTTAAACAAACAAATAAATAAATAATGCCCCTATTTTTCTGATTTTATGTAGGTAAATGTCAACCAACATTTCCACCACGAATCTCCAACTGAGTATTACCAGGGATGAATTTGGCTCAAATTCCACAGTCTAAAAGACAACTTCGATTTTACTTTCTGTTATCTTTAGTGACTTATTGAGAGTACCGACCTTTCACAGGACAGCTAGGTACAATCTTGTAATTTAAAACATCCAAATCCATTTCTTCTTTAAACAGGCTTTATTACTGTTATTAGATTCTATTTTTACTCTGTAAGTGTGAATAGGCTATAGAAATCCATCTATGTTACTACTGGAAAGCCATAATACTAGAAAGTAAAGGCAACATGGTAATTCCTTAAACATTCATTATAAATGAAATAATTTTGTTTCCTTAATTTCTAAATTTAAACCAAAAAAAAGGTACCAAAATGTCAAAATGTAACACTAATCACAGTGACCAGGAATTGCCATGAAACCACAGCAAGTCAGGTTCTGCTGAAAGTATGTAGTGGACTTTCTATTGAGAGTGCTTTGGTACCTCTGCTAGGCAACTCTGACAAAGCCTGCAGGATAACAGCTCTAATTGTTTAAAATCATTTCAAAGAAGAAGATTTTTCCTTAGCTACGTGCAAATGCTGTTAGCTCCAGTAATCTGTCATACTGAAGCTGTCAGACGCTGTGGCAGCAGAGTCCCTGACACTGAGAGAGGCAGACTTGAACAAGACCAACAAATCAAGGATCAAAGAGGGAGAAGCTAAAGGCTTGCTCTACTTGCATAACTTGAGGTGAATATGCAATACATATTTCATCAGGTTTAATCCATCATGATCCTGAGTAAGCTTGGAAGCAAGAGATTACTTGTCAGTTGGTTATACATTCCAATTTAAAAGGATTATTTTAATACTGATATCAATATTACTTGGTTTGGACAGGTTGTAAGTTCGTCCTACTGTGACTGGAATTGGGAACTGCAGAGAATACCTTACACTCCTACTGTCATTGAGCAAAAATAATTATAAATCCTTGCTGTAGTTGTAATCTGGGGTACTGTTCAGAACTCATGAGGAGAAGAAGACTTCTGTGTGTTACTTGGATTGAGATCTGATCTGTCAGAATTACACCACAGGCTACCCCAGATTTTTCATTAGTTTTTATAAGATGTGTACAGCTGGGTTACCGGTTCCAGTTCTTGAACATGGACATAGTAATTATCTCAGTAGCAGAGAAAACGCATTCAGTACTGAACAATGGCTATTACTGAAAATATCAAGATAGATTCAGGGTAGACATAAGTACCAGAAATAGCATAGCCAGCGGTAGCAGGGAGCTGATCATCCCCCTGTGCTCAGCTCTGGTGAGGCTGCACCTCAAATACTGTGTTCAGTTTTGGCTCCTCACTACAAGAAAGACATTGAGGCCCTAGAATGTGTTCAGAGAAGGGCAACTAAGTTGGTGAGGGATCTGGAGCAAAGTCTTATGGGAGCGGCTGAGAGAGCTGAGATTGTTTAGTCTGAATAAGAGGATGCTCAGGAGTGACCTCATTATTGTCTATGATTCTATTACTATTAATATTAATAGTATTATTAATATATGTAAGTCAGCTGTTTTCTTGCTAGTGCAAATTCCAACTGGAGATTTTATGTCAGTGTGTTTTGTAGAAATGCTCATGATAGGAAACATTAAAAAATAATAAGTTATCTGTTAAAATGTTTAGTGAATGACAATAATTTTATAAATAGTACTGATTGTCTCTTTTTTAGAGATTCCACAAAACACTGCCAACAAGAACTAAAAAGAAGAGTCCATATGCTATTCAAATAAATATATTAACAAATTCTTTGCTTTCCTATTGTCACAGCGTTCAAACTCAGTTTGTTTTAAAGTGCTGTGATTATTTATCGAAGATCTCTGGTTTTTTTCTGGGAAATTTGCAGGGAAACAGTTTGTTTTAGACAAAGTATTATTTTTTACATAAAAATAAAGGTCAGCTAGCATAGCTAGTTGCAGCTGTAATGAAAATGTGTTCTGCTGAAGAATGAAATAGCTTTTTCCTACTTGGTGTCAAATACCTCTTTAAATTACCTAAATTAAAATGGTAAGAAAAAAACAGCACCCAGTAATCCTTCAACCGTCAGGTATGATAAGGAATTACTGAGATGTGGATTAGAGGATTCAGAGAGGAAAACAGCACCAAGAAGAAAACACTTTAAAAGTCAGGGTTATAATTCCTGTTGGGACTGCTTAAAAATAGCTAGGGCTGAACTGATAAGGATAACATTTTACAGGTTTACAAGTACCAGATTTACATGCATTTAAAGGATTAACAGAATTGTAGCCAATGACTTTTGGAACAGAAGTGAGAAATATCATGAATGGTTTGGTCACATTCAGTGATGAATAAGGATAAATTTGTGCTTAAAATACCATAGTGTTCAAACTGCCCTAGAAGTACTTTGTATTATGCATACCTTGGATGACCTGTTCATGAACTACTCTCACAGAATTTGATGAGACAGTAAGAATTTGTCCAAATTATTTATGAATGGGATTCAAATTTAGAAACATTAGCATCTCATTTTCTAGCTAATAATATAAATACACTCTAAGCATTGAAAAATATTCTAAAAATTAACACTCTAAGCATTGAAAAATATTCTAAAAATTATAATTTACATCACAAAGGGCCATGTATTATAGATGAAAACTTGTAACTGGCAAGTTCACATGAACTTTTTACAAACCCATACTCAAGAATTTCTAGGAGTAAGATTAAATTATATTAAAATTTGAACTCTAGCTATAAAGACTATAAGAGCTTCCTGCCACAGTATTTTTTAAATATAAAGGCTGCTCCAAAAGTAGTGTCTCCTATTTTATCATTGTGGCCCACGATGCCAGAGGTAGATGTTGAGGTTGAACCTTCCTGCTAATATCTCATTACATTTTGTTGTCATGTGACAGAGGGCAGCAGAGCGGCTATGTGACAAAATGGTGTCTGACATTGCAATGCAGATGAAGCAAAGCTCTATTACTGAATTCCTCCACCCAGAAAAAATGGCACCCACTGACATTCACCAATGCTGAACATTTAAGGAGACCAAACAGTGGATGTGAACACAGTGAGGCAGTAGGTGGTGCATATCAGCAGTTGCGACAGTGACATGAAAGACAAATCATGTTCTAGACGGCCATGCAGATTCTGACTAGCATGGCATGCGTGCTCTTGTTCATCACTGGTGAAAATGCATAGCTAATGGTAGCTATATTGATATAAATAAATAGTGTTTTGTAGCTGAAAACTTGCTCCATCAAATAGTGTTATTGTACTCTTTGTATCTGTTGTAGTTTCTATGGAAATAAATAGGAGGCATTACTTTCAGAGAGACCAATAAGTATCAGTCTCCCATAAACTTGTTAAAACTGTCTTGAGACTATGGTTCAGTTCAGTTTGAAGTGCAGCTTGAAAGATGGCAATATTGATCTTTAGAGTTTGAAAGCAAAACAGATCAGGATTTTGAATGAAAACTCTGCTGCAAGGCCTGTAACTAAGATTGAGATTTTCATCATATTTGCATTTGTATAAAGCCAGAAGGGTTTGGTTGAAATTGTAGACTTTCCTAAGCCAGCATTTTTCAGCCTCAGTGTCTAAATATATCCAGAGCTAGACAGAAAAATAGAATTCTTTTTGAGATGGTTTTATTCTCTATCAGAACTAAGAATTGTAGCTTAAAAAAAAAAAAAAAGAAAAAAAAGAAAGAAAAAAAGTAATCCCAAGAACGTTGAAACCTTTCGAGTAAATAATGTTTCAATTTCACTATTTTAGCAAGTAGTGACAGAAAAGAATTGATAAGAATGAGAAATTCTAAATGATCCATTTCTGCCTTTTCAAAGAGAAAATTGCTTCATAAGCTACACAGATCTGTAAAACTTCAGTTTGTTCTGTTGTCTTTTTTAGAGTAGCAATTCATACTATTCTAATAACTTTAAGTATGATGGCAATATGAATGCCCATCCTTTAAAAATAAATTAAAATTGGGTATTCTTTAAAGGAACTACTTGAGATGCTCAAGGAGAAAGTTATCTTAGCGGTAACGATAACGCTTGCATCTTAGCACTGTAAACATTTTAAAAATAAAGAGAATAGAGATGTAATCATCTTGCAATGTATTCATCAGCGCATACACCTAGATCTGAGCTGCTCATCTTGTTAAAAGGTATATATCCTCCATATAAAAGGTATATGTGAAATGAAAGGTATCTGTTTTCCACACATCTATATGCCCAGTTCAGGAAAGGCTGTTGCTTAAACACAGCAGCTGGAATGAAAAATTCTTTGAGACAAGTTTGCCTTCTCGCTCACTTTTTTCTTTCTCCTGAAGAACACCATAAGATGTAGCTCTGCAATTTAATTAAAAGTGACTCGTGTTGCTATAAGCTACATACTTGCAAGTACACTATTTATGCCAAGTATGAGCAATCCTAGAGTAATTATGGCTTATGTTTTACAGAGGGCATGTCACTCAGCAGACGAGTTTCATGAAAGGACTGAGAAGAAACGCCAAAAAAAAAAGAAAAGGAAATTATGGGCCAGAGGGTTTAAAGCTCCCAGCTGAATATAGTGAAACTGGAAAGTCTCTTAATGACAGAAGAGCAGATATGACAATAATGATAATAAAACCTAGAGGTTACAGTGGAAGGCCAGACTGTCAAACCAGGCAATCTGCCCAGGGTGCTAAGAGACAAGACTTGCCAGGAGAAATGCTTGCTCCAGAGATCTGCTCCAGAGCCTTTGGCATGTAATTTCCTTTCAATGACCTAATGTGGATACAAAAGGCAATTTCAGGAGGTGGGTGCAGAGGAATAATGCTTACTAGGAGGGGTGTATTCATAGGGAATGTATCCATAGATGGACTCTATCATAAGAAAAACTCTACAGCTTTCATTCTCTTGTGTATAACATCCCTGGCAAAAGCCAAGAGACTGCGACTGTCAAGAAAATACAGAAGATATTTTGGTAGTGGATATGAATTTCAAAACCACTGAAAAGAAAACTACACTTATTTTTTGACTCAAAACTGATATTCAGAATAGAGTGGTTGATTTACCACTCTATAAACTCCACTGTCATTACAACTGTACTAGCATTTAAGTATTGTGTCACTGTAAAATACTTGAATATCAATAAAAGCATTATATGCTACTATAAATCTCTTTCCCCTTTCTCTGTAGGAATCATCTATGCAGGCAGCAACATTGTTACAATGAAATATGTGGGGAGAAGGTTATCTTTAATTACACTGAGATGCCAAAAACTGCATAACTATCATGTGAAGAGGCAGCAAATATTTGAGTATAGTAAAATGTATTCTAGGCCTAAATTCTAGGCTTCTAAATAATTTAAGCATATTTAATTTAAGCATATTTGAAAATTATTTCATTTTCACAGCACTAGGGTGAAAAAGGTTTGCTCTCAGAAACAGCTTATGTATGCAGACAGAAAGGCAATAAGAGCAATACATAATGCCCTTTAAAATAAATCAAAGCACTAGACTAACAAAATCACAAGAAGATCTGAGTTGCCTTTATTAACTGCATTAAAACTAACATGTGGGGGAACCTGGTTTTTGCTCCCAAGTTTGTGTTCATGCCTGTAAGACAGAGACCTGCTCATTGTTAATGCGGCATTGGAGAATTATCATCAGGCTCACCAGAGCCCTCCTTGGTGCCTGGAAGTTATTTATGTGCTCACAGGAACAAGCCAGTTACTGTGTTAGAATCACAGAATCATAAAGCTCAAGACCATCTTAGTGGTCTTTTCCAACCATCAATGCATCACCACCATGCCTACTAAAACACATTCCTCAGTGCCACAACTATATGCTTCTTGAACACCTCCAGGGATCCTCTGGTAACTCAAACTTCTTTTCCAGTACCGTGCTGATACTGCTCCTATAGCACGTCAAAATTTACCTTCTGATTATAGGGTATTTCATTTTCCCCAGTCTCCTGGTAACTTCCATAATCATATAGAGGTGTCTTCTTTTGGTTTATGGATCATGCTGCTGTGTGTTTACTTCAGGTTTACTTTTGGAGAGCTTATCTTTTCCCTTCTCCACATATACTCATTTCTTTACTTTTTTTTTTTTTTCTTTTTTTTTTTTTTTCTGACCTTTGTTACTCATCCAAATGGTTTTGGCTGTTATCTTTCCCCATAGATTAAGATACATCTAGCTCAGATTCAAGTTAAGGTGAAACATTCCACTTTCACAGAATCACAGAATCATAGGGGTTGAAAGGGACCTCCAGAGATCATCGAGACCAACCCCCCTGCCAAAGCAGGTTCCCTACACCAGGTCGCACAGGTAGGCGTCCAGGTGAGACTTGAATATCTCCAGAGAAGGAGACTCCACAACCTCCCTGGGCAGCCTGTTCCAGTGCTCCGTCACCCTCACCGTAAAGAAGTTCTTACGCACATTTGAGCAGAACTTCCTATGCTGCAGTTTCTGGCCGTTTCCCCTCGTCCTGTCTCCACACACTGCTGAAAAGAGTCTGGCCTCACCACTCAGCCCTCCACACCTTAAATATTTATAGACCTGGATCAGGTCCCCTCTTCAGTCTTCTTTTCTCAAGGCTAAACAGACCCAGGTCACTCAGCCTTTCTTCACAGGGGAGATGTCCAGGCCCTCCGCTGGACTCTTTCCAAGAGATCCCTGTCTTTTTTTTTTGTACTGGGGAGCCCAGAACTGGACACAGTACTCCAGATGAGGCCTTACCAGGGCAGAGTAGAGGGGGAGGATCACCTCCCTCGACCTGCTGGCCACGCTCTTTTTAATGCATTCCAGAATGCCATTGGCCTTTTTGGCCACAAGGGCATGCTGCTGGTTCATGGCCAACCTGTTGTCTACACCCAGGTGCCTCTCTGCAGAGCTCCTCTCCAGCAGGTCATCCCCCAACCTGTACTGGTGCATGCATTGCATGCATCCCTAGACAAAAGACTCTACACTTGCTTTTGTTAAACCTCATTTGATTTCTTACTGCTGTCACGGAGTTAACTAGATCTATCAATCTATGTCCGTGACAGGGGGGCAGTAGGTCCCTGGCCCCTCGGCCCCACAAAATGGGAAGGGAAAAGGAAAAGGAATATGGAGATGGGAGCTGGGCTCAAGGAAGGAAGAAAAAAACCAGCAGCAACAATCTATTGAGGAAAACTTATTTTACTAACTATGATATCGGAATGCAAGATAACACAATGACAATCTAATTGAAATTGAGACTAATAAATCAAATAAGATAGGAGAGAGAGAGTTCCTGAGACCGAGTCAAACCTGAAAAGCTTGGAACGGCTAGGAAAGCACCCTCCAGCACCCACCTCCATGCAGTAAGAGACTGCCGCACCCGGAAGGGCCAGATCCCATGACTTCCGTAATGTATAGGGACAGGTACCTGGAATTGGAGCATTAACACTTTAACTCCCAGTGCACTACATGATGTTATGATCCGGAATACTGAAAACCAAAAAACATAAAACCATGACAACTGCCCAGCTCTCCAGCCTGTCCAGGTCTCGCTAAATGGCAGCACAGCCTTCAGGTGTGTCAGCCAATCCTCCTAACTTTGTATCATCAGAACACTTGCTGAGGGTGGCCACTATCCCCTCATCAAGGTCATTGATGAAGATATTGAACAAGACCAGATCCAGCACAGACCCCTGAGGAACACCACTGGTTACAGGTCTCCAACCAGACTCTGCCCAGCCAATGACAACCCTCTGTGTTCTGCCAGTCAGCCAGTTCTCAACCCTCCTCACTGTCCACTCATCTATCCCACACGTCCTCAGTTTTTGTCTCTTGAGAGACAGACAGTATCAAATGTCTTGCCAAAATCAAGGTAGACTACATCCACTGCTCTTCCCACATCCACCCTGCCAGTGACAACATCGTAGAAGGCTACCAGGTTGGTCAAGCATGACCTCCCCCTGCTGAACTCATGCTGACTACTCCTGATCCTTTGGATCCATCTGCACAAAATAAGTGGTTGTGAGAATGAAGTTCATTATTTTCTATCTATCCATTTAACCACCTGAATAGTTAAATCAAGTTCACTACTGTAGGTTATCTCCAACTCTGCTTCACTTGCCATTTCTCCAAAACCACTATGAAGATTGTTCACTTTTCCTTTCTTTAGATTGAGATTTGGATGGAAAATCCTGCCTTAAGTATTAACCTTAACACTTTGCTCTGAAAGTGGTAGATCAAGTACAATCACTACAGCCTGTTTCAGAAGCAGTTTCAGAAATCACTGTCAGTGGAAAAGATGCATCTTGCGCTTTCACGAGTTTTCTGATGAGCCCAGCTGTCAAAAGGAGTGGGATTTCACTGGAATTTTAAATCAATTTTACTGAGGAATAGAAATTATTTGTCACACATAAAAACAATAAACAGACTTTTTTTCCACAACTATTACAGTTCCTCTTAAAAAGTTTCACTGTTACATGAATGCAAATCTCTCTTTGACATAGTTCTCCACTTTACATAATATTTCCCTTTCTTTCTATTGGAAATACATTTTATGAAAGATCTTAGGTTCTCATTTGTTTTGTTTTTACAGGTAACAACTCACTGGAAGCTTTTGACATTTCCTCAGATCAACAAATTTATTCAGGCCTTTTTCTTTCTCACAGTTGTTTTCAGCTGATGAATTTCCAGCATACAACAGGCATTCTTATTAATTCCTAAATGCATGACCTTGCATACTGAACTACTTCAATTTCATTCTATTGCTATTGCTCCAGTTCTCAAGGTGACCCATTCCTCCTGCAAACTGACAATTGCTCACAACTTTTGTGATCAGTGCATTTCATTATTGGACTCCTGCCTCTGTGCCAAGGACTCTAATAAAAATATTAAATAAAATTGTTCCAAATTGAATCCTTTGGGGGCTCTACTGATGGTCTCAGAATATCATTAAGTCTTGCACTTTAATACTAATTGTATTTTATTATTTACATTGTAGCAGCAATACTAGACTCAACCACCTTCCACCTCTATGCGCATATATACACAGTAGAAGATGGCCCTTGTCCAGAGGATACAACGACTTAAACTAGTAAGATAACTGGAGAAAGGTTGGAAGTAGTATTCAAAGCCAGTGCCAAACAAAAGCACAAAATTGTCCAAGGAATCCAACACAGTTCTGCTGGATACCAGTATGGTGTTATTATGAGAAAGCAATCTATCTTCTCTAAAGCATTACTCTCTTCATCAACAGAAACAAGGCACTTACATGTTTCTAAGTCATCATTTCTGAAACAAGTAGGTTATATATTTAAAAGGATAATTTAATATAATAATGAGTCCTAACCGAATATGACAAAAAAATGATTGACATTATCACACCTAAGGAAGCAGGCCATACCTTTGACATTTATCATCTGATGAGGTGCTGCACCGCAGGGCATAGATAGGGCAACCAAGCGCACTGCTCTGAAACCCAGGGACCAAGCTCAGACCATTGAGGTGCAGTAAGAAAGGACGAACTCTGATACCCCAACTTGCCACTGTGACCAGAGAGGTAAACAAGCAGCAAAGACACCAAAGCTGGGGGTGTGAATAGACATGCTGGAGTGACTGATCGTAGTTAACACTTCATTGCTTAGTTTTGTTGCTGTTGTCATTACATTCTTTGCCTCAAAGTCCTGGGCTCCCAGGTGGCTTAATAACACAAACAGTTTTGTATGCTATTTGTCCTGTAACTGAACTCATATTTTTATGTTTCTTTCTCTTGCGTTTTGAGAAGCCACAATCCAGCTGATCTTACGGCTGAAATTATTAAGCATCTGGCAAGAAAATGAATAGTGCTACAGATTATTTTCTGCTAAACCTATTTTAACACCTGAAAAAATATCTGGAATGCTGGCTTGACATTCCTCAAAAAAATAGGAACGCTGTCACACCAGCATTCTCTGCATCTGTTGAATGAGATTCCTAAATATTTAATAGAAAAATTTTTCAACATTAGTTTCAGCTTTTCTGGGAATTTTTTAACACACCATCTCTGATAGAAAATCGATTTGATGGCAATAATCATAACCACTGAATAACTTCTAATTGTTTAAGTTTTGCAACCAGCAAATATTTAAGGAATATATCATTAAGTTTTTCCCTGCAGTTGTCATTTGATGCTTTCTTCAAATTAATGGCAATGTTTGAATTAATTTAAAACTTGATGAATTTATTAAATCATTCACTTTGCTACAAACTTTGTGAATATGTCACTGATAGTAATAAAAGATTCCAAATGTTATCTAGACTAGCATTGTCGGCAGTTTGCCCTGAATGACAAACATAAAGGAACTGAAATCAGTACGTATGTGTTTTCCTGGCACTTGGAATCTGCATTTCCACACTGTGGGCATGATATCAAAATATAGTGAAGTGTGAATGCTTCCAAGAAAGCAAGCCTACAAGCAGTAAGCAAGGAACAAAAAAGAATAAATTCACTTTTCGTTTTCTCTTTTTTATAGATTTATTACACATCAGTGGGCTGGTTAACTAACTAAATAAAAGATCTCCAAAAGCTATTGAGAAACCATCTTAACTATGATCCTAAAGTAAAACTGACAGAAGTGTTCTACTACTCATGGCTTATACGGAAATGTTCATACTCAGAGTGCTTGACAGACATCAAATTTATCCCACTATATATTAATTCTAATTGACAAAGGGATTCAGACTGCTCTGAAGCATATCTGCTACAAAAGTTAAGTGTCTGTAGCACCTTTCTACTGCAGGAAACACAATTAAGCTCAGTTTGTTATTTTTGTGGGAAGGTTCTTTCAAAGATGTTTTGTTAGAGGTGAAAATTTGACTCAAAGCATCCTGCTTTTTATCTTGTTCAGTGTTATCAAATACTTAGTCAAGCAAAAAAACTTGTAGTAGTTGAAATTTCTCATTCACATTTTTTTATGATGGTTACTATGATAGCCAAAAATGACTGTCTCCATAGAAGTTATCAGTTGCCACTTGTTTCACTAAAGTTTCCATATGCAATACAGCAGGAGCATAATGCTTACTTGCTCTTAAAGGACCAAAAGTTTGGGTTGTTCACCAGGCTGGACACCCTGATTTCTTTCATTGTCTGACACTAATATCCTGTAACCTACAACTTGTTCAGCTCCTCCACCTTATATCCAACATGGTATTACTGCCTTACCTAAAGACACAAGCAGTACAGACTGTTAGTAGTTTGGGATCTGGACTTTCTGACTGCCTCTGTAATAACCAACCAAAGCAAGCTTTCAAGGATTAGGTTCCCAAAGAAGATATATTTTTGGTATGACTGTAATGCACGTGGCTTTAATGGACAAATAAAAGTTCTGTCTGAAGAAAATATTTGCAAAGTATTCACCAAGCAAGACATGGAAGTACTCAGCAAGCAGGAAGACTGTACCAACTAGTCAGTCTCCATTTCGTATGCTTCTTTCTTTTATAGGAAAAATGCAAGCGCAAACAATGTCATAATGCACAGAACAGCAGAAAACAGTAGTCCAATGGGCAAATTAACATATTTTTTTGTAGGTCTTCCTTTAGCTATGGCACACACAACACTTGTGATGGTTTTCATGAAGTACTGAAGCATTCAACTTACAGTAGCAGGGATGTAATATTTACTATCCACGTCTGTCTCAGATGGATCCTGTGACAGAGATGAGCTCAAGGAACAGACAACAGATGCACCTCTGCAAAGCTATTTGGCACTGGCATTGTTTGCATCAGCCTAAGTAACTTATTTGCTATATAACTGGACTTGATTATCTCCTTGCATTGTTACATTATCCATACACTACTTTCAGGTACCTATACCCAAGAAACTGTTAAAGACTTCAGCATTATGATGGTTTTTGAATTTTAAAATTATCTATACCATAAAATGCTGTAACCCTTGTAGTATCTCTCAATGAGGATTATGGAAACAAATGTTTCATTTTCAATTTTAATTTGTATTCTAAAGGTGAGTGTTCAGTGAGGTAAAGGCTTGCTGCTGAGCGTGACAGGAACCAGTTCTGAGCTCCAGATTTTCAGGCTTTCAGTCAGCATGAGAATCTCTGCATCAATCTGTACTCAGCTCAGTAGACTACAATTTCTTTTGCAAACATGTGGTTCAGGAATATAATGAAATCTTAGATTCATCTTTGTGTCAATTGACAGCAGATATAAAATTCTTGGCTATTATTTTTTATGCTATACACACCTTAGCAGTTTTACATTTGCTGAAAGAGGTTTACTTCTTACCTTTCTTTGTTTCATTTTTGTCCTTTTATGCACTGAAGTCCATAAGGGCTTCTTTGCTGTTATCCCTTGCTGCTGACTCTGAACCACACCTGTGCTTTAATACTGGTGGGAAGCCACAGAATAAAAGTCAATACTAAACACTTTTATTCTACATTTCCTGATCTTGCTCTTGCTAAAAATATCTCAAGCCAGAAAAAAAAAATCAATAAACACATTTTTTTTTTTTAATCATCATGGCTTTGATTGTCATGCTCCAAAAAAAGTCTAAAAAGCAATTGGCTCCACTTTATGCCAGATATAGAGATGAGAAATTAGTAGATTCCACCCTCATCATCTCATGTGACAAGAATGCTGAATGCCATAGTGAATTAAAACTTCACTTGCCTCCTCCAGCAGCTGAAAACGAGCCCATTTGGTGTATATTTAGTGAGGAGAAGAAGAAAACAAGCATGCAGCAAGGATTTGACTCTTCTTCCAGTGCTCATTGCACTGTGGTGGCTAGTGTTCACCAGTCTGTAAGGAGGCAATTCCTTTCCAAGTCACTTTGATTAAACAGGGATTTTGCCATTAACTTCATGAGTCTTGGATTCCTCAGCTCTTTGAGTTCTTTTTTCTTTACATCCCTTCATTCCCTCCTCTCCAGTCTGCCTTCCTGCTCTAGGGCTTTAATAGCAACAGGATTCCAGTTTCACCAATTCATTTTCCTTTCTGTATAGAATGGAATTTTTTTCCCATCCTCACTGGTATATAAAGGGATCCTCCTTGGAATCGTGTCTCAAACCTTTGCTTCTGAGATCCACGATTCAGTGGATTAAAAAGATTAGGGAGCTGTATTTTAAGAAACAGTGTTACTAATTTTCAAATCTTCGAACTGTCATACATAACATAATAGTGCACTGGCTTTTGTGAGGAACATAATTATTGGCAATGGACAAATCTTTGTATACAATGAAAATAAGTGAAAAAAAATCCACCAAACTTGGATTTGATTTTATGAAATGTTCAGTTCATTAAAAAATGAAGATGTTGAAGAAGTTCTCCAGCAACGATGACATCCATGCATGTGAGGTTTTATTTGTGAACTTCAGACATCTGTGAACACGTTCGCCTTTCAGCTGAACGTTTGGAACAGACTCTTAGTTCCTAATCATTAAGCTCAGCAAATACAAAACTGTATACACACACAAGACTGCATTTTCAGATATCAGTATCTTTATGTGCACACATTAAACAAACTACACTTCTTTTAAACATAAGCAATGGGATTTTCATGTGCAAAGAATTTCCATCTCCCTCTAACACAGGTTTAAAATGTTTTCCCCACATATAAGTAGCTACTTCAATTAATTTGAAAGGTTCACCTAAGCAATATAGCAGTTCTAATTTTTATTACATTGTTCTGTTGCTGACAGTCAGACAATCTTTTAGTAGCTGTGAATACAGATGTGGGAAATGGGATTTTGAGAAAAACATTGCAGGACACATGCTATTTTGGATGGATTCTACATTTTTGACAAAGGAGTTCTTTCTTTCTTCATTCTTATTTTTCTATTTATTTGTTATGCAGGAAGTTAATCCATGATGGAATAATAATGAAGAAAATGGTACATGCAACATTTTATGTAAAAATGGCATAAACTAAATACATTGGTATTTTAACGACTCATTGGTTCTGGATCAAAAGGAAGCAAGATGGTGAACAGTTCAAATGTATTTTCAGGAGTTAAAACAAACTATACTGCTTAGATTTCATGTTCAGCAATGGCTAACCTACTTCTATAACATTTTTTCCAAATTCCAGATTCCAATACTGCATGTTTGTGTTACGATAATATTAAAAAAAAAAAAAAAAAGTTATTTATGCTTAAAAATAAGTAATCTTTGGAAAATAAACTGACATTTAAAGCTAAAACACATGCAAGGCACTTCCTGTTTTTTATTTCTTTATCTTTAGACATCTTTCAGAATATCTTAATGATTATTTTGAATAAAGTCATATTTAATAGTAACTCAGATGGGATTTCAGAGAACTTTAATAGTAACTCAGATGGGATTTCAGAGACCATACTGTAAGTTAAATCAAATTTCAACATCCATTATGTTAATTCAGCACACAAATACTAAGGACTTTTCTATTTGTTCTCTTTAGGTATTAGTTTGGAAACAGAGCATAACCAAAATCTCTACAAACTACTTTCTTCTGTTGTATTGGATTGCCAATTACTAAATAATGTTTTAAGTAAAATAGCAAGATGAAGATGACCTAGTTTTACTATATCTGAGTGCCGAAGATCAAATCAAGCATATATTAATACTAACAAAAGCTACAGTCCTAAGGCCAAGCTGTTGCATATTTCATTACAGTGTTTACTAAAATACCATAATGTACTGAGGATCCAGTAGAGGTGACAACTCTGTGACAAATCCATAACACAGTGTCTCTAGATGCAGCTAATCATAACTGAACGAAATCACAAAATAATCCAAATAATTTCTAATGGAACACCATAAAAATGAATTGCATAAACTCTTACTAAGAAAGAAATCATTAGGTAAAGTTTCCCACTTACCATTATTTGAAGCCAGAAATGTAGTTGGTATCTGACTGCATGCGGAGGTGTACAGATTGACACTGGCTGGAGATTTGAAAGTGGTTTCCAGCATTCCAGTGTTCCAGTAATGAAGTGAGTTGCAGTTATTTCAGACATACAACACCAGTGTTTCTGGACAGACACACCTTACAGAGGTATACACTCACACACTACACAGCTGCAACTAGGCCCCAGTTTTGTGATGCGCCACTACACCCTTGGCAGCAGATTAAGCCTTTGTGCCAAGCAGCTGACAAACTCAGGAAACCTGCCTTCCACTTCGATCCTCACACCCTGCCATGGCAATGGCTTGAGCCCAAACCATCAGGCCGTGCTAGCACCAGGAGAGACAACCAGCTGCTGAAGCAGTCTGTGCTCATCAAATTGACCTTTCCTGCCTCCTCCGAAGGAAAGGTGTGGGCTAGATGGATACCTCCTGTGGCACAGTCCGGCCTGAAGGATCCTGTCTGGACTGCATTGGTTGCTTAATGTATGGTTCTCTGAACTCAAGACATGAGGACTGAAGACACCAAAAAATCTCTGCTCTAATCAAAATAGAAATGCAACACTGTAACTTTTAACTTATGCTACTATCCTAAGACCTGCTTCGAAGCCATAATTATGAAATAAATTACATTTATGACTTATGCCTGATTAAATTGTTAAGGCTCTGGCAATCTTCAGTAGCAAAACACATGGTGCTGTAGTACTCTGCAACATCTCTGGATCTGGCTCCAGACTGTTTTAAGCTCTTGGGAAAGAAGAAATATGGAAGTGAAAACGATGAAGAGCAAAAAGGTTGCACTGAGTGAAAAAACAATTTTTTTGCTTTGTGGGTTGTTTTTCTTTTCCATGCAAAGTGCTTTCTTCTCTCCAAATTTTGGTGGAATAATGGGGTACAGAAAGAAAAAGCAAGAATGGGGTTATGAAAATGCAAGAATGGAAAAGGGTACATTACCTATTTGATCGTGATCCACAGCAGGACTCTGTAGGGCACAGAATGGCCACAGCAGTGTTAAGAAAACTTGTATTTGTGCAGACCTCCAACAAAAACATGACTCATAATATCCCTTCCCTTTACATATTTGGATCTTATTTCCTTCGTAACAAATGTATCATACCCCTGAGGTGAATGCTTTTGTTGGTACAGATTTTCTTCATCAGCTCCCTCTGGAAATTGGCAGGCTAAGGGACATTTTAGTTATCACAGTTCATGAAGCACCAAGAAATCAGATCTTGAAGGTAATCAATTGTAATTACGTGAAATCTTATGCTGCATCCAGCTCTCCTACTCTGCTCGTGCTACTGTAACCTGCACAATTTCAGTGGAATAGATTTTGATTCACATCATTAGAAAAAAGGTCAGAATTGACTCTAAAATTAAGCATCAGGGAACACAAGAAACTACGCAAGAAAAAGAATGTATTTGAGAACATTTTTAATAAATAATGTGACAAAAATTACTTTTCTGATTATTGGATCCTCAGTATGCAAAATTATGGCTAAAATATGAGGTTTCTTACATGAACGTAATGAAAACATTAATCACATGGATTGTTCCTTTAGTACTGCACATCCTTTCTATGTAACCTTTCTTTAAAAATTAGCTAAATGAAAAATTTCAGTCCTCGGTAAACACCAAAACACTTTTTTTTCTTTTTTTTTTCTTTTTTTTTTTTTTTTTTTCCATTGGGGCTAGTCCTGATAGCTGTCAATAAACAAACACATATTTTTCCATTAGCACCAATGACAGAGAAATTTTATAATTACAAAAAAAGGTCATAAATTCTACAGACAGAGGACATCATTTGGCAAATTCGATGCAACTAATGCCTCCATTCCAGCTTTAATGATAACCCAATGTTGAGAGAGGCCACAACAAAATTGAGAATTTTCTGTAAGTTCAGGAAAAGTGAGAAGTGTTCTGATTATGGCCCATGTTTATGTTTGTTACTTTACCATCTGTCATCATTCAAATATTCCCAATACAAACATAGAGCATTAACAAAAAAACGAAAAGTATCCCAAAGAAATGCTTAACATTTTCAATAAGACAAAAAAAAAAAAAAAAAGGTTAATAGTTACAATGGTTTACAAACAAAGTTTAGTGATTGTGCTTTTAAAACCAAAAAAAAAAAAAAAAAGATAAGCAGTGCATTACAAAAAACATAACCACCAAGATCAAATGAAACTTGTTTAAGTGGCACTTCTTCTTTAAGGTGAATTGACACAAGTAGAGGTCTGAGATTTGGGCCAGTAACAGTTAATGATATTATCCAATCTTTATTAAAAATGTCCATTGCTTTTCTTGCTTATTTTCATTAGCACTGTTGAGGCTGAGAATTAGAAAATGTTTCCAGTAAACTTGCACATGCCGTGATTAGATGAACAGCATTCACATTGCCTTACCTCCTGTCCATCCCAAGGGACATTTTTAATAAGAATGTACTTAACGTTGAAAATGGAAAGACAAAGTACCACAGGGGATTTAAAATGAGTACGTATTTACAATAAGAGCCACCTCATCCTGAATTGCTATCATTTGTATTTGTAAAACTGTATCTGCTGCAAAAAGTTAGCAAGAGACTGGCAAAAAAACAAGATACACAGTCTGTATTGAAATTGCAAGATGCCATTTGACTAACAGCAGACTACAGTAAAATCCTTAGAATAAAAGAATGCTCTCCAGAATATTCACTTTGTGGAAGTTTTCAATCAACGCTGTATTACTTGTTATCCTATCAATTGGCTCATCGATGTACCAGCAGTGCACTGAGCACTGACTGTCACAGGAGGAATTTGGGGATCCCAGGCTTCTGCTCAAATCCTGAAGCAGCAGCTGACCTACGTACCATGAAGAGCAGCTTACCTGCCTTCTTGGGCAGCGAAGGTGATGAAATTAGCATCATGGAACAAGCAAGAGCTGTTCCTAATAATGAGGGTTTACAAAGAAAGAGTAAAATAAAAACTAGCATTCTGATGGCGTGAAAAAAAAATTAAAAATTGTACACTCTGATTGCACTGAACATTATTTCTGGCGTCAAACATCATCAGACTTGAGGCATCTTAAGTGATTTTTTTTTTTTCTGATTAGATTTCAAAAGCCTGTTACAGTACATGTTGCTGTCTTCAGCTTTCTGTTTCCTGTATGAAAACAAGAAAAAAAAAAAAAGACCAATGACTATAAGTTAGATTCTGTTATTTAAAGTTTATTTTACATACTTTATAGAGATTTGCCTTTAAGCAATAATTACTACTTTTAAGTATGTGCGGCATTATGACTGCATGTTGCACACTCCTTCTACAGTCAGGATTTAAACTGAGTTAATATCATAAAGCAGGAAAAAAAAGGAAGAAAAACCTCATAGGTCTTAATATTTACTAAAATATAGAAGTAGAAACTTTCAAGAACTGTGAAAGGTATTGGCACAGTGTTCATAGATGAATTAATGTCTTATTTTGACTTTTGAATGAATCTGAATAATGCAAAGTATACATTCAAATATTTTATTTCTGCAAGTTTTATTTGTTTAACGTGGAGACATTTATTCCATGCAACATCTTGCTTTTATGCTCCTGACACATTCTTAAAAATTCCTTTCTGGGTTTACACATACTGTTAATAGACAGTAAAGGCACTGATTTCCTGAGGAGAACATTTCGAGTCGAAATGTTCCTTTTTGGCATCTAAGAACAGAAAATAAACTTGATCTATTTATGGTCAGTAGTACAACTGCAGTTACCTCCATCTCATCTTCTTCTTCTTCTCCTTGTTCATATGCTCCCAGTACTTGCATTTCTGCAACATTTCTTCGGGCTATATTTGCTTGATCTGCCCTCTGTCTCCCTCCTGATCCTCTCGAAGACATAGAGCTGGAGGAGCTGGGATCTCTGGGATTATTTGATGTTGGAAACGTTGGTCTAGAATATGGCAGGATGTCCTCTGTATAATCAAATAGACGCATTGTTATGTTTACAACCTCAGAGATACTGTGATCTCAAAATTTTTGCACATGGCTGATTTATTTTACTTTTTATGATCCTCAGTAGGTTTACAGTGACACCTGACAGGAATATGAAATACACTGTTTCCATAATAGCATTATAGAAGCTTTCTTGAGGAAATTTATAATACTCACGTAGTAACGTTCACCACAAAAAAAACTAATTCAAGATTAATGTCCACTTCATTTCAATTTATGATCCCTGCAATACTAAGAAAATGAAAAAAAACAACCCTTGCAGTATATTTTCAATATGACTGAGTAGGAGGAAATGACAATACATGCATGCTATTTCACTACAACAAGTTCACTGCATCTAAATATTAGACCCTGTATTTTCCACGCTGAGTTTGAAACAAAGAGGCATGTTTTTAAGTCTCAGTGTCATTCTCAAATGCAACCTTCTAATAACTTTTACCTATGGTAACTCACTGTATTCAGTAACAATCTGTTACTAATGCGGCCTTTAAACCAATTTACTAGCCAGTCATCCCTGATACTGATCTTGCATGCTTTTAGGAAGACAGGACCAGGGTATTTGTATGAACCTGTGTTGAAAGCTTTAGTGAACACTTGGCAAATTTCACTAATCATGTTCTACTAACTAGTAATCTTACCAACTTCCATAAAAAGAGATTTGATTGATCAGATCTGATACATTTAATGTCATGTCATTTACTACTTATATCTAATGCATCAATACCCTGGCATTCTTATCTTTTAAAGAGGATGAGGCACTCTCCTCCTTAATTAAAGAAAAATGAGTCAAGCACCAATTCTTTGGTAGAAACATTAGATATTTGACTTGCAGACATACTATCTCACTTCAGCCAGTTCCTCTACAAACTAGAGTATATTTCGATTAGATACAACTAGATTCTGATCCTATGCTAGAAGCAAGGACATTGATCCTTATGAATCTCAAGGACTATTTCTTTTTGGGCTTCATCAGTGTTAGCTTCAAGACACGATGGATGATATGATGGATGAATAAGGAGTACAAAACAGAAAAGCTATGTTTTTCATAAGCTCCTGGTTGCATTTTACTCTAGTGAGAATCTGCAATGTGATCTGTATTACCACTGTGTATTTAGAGGTAAATGCTGGCAATTCGGTAGATAGAACTTTATTCATGTATGTGTGAAAGAGACCTGGAAAGAGTTAGCCTCTTCCCTACAGTCAGGGATGCAGTACTTCATTAAAGCCACAGCATGCAAAATAACCTTGAAGAAGATGAGTTTTTGCTGGTGTGCCTTCTCGTTTCGGTGCTTTACTTCCTCGCAGTTTCCCATCGCCTTGCTGTTCCTGTGATTCTCTCCGCTCTCCAGAATTTGTCCGCATATCCGAATGCTGTCTGCCATCCACCCCGTCCCTCCCCTTGTAGCTCACTCCTTTTCTTTCTGCGGATCTGTCTGTCCTCGGTTCTATAGAAGCCAGTTTTGGTAACATGACAGGTCGCACCTCCAGCTGAGATTTGGACTGGGCAGTTGGTGATTTTATAGCGGGAGGTGGCACAGGAGGGGGTGGCAAGTCTACAGAGATAGAAAAAGAATAATAATTAAAATGACATCACACATTAGTAAAACTAGAAATAATATTTAATGTCTGCTGAAGAAACAGATGCTCTATTTACTTTCAGCTCTCCCTCTGTCCTCTCTTAACCTCAAGAAGTATTACATTACTGTTATAACTGCTGATGGGTGTTTTTCCAAACATCAAGCTTTAAAAATGCAAAGACCTTCTCAAATCACATTATTTTCTTAAAAATAATTACAAAAAAAAGTTGGAGTAACTTTAGGCACTTTAATATCAGCATATCTGCTATTATATTTGCTGATATTTAGCATTTTTGCGAAAATCATCCAAGAAACCAACAGCTTTTGCTATACCTCATTGTTTTCAACATATTGAGTGCTAAAACAAGTCAGCTGGGGTAAAGAATGTACAGACACGCTGCTGATACATATAGGGATAAACTGCTTTAATTACTGCATTCTTCTTTCAAGTTAATTTTAACATGCATGTTCTTGACATTTGCATGTCATGAGATATAAATCCCCCCACATTCAATCAAAGAAGTAACCACCTCTCAACAAGAACAGAAAATAAAGACACCTACTCTTTCCAGTTTGTCCCTTAAATTAGTACAGCTAAAAGAATTCTAAGATTTTGTGTATTTTTAAACAGAAGTTATAAGGCACACATTTCAATTTGTTATATTTTCTATTGATGTACTAAATCTAGGAATCACAAACAGTTAATCCCGATATAATAGTGCTCTGTGGAATACAAAGTGTGAAGGAAAAAGATTTAAAGTAAAACAAGGAAGTGACAATATTGCAGTGGTTCAGAACAAAGTTGTAGGTTCAAATCACACAGATATAAAAAAGGCTGAAAAACATGAGGAGGGTAAGATGTTTCTGAGGCTAATGTTCACAAATGAGATTGCTAAGAAAAATGAACAGCTCTGTTAATTAAAAATTACTACTTCAGCCTTTTCTAAGTGTGCATTCATTCTTTCTACTTCCTTAAAAATCTTGGAGCAGCTGCAGTACTTAAACAGCATCTCTATATATACTTACAGCTAATTCACAGCCTATTCAAGAGGGCATCTCAACTGAAAACTAACTGAATTGGACCAAGACTAAATGCAGCAATCATGCATAAGAAAAAAATAAGAATCTAACTTATATGTATAAATTGGGATATGACAGATGACAGAAATTTTTTTCCAGTGACACAAAACACAAATGACTTGGTCTAGCCATGCGGATAGGTGCAGCAATACAGAATTCAATGCTGTATGCAAGTTGACTACCATTCTCTGTGTTAAACTGGTGATGTTACTTGGAATCGCCCCTGACCTGTATAAAATAAGACTGGATATTTTATCAGCTGTCAGCTGGACTTAGATGATGAGGAAAACAGATGTCATAGAATTATTCCCCTCAGTCTGGATGTAGATAAATGAGATTCATAATGTCATTCTTGCTGCATGAATTCCACCATCTTGGTAAAACAAAACAAAACAAAACAAAACCAACCAAAAAAACCCAACAACAAAAAATCCTCTCTGTGTTTTACTATTTGGCTTGAATAAGGTGCCAAACCCATTTTACAAGAATTTTCTTTCAATCTGTTTCTATTAGCTATGTACAAGTTGGACAGTAAGCCATATAATATTTGCTAATACTACACAGTAGTTTCGTTCATCAAACTCTGGCACACCAATTTTAAAAAATACTGAAACTAAGCAATTGAATACCAGCACTTACTTTTTAAATATCTGCTTAACACTCGCCGTTTGCGGAGGGCTTTTAAGAGAAAACACAGTCATTTCCAAAACTTGAAAAGCCGTAACGTAAATTACCTGGAAGCCTGGATATACTAAGTGGATGAATCAAAATGATTTTATCTAAGTAGTGGGAATTGTTAGGCTATAAAGCAAGAATCAAGGCAGATCTGTCAGCAATGTACTGTACTTGTTCAACTGAAGGGACTAAAAATACAAAATAGGCAGGCAACTTCTCATTCATTAACTTCTCAAACATTAACTACAACTGATTTGGGCAAGAAAGTACAGAATCAGTTATGATGCATTCCTTTGTTATCCACAACTCCCTAAATGTTTTTAGCAATAAAACTCCAGACATCACAATAGCACTCAGTCTACATCCACTATGCATTGAAATGCCCTGTGAACTCTAGCCACAGAAGGGCAAACCAAATGAAATTCACTGCACTGCCTACACACTGCGTCAATACCTGCTCCAAAAAATGTTGGTCTCAAGAAGTATGCATCCTGTTGTAAATCAACAACTAGGACTGTGTGGACTCTGTCCAGTATAGGACGTGATACATTCCATGAGAGCCCAGTGCATCAGACCATACCAAGTCCAGGTCAAAGCATATCAAGCACAGTAACTGCTCTCAAACAAAGCTGGAGATGTCATCCTTACCACTTCTAGAGAATATTTTTAGTGATTATAGAACTTGCTCAGGACAAAATAAAACGACAATAAAAGCTGCCTTGGCTTGAAGAAATACACACTGTTTTCTTTTCTCAAAAAGCATCCTCCTCACTACATCTTCTCTCAGAATCCCAGGTGGATAAAAATACTCAAACTACAAATCTCTAACTCAGAACTGTATACCTCTGCAAGTGCAGAACTTCATGCAACATTTTGTGTCTCACAGTCCCCACTGACTGTCTTCATTACTTATAAGAGCACTGAATTGTCCTTCTGATAATAAAGGAAGTTTAGAGACTTAATATCGACATTTTCAATCACTCTTGGAGCCAGTCTCCAACAGTTTTGGCATGCGAGTGCACTGGCTTAATACCAAAGGCAAGAATCAGCATATTTCATGTTGCCTATAAAATATTGCTTGGAACAAACTACTTTATACAAGAGTCCTATCCAGCCACACAGGACAATGAACAAAGAGGTGTTAAGTCTTGACCATAAAAAGGAAAGATACGCTTGTATAAAAAAAAGCTTCACAAAATATCAGTAGCTCTACAGTACAATAACTACAGAAAAGTAATATTCTCTTTTGAGAACATTTTTGCAACCTGCAGGGAAACTATAAAAATCTTCATTATAACAGAGTACTCCTTACTGAGAAGAATCCTGTACAGAGAAAAAAAATAAAATCCGAGGTCAACACTATCACACCCCTGTGGTATTTATTTTAACAGCTCAGATCACAGAGAAAATCTAGATTCAATCTGCCTCCTCTAGTACAAACTGGCACACTTCTTAGTAAAAGGAAAACGGAAGCTTCCATTGTTAGGAATAAAAAATAAATCACAAAGCAACGTCAGACCAATATAAAGAATTCAGAAATGTTTGCTAAAGGTCAGAAGTAACACACATGCTTCATTCATGTTTCTGTATTATTGTTGTACTGCTTTCCACTTAGCAAAAACAATAGATGCCATTTTAAAGTATGCATAGTCTGCAGGTGAAACCTCCCATATGTGTCATTTGAAAGGTGGATGACTATTTTCAATAAGATTGTAAATGAAAACAGATGCAGAAATCATGGGAGAAGCAGAAAGATAGTAGGGAAGAAGAATGTACAAGTTAGTTTTGCATTGAAGTGGAGAAATCACAAATAAGCAGAAAAAAATAATTGCAAATAGTGATAAACGAAGAAAGTAGGCCTTATTATACAACTCTTCCTAAAGAGCTGTAGATTCCTACAGTCATATCCTGAAGAAAACAGTAGTTATAGATTTGATGCAATACTTGGTAAGACAAAGCAGATTTTTTCTGTTACATATTAATACAGGCATGCAAAACTCAAGATTTTTCCTGACTTTGTTAGATCATTTCAGATTCTTAGATATGTAATAACCTCAGCTAGTATTATTTATGTATTGAAGTTATTTATGGAAATATGACTCAAAATGTATACAATAACTGGGTGAATAAATAGATGCCCATTATGATGCATACAAGCAGTGGGTTGCTGTTATTTTGATTTTATTACTTGTATGTGTATTTACATATCGTTTTTATATTAAACCAGTTTTCACTCCATAAAACCTTCTTCAGCAACAAAATCAACACCAACAAATATATAATTAGTAAGGACTACAAAGAGACCAGATATCTAAAAATTATTATTATTCGATAATAAACGTTTTTTACAGAGGTAAGAAATGCACTCCTACTTATTTTTTACCTTGCTGAAAATTGTGCAGAGTAGATTTTTTCACAGGTAGAGGCATAAACAAGTACAAATGATGTTGGCATGCACAGTGGCTTACATTTCGAAGTAAATATGGGGTAAATAAGAGGTAAATATTCGGTTGCCTTGTGTGAGCCGCCCTAATGTCATGCCATTGACAGCATAGATAAATATCTCAGTTGCAGACCTGAACAGTTAGTTGTGAAAATGTTAATATTTTTTTCCTTTGACACTGAAAGATTTAAAAGACAATCAGGATTTAAAATCTCATGTGAACAGTATCAGTGGTGTAATTTATATTGAAAAACCTACTGAACCTAAACAACGACAAAGGACTTTTATCCTTTTTTTTAAATCTACATGCTTACAATTCTGAGGATTGACATTACTGATGAATAAATTTATCAAAATTGAGAAGTGACTTTCATATACTATGCTTTAGAAAAATATTCCTTTAAAATTCTGTTTCTTAAATCTAATATGTAAGTAGGTCAGACAAGGCTGAGAAGGTGCATACATCCGCTGGTTCTTGTAATGCACCTTTAGTAACTAACTCCGAAAGGCTAGATGAAGAGCAATTAAAAAAAAATCATATATTTTAATCCTTACCATCTACAGAGCAAAGATTTTTTAGCAACAAATATGGAGAACATTTTACCGCCTAGATGATTGTCAACGAATAATGCGATTGAGCTAAAATTTCATTCCACTTAAAGGAGAAACTGATTTGAACTTATGCTAGCAGAGACTATAAAATTGTTATTATCTGTAGAGGGTTAGTGGTAGGCCTTGTATGGCTACAGTAGTAACAAAGACACTTTCAGAAATACCAACCTCTTTTCCAAATCTTGCTATGCAAAGAAAAAATGTATGTAATCTTACATGACATATGTACATCTCTGCTGATAATATTCTTCAAATGTTACTGCAGATACTTTATTTATTTATATGTCCTTTTCATCGACTAACTGCATAAATTCTTTCCAACACAAGTATTTCAATAAACTGCTACCGGATACTAATTCAGATTCTTTGGAAACAATAGAAAATTCTTTATTTGTGAAAGTAAATTCAATTTAAAAGGTTGAGAAAATAATGAAGCAATGTATTTTTCTCTTTTCAATATTTACTTTATTGCTGTGGCCAGCAATAAATGCTTAGATGAACAATGGCAGTTTTCTTCTACCAGAAACATGCATGCTCACCCACCGAGGAAACAAAGTCTTCATAATAGGTAAAACTTCATAAAAAAGATAAGTAACACTGTGGCATCAAGCCGGTAGAAAAGCCTATGCTGATCTGGGAAAGGTCAATTGTGCTCAGATGTTTCATTCATATTTCCGTATCACTTTTTTCCACTTAAGAAAACTAATTAGTAGATATTATTTTACAGCTAATTCTAAAGAGACAGTATACTTAATAGTTGTAGCTATTAAAGCGAATGGTTATAATCTTCAGTAAGGTTCCAAGCATGTAAAACATTATGTAAATTGATATAGGTTAAAACAATAACAACAACAAAACCAACATGAAAACAAAACCAAAGAAAGCCCTTCAACCTTTGAACTGGGTTTTATTATCTATGATTATGCCTGCGGGAATTAAAGCCATAATTTGCTTTTCTGAATGACCACACGGTATTGCACACCAAACTGGTTAGCAAAAATTCTCTAATTAGAAAATACGCTGAAGTAAGCACGTGCTATGCAACACAAAACAAATATTGATCACAATTGTCAAATCTGTTGCAATATCTAATCACAATGCTCTATGACTTAACTTTGTATAATTACTTTCTCAAAGACCTGTCATCAAATGCTGGTCCTCCTTTTATTTATTCCCACATTAGAAGAAAATGGCCAAATAAAGCTCTTCTCCAGATTTTATTTCTGGTGTGTTGTGTTCATACCAAGGTTTGATGCTTAGCCAATTATTCAGTTAAGAACATTCCTTTCAAGATATTAAAAACTGATAAAACGTACTTAAAATTTTGCAAAAATGCCATTGCAGGAGTGTAATAAATGTAACATTTCTGGAACAGTTTTGGGATTTACACCTTGTGCTGTCCTTTCACAGAAGCAAACATGCACAAAACCACTGTAATAACCTCTTGAAATCAGATAATATTCCAGCAGCTTAGTCTCACTGACAGAAGGGGCCTGGGCATAAGCCAAGAGGCCCAGGTGCACTGTGTCATGCCAGTATTTAATGCAGTCTAATATCTGATATATGCTAGTGAGAGAAAATACTCAGGATAAAGTACAGATAATAGCACGGACAACCACTCATTGCTAAATTACTTCTGCTCATCGTGCTGGGTGCTTTGTATTAAATTTTTTTGTCAAGTGGCAGGAATCACAGGGAGAAGTGGCTCAAAACTCCCTTCTAGTAACCCTGGATAAGGATCTATAATATTAGGCTTTCATATGATAATGGCAAATGATGCCCCTCTTTGAAAAAATTCAGTCTGGTAATGAAAGTCCTAATCAGATTGTTGTTGCTGAGATCCAGGAGGTGGGGAATGGTTTCTTTCCCCTCCCCCAGTTAGCAAATTTAGCAAACTTGACAAGATGGGTTAAGTCTTTGAGAATTTATCTAACATGAATTTCCAACAAAGCCCTTGGGTTGTTTTATAAAACTGGAAGGTAGTGGTTTAATAAAAGTTGCACCACCTGAGGCATTTTCATTAAAGGCTCTCTCTAGACAACATCACAATGTTTGCATTATCCTTCTGTGGTCCCAAGGGAATACAAGCACTGCCTTTTCAGCAAGAGTTGATATTGTGTGTGAAGGCATGAGAGAAGATGATTAAATTTTGCTCCTACTCATAAAGTAACTGCTTGCAAGAATGCTGTGGTCAGGATTAAGATTCATTGATTTCTGTTGTCCACCATTTGAATGGTTAATGTTTTGGGTTCTTTTTTTGTTGTTGTTTTGTTTTGTTTTTTGTTTTGGGTTTTTTTTTTTTTGAGAAAAAAATACATTCCGGATGCTTTAATATTTAGTCACGGGAATGAAGATTTTAATCCTAACCACACATTACTCTCAATGATTGTACTATTTATGCTATCTGGGCTCTTAAATAATGATGGTAATTAGCCGATTAGGACACTACAGAAAACAGGTGCAAGGCTCTTGAGTGGCAGCATCAATGTACAGGATTAAGGAACTACAGCATTTAAAATGATTAATCTGTTCACTGTGTTTAACAACAGGAAACACAAATCACTGAATTCTGAAACATAATGTTATCTCTGTGGAAAAATTTCACACACACACACACACTGAATGAGTAGTTAGAAAGGTTCACTGACGTTTTCACCCGTTTCAGTGGACTCACCATCTGTGTAGACTTCTCTGCGCAGATGTCCTGGCTGGTGTTTTTGCTTTTTGGCAGGTCGGACCTTCTGTATTACAACAGCACTCATGTTGCTGTCAGTAGACACAGGGCTGGTGGGTCTGGGACAATGTGATGCATGAAAATGTCTACGGCCTGAAAGTTGTTAGAGAACGATAGCTATTATTTTTTTCATCCAAAATAAGATGCTTCACACTTCTCTTTTTTCACATAAGAACTAGCTGCCTATATAGCACTTAAAAAATACTGTCATAATACTGTTAATACTCTCATTCTTACTGTCAGCAGTTTTAGAGTAAGATGTAACTAAAAAGAAACATTTGCTATCCTACTAATAGTCAGGCTGGCTTAGGTCCACATGAACTATCCAACTGTTTTGTAATGGGAGCTCTTGCTCAAAGAGTCTAAGAACCATATGCAGTCAAGTACAGATAGGCTTCCAGCCCAGCAAACTTACACAGGCATCAAAATGTTTCACTCTTAAAATGGGCTTCAACTGCCCTGGCTTGGGCACAGTGAATTCCTCTTCACAAGAAGTAGAGCAAGTGTCCAGCAGAATTAGCTACAGATGGCGGCTGCAAAGCTTTGAGTGAATTACTAAGAACATTGTGGATATATGACTAGAATTTTATCATAGCTTATTTTCAGATAAGAATTGTCATGTTTCCAGGATGTGCAGTCAGGTACAGGTAATATCAATACATAAAAGTCACTGTTGCATGAACTTGACTGTTGTAAAATTATTTACATGTAGTAGTAACAAGATGTTAAAAAATCTTTTATAAATATATAAATTTACACACGCACACATATATTTGCATGAATGCATTTGTAGAAAATTTATTAAATCCTGGCTTCATGGGTACGAGTGGGAGTTTTGCCACCTACTTCAATTGGCCAGGATTTCATCCAGAATTACTAAATTACCTCCCCTCTCACTCCTCAGGATGAACAGCTGTGTGGAAATGAAACAAAGGACTGTTAACTCAGAGAGGATATCAGAAATGAGAGAGGAATGTTGCAAATCCATGGTGTCAGTGTGGACGCAGTTATGACAGGGTCCTCAATACCCAAGGGTTAGCAATTCAATAGGATTGACAAAATATTCATAGATCTGCTTGAAATTAGTATTACATACTAATTAGTATTCTTATTTCTTAGCTAACTATGACAACTTTCATCACGACTAATCAAGTTGCCGATTACCTATATAAAGCCAGCATTGCCTATAACCAGCATGTTGCAAAGCAACAGCAAAACACAAATCTTTTCACTGATTCAGGAAAAAGAAAAAAGAAATGTTCTTCCCGCATATTCATAATCTATTATCTAAACTGTAATTAATAACAGCTGTCAAGTTATGAAATCAGCACAAAGCCAGTTCATCTCAATAAGACAGCAGTAAGAGTTAAATGGCATTCTCCAAAAGTTAATAATTAAATATGAAATGGGAAACAGTTACAAATATTTTCAAATGAAGGGAAAATAAGACTCTGAAGGTTTAGTATTTATATGGATACTGCAATACAAAGACATTAAATCTCTCATGAAGACAGGCTGAAAAGGATATAATTTTGTAATTTTTTTTTTAATTACCCTTTAGCAAAACCAGTACCTATTAGAAAAGAACTGACTGGAAACTTTTCTAAAAGAGTAAGGGCACACTTGATTATAATGAAGGTGTCGTATTTTAGAAACTGTGAATTTCAGATAATTGCCAGAGGAAGGGTTTGAGTGTAAAATGTGGCAGGGACTTAAGAAATGGTCATCAGAACAGTGAGCTTGGAGAAAAAAAAATAATAACAAAAATGTTCGTATTTACACATACCACTACCTTTGATAAAGCAGTTTTATGTAAAGAAGTGATTTCTAAACTTTGCTCCACAGCTTTATAAGTCATGTACATCTAGGCAAGACTGTGCTAGGCTCATTCAGTCCTGGCTGGAAATCCATGAACAGGGCTGAAGTTTGGCAACAACGAAGACGACAAAAAAAAATAGGAATTACTTATGTGAAAAAATACAGAGTGGCAAATTATTTGAACAGCTCCAGCAATAGTCCCATACTGCCTCTTCCACTAGTGAGAATCTCCCGCTCTTTCCCTTCCTGAATTTCCAAATATAAGAACAGGAATTTAGTGGATAAGTGGTTGTGGATAAGTGCATGTCATAATGGAGTTCTTTTTCCCCCTTCTCTTATCAAATACAGGACAGACTCACCTCCTGCTGCTTCCTGCATTTGACGTCTGGCTACTTTCAAGCCAGCGTATTCTGCAGCTGCTGCAACGGCCTGTGCAAAATCTGCATCGGTAAAAAATGATCCATCGGAAGAGCTAACGCTAGACCGCCCACTTGAGATGTTATCTTCTTCAGAAGCTGAACCCCAGCCATTGATCATGGACCCTGTTACAGAGCTCTCCAAATCACCAACACTTGAGGCAGGTGTCTGCTCAAGGCCACGCAAAAGGAGTCTTCTGTTCTGCATCTTAGCAACCTCTATATCCGCCTCATCTTCTTCCTCTTCTGGTGCGTCAGTATCCATGTCAGAGACCAAGGGCCCTGAAATATATCCATAGGTATGTGGTGGAGAGATAGGCCTTGGAGGGGGTGGAGGACTCACAGGCTGACGTCTGCATAAAAATACAAACGTAAGAAGAACTGAAGTCATATAACATAGCTGGAGGAAAAAGGAGAGTAAATTGATCAAAATATGCAGCACTGATTTTAATGGAAATCAGCCTATGTTGCATAAAACTCCTCATTTCCTAACATCATTCATGTAGTAAAGAGGTGTTTATGTGACTAATTAAAAAAATCATTTGTGAACACTTGAGTGTAAGAGCAAAAGTGTCAGTATACTACACTAGAAGCTGGAAACCTCTATCCAAACAGATTGCTCAAAAAACATAATCTTCCCTCCACCCACCCCAATGATTCAAAAAGAAAACAAAAGAGATACTGATGTTTCATTATTTTTCAAATTGGCCTAGGTGGTATTATAAATAAAGAATAATCTACTGTAATGCTACATCTTAAGGATACCAAAATTCAGGTAGGTGGTTAATTTATTTTGAGCTTGAGAATCAACAGCAATGATGTCTGAAACTTAAAGAGGTAATGTATTAGATTTAATTATTTTGACTTTCTGTTTACTTAAAACTTCTCTCTAAAATCCCAGGCATTATCACTGACAACAGGCTTTCTTTGCAGGGCCACAGGCACGATCTTTAATTACCATTTGTCTCAAAGAAAGAAATACTTTCTACAGCAATAGCCGGACTGTTGGTTTTGCTTACCAGGAAATTATACTGCTGTCCATTTTGCAATAATTTCCAGTTATTTTTTCCTTTCTTGAAAATTTTCTGTATTATCTTACTGAATGGCTGGCGAACAAAAATCTTTTCTTTTTTGCAGGTGACTTTTTTTTTTTTTTTTTTAAATAAACGAAATATTCACTTTGAAAGGACAATTTAGCAGGGAAAAAAATAATACTTTGCAGCATGAACACGCTGCAACCTCCCTGGACTGCATTATCTATACACTACTTTCCATTTTCGATAAGAAGTACTAAATGTAATGAAGACAAGTTAGGGATATCTACCAATAACAATTTCATAGAACAAAAAATAACAGCAGCCATTAGAACATGTGAAGCTCTACCTGCCTTTGACTAGAGGCCTTGATCAATACAGTTTAAATGTCTTAATTTCAAGATCGTGTGAGAACCGTCCTCACAAGATATTTGCCAGTCTTCCTGTTCTCCAGGCTTTAGTATTATTAGACAGGCAACTGACCACAAAACATGTTAGCATTTTTGGAATACAGTGTGCCTGCCAGCCTTTAAGGATAGGCTAAGTGAGTGCAGCTGTTCATGGGCATACAGAGTTACAATACTTGGTCCACTTTATCCGATGCAGTGGTTCTTGCTTTAGTAATAACATCGTCTCTGATCTTAACTCAAACATTGACATCTTCTGCTATCCCATTAATCTTTAGTTTTTTTTTCTCTACTTGTCCATTCTTCCAAACAACATATTCAGTATGCTATAAATTTATCAAGCTAATCAGACAGAGACATGTCACAGTATACAATCATCATCATCTGGTTTTCATCAGAAATTCAGATAATAATTCAGCAGGACTACAAAGCTAATAAAAAGTATGGAAACCAGTGTTTTCGGCATTAATGTTCAACTATGAAACTACCACTTAGCAAAAAATATGAAAACAGTGCAGACAGGTAACATTCAGTGCATTTTTAACTGGAAAGCATTGTCACACCATATTCAAAACAGAAATTTCCTTCCGGAATGGGCTACATCTGCTGAGCACAACCAACAATTAAACAGTAATGCCATGGGTCATTATCAACACCATTAAATAAAAAAGATAGTCAACAAAGACTTGCCAATTAAGTAGATGGAATTATATGAATCTTTTTTAAGTGAGGCAATGGGTATAGCAAAAAAAAGAAACAATGTCTAAAGAAGTAAAGAAGTAAAGTCAAACTTACCACTAACAATGATAAGACTTTCAGAAAAACTACGCTTAGCCGTTGCAGGAAAGAACAGAATAAAAACATTCTATTTTTTCCATCAATTCAATGAGTAAATAATATTCCTTAGGAGCTTAAACTGGAATATCCTGGAACATCAAACTCAACTTTTTTCAGTGACTTTGAAGGTATTTATAGTGACCCACCTTGAGTCGTTAAACTGAGAGAACTTTCTGTCTATGTGTGTTTGCATACATATGCTCCAATGCCTACTCCATTCAGTGTATCTTACTTCCCAAAAACACATAATCTGAGGTCACTTACTTAGTATTTCAATTTTTGTTTTAAGCATCCAGTTAGTTTAACTTCTAAATACCCCTGTAGACAGAAGTGCTAAAATGAACACTTCTGTGCTCCCACATATTAGAATTGCTCAAAATTATGGGAAAATATTATTAGCAATCCACAAATAAAAGGAGCGGTTATAAAGATTCGGGCAGATGGAGGAACAAAAAACGATAAACAGCACAAGAAGTGTTACCATAGCAAAGAAAGAAAAGAGATACAAAACAAAGAAGATAAAGCAGAAATAAGGAATAAAAATAAAAGCAGTTGTTAGCCATTAAAAAAGAATATTAATAACTACTGCTTACTTAAAAAAGGAAAAATTTGAACTAACTTTTCAAAAAAAAAATCTGTAAAATACATCCATAAATGTCCAGTAAGCTATAGGAATAAAATTAAAAGTTACATAGTCCACTCACAACAAGCCTGTAGTTTGCTCAAAACAGAAAGTATGACAGTATTATTACAGTTAGGTTGGTATCCTTATGATGAGAAACAACATATGCAAACCACTGGAGAAAAGGAATAGAATTCTAAATGCAAAAGCTGCATCATATTATCAAAAAGCAAGACAAGTAAGTATTGTACATATAAAGCCTCATTCAGTATTCAGTGTTTTATGGAACAGAATCTGAGTATACATGCAAAGTAGTTTGCACTAAAAGCAACTCACAGAAGAAACAAAATTTCCCCATAACAAATATCTATCTTTATTAAAGTTGGTCATTCTTTTAAATGAGGTTAGGAGGAAATGTTAAGAAAATTTTGCAAGCAGTAATTTACTGTATTAGGATTTATGAGAGGAGGAAAATCTATAGGATATATAAATTATATATTTATATATATTCATACATATGGGTGACAAGTTAATTGCACAGTTACTGTGAAATAATGCATGCTATTTTATGGTAATAATGCAGTAAATCTATTGGAAACAATGGAACTGTAATTATATGGTAAGCTGTGTTAACGATACCACTTTAATATCCTGATGACTGTGAATTTAACTTGTGTCAGCACTGCACGTACCGTAAAGTGATACACTGCATTTCTTTCTGTGGTATAATAATAAAGCAACTTAATTACGTATTTCTTAGGTTACGAATAGTTCTACTATTCTGGATCAGAAGTTAGATATTAACAGATTAAACATCAAGGGAAAAATCTTGGCCTCACTGAATTCAACAGGAATTTTCAGTGGGGCCAAGATAGCTTTTGTCACATCTTTCTCACTGCATTTGCATTGACACACCTCCGTTCAGGTTGGTGTTGTATGTGACCCAGATCCTCCTGACAGTCCTGTAACATGGGCTGGAGTTCTTCCTGGGGAGAAGGGGTGAGAGTGGCAGTTGACTGATGGCTATAGGAGACAGCGGCTGGAGAGGAAGCTGCTCCTCGGACAGGTGGAGTAGGACCTCGCTCATCTTCTTCCTCTTCCTCTAGCTCATCTTGCTGCAGATACATCCTTGCAGGTGGGACTGGACATGGAATTTCTTGGTCATAGCTAAAATTATTTTTTTAAGAAAATAAGGACTTATATTTTTACTGTGTAATTAGCATATTTGATACATGTATAAATAGCTCAGGAAAAAAAAATCTTTATTATATGCACGCTTGAAAACAGTTTAGTAAAGATGTACTGACTGGATGTACACCCCTGTCATTAAGTCTCTTCAAATAGATATTCTACAGCCAGTTGATGAGAAGCATCAGAATGGTACCAAAGAAATGTCTCAATGCCAGCTTGCAGAACAAGTTATTGTACAATTAACTAACAATTAAAAGTAGAAATGGATTATGTGTTCATCTTTCTTACCTTTCATCCACTGAAAGACTGTAATCTTCACTATTGCTATGGGGAGGTGGATGTGCTGGAGGGGGTGGAAGAAGATCTGCCCAGTTCATGCCAGCTTGCTTGGGAGCTTTTGGAGTCCGAGCACCCTTCTTGTGCCCTTGACTCCCTGTGAATAAAAAATACATATTTTTAATGCTTTTAAATAACTGCTAACCATTGTGCTTTGAAAAATAAAATACACATAGTCCCATGTTCTCTTGAATTTTCTAGGAATTTCCTGTTGTGATGAGTTGGAATAAACTGGTATTCCTTCTTTTTACACCAGTTTGTTATTGTACATTCTTTGTAGAACCACTCCATGTTCTTAAGTAGTTGAACTTAACTAGAAAATTTACACAGCATGGAAAAAAAAAACACACAGAATACAAGAGTAGAATTGTTAATAAATAGTCAAAATGTGATAAAACCATAAAATAATTTTACAAGCAGTGTAATTAAGAATGAGCTTCCCACTTCTATTAATTACATTATAGATTATCATCTAAAACAAATGAGCTGTAGACATATTTTCAAAAGTGCCTTTATATTATTTAATTGCTGGAACCTAAAATACAATATGATACAGATATGATCTATTAAAGTTCCACTGTTGCATTAAGTCACTGAATATATGTAATTTGTACTTGTCCACTGAAACGTTTTAGGCACAATGAAATTACCAGTTTTAGTCTAAATGGCAGGTGCAGTTGAAAATAATTGCTGGCAGAACTAAAATAACAAAGATCGATGAAGTAGAGCTCACATGTTTTCAGCTACCATTACTGGGAAATTGGGAAATTATAGCTTATAATAGAACAATGCAGCTTTAACAATTCCAACAACTTTGAGTAAGAACAATTATTCAGGTGGTCTTGAATCTTAACTTTGGACATGGTTATGATCAGAAGAGATTCTACCATTGTTCTTTTTTATACATTTTTTCCTTCTTTCTTACTGTTACTTCTTTAATTGCAGATAAAGTCACCATATTTTTAAATATATTTTCTTCTTCAACTGAGACATGGTTTTATACCTTCATAGTTAAGCCTAGACACAAGATTAAATATGTTGCAGTGAGATTTAAGAATCTTGTTATTTTCACTTCGGCTGCCTCAGTTTTTCTGTTCTTATATACAGTAGTTCTGCCTATTGTTGCCCCACACTAGCTGCCAGATATCAGTATATCACTATATTTTTGCTATACATAATTATTTTTCTGGTGTATTTTGTATGTCAAGCAAGATCCGTAAGCATCCCAAGGCGACCATCATCTGCATTCTCTTCCCAAAGCACCGTGACATATACTAAGTTCAGCACAATTAATTTATTACTTTGGTCACCTTGCTTCATTCCCGCTGGAGTCTGCAGTATAGGACTATAAATTTTTAGCATTAGAATAACCATAATAGGTGTTAGCATGGAGAATATCACCTTCTCTTTTTTAATATGCATGGGCTCACACACTGAAACGTTTCATTCTGAATTTCAGATCTTAAAGCCATTGAAGAGACTCAGCACCACATTCCTGTGTTACAGACCTAGGTAAAAGGCTGATTCCTACAGGAACACCATGAACAGATGGGAGAATTAGGAGCCACGCTCATCCATCTCACCTCAGCCATTGAGAATTCCACTCATCCACAGGCACAACCTCAGTCATAATAGGTTAAGACAAAGTGCAGGTTAGGATTAAGGCAACAAGGTTATCAAAGGAGACAGCAGAATAGAAAGTGAAAAGGAAAGCCCTAGCCTTCATTAGCAGAACTCCACCAAGTCTGTGACTGTGATCATAGCTCAGTCTATCATCAGCTCAATAGAGATAAACATAAGCTAAATACCAGACTTACAGTAAAGCCCCAGATCAAGCCTATGCATGATTCTAATTTGCCTCTGAAAATCTCCCACCCCTCTACTAAATATAGAAGCTGAAACTTAGCAGTTAATGCCAATACAATAGCAATTAAACCACATTCTGTTGCTTCAGAGCACAGAGCACAATTTCAGTTTCCTGGTCAATGTTCCCCAGTGCAAAAATCTAAGTTTCATTTCAAGATTTCTACAAAGGACTGTTAGGTGTTTTGCATACGAGATGCCTAGGAGAAACAAAATTTAACTTGAATTATTTACTGTCTACATTTGAATGATGTACAAGAGTATTTTGGTATATAGTGACTGAATTCTGTAAAAATAGCTGTACACATAAATGCTCTTTTAAAGTTTATAGGATTGGTTAAAAAATCTTTGGGTATCTTGAGACTGCTCTGGGCATAAAATTCTCTCGAATGCACAGAGCTAACAGATGGAAAAGTAGTCAGTACAGCATAAGGAAGTCAAAAGTTAATACATAAATTAAAATAATTGTCATGACTTTTCTATCTGGAGATCATAGCATTAGCCAGTAGGGTATGAGCATTAGGAGATCCAAATCCAACTTGATTTCATGGTTTTGATAGTTTTCAACCATCAACTAATGTACATTTAGATGGTACTAAGCAATCATGGGAACACAACAAAAATGCAGGCACCTATTGAACCAGTTTTCACGCTGTTTAGCATCCCTGCAGTACGTAATTTTTCTGTGTCTCATCCTTTCTTTAAGTCCAATAACACCTGCTAACAATGGCTAGAAGGACCAAACACCGTAACATTTGGAAAACATTTTAGATACTCACCAGATGTGCTACTGCCTCTATCTGAGCTGTTGTAAGATCCACCTGTATTCTGGTCATATGACTGGTTGTATGGAATTGTTGGAGCAATGCTGTCATTTACTCGGTAATCTGAAAGTTTAATAGTATAGTTAATGCTACTCTTTAGAAACAGATCTTCCTTTATATATCTGCTTTACAGCACAAAGCAGATTTTCTGAAAATACTGAAAAAAAAAGAAAATTTTTTTTTTGAAAGGAAAATCATTCTATAATGACAACTTATTTTTAACTTGTCTCCGTAATTGTAAGGAAAATCATGGGAGTAGTTCTATTGCAAAAATGAAGTAAAATGAAATCCTATGCACAGGATAGTGGCAATACCTCTGCTATGATATATAGATCTATGTGGGCATTTTGCATATGAATAGATTGTCACTTTGATTGATTTTACATGGTCTCTGCTTAATTTATGCATACAAGGCAGCCAGTGGACTATGGTAGCTACTTTTTGTATTTTAAAGGTGACAAGCCCACAGAGGAGTCAGTCCTGTATGACAAGCGCATCTCCATTGAATTTGGTTTACAACAGAGGAGGTCTTCATTCAATGTCTACTACTCGTTTATATTGGCTCATGTAAATCCTAGTAATACATGGGATCTTTTTTGCCAACGGCTATGACAGTACCCGCATTCTCCAATTCTAAAGCACTTGATACATATATGACTTTTAAATCGAGATTTGGCAACCAGATCCCCAAAACTTTTTCAGAAGTAAAATGCTCATCTGAGAAAACAGTACTTTCATGCCAAAAAGTATTTATAATTTACAGAGAACATAAGGGAGCTGAGTTACTCTTCATACAGCAAATAAAACTGCGTCATAAACAGAACCATTGGACATAAAGTAGCAACAATGAAGCATAGCATTTAACTCATCAAAATGGTTATTTCCCATCACAAGAGCTGTAGGTATAATTGTCAGCAAGATGGTTTTGTCTTAGGAAATGAGAAATCCAAGATCAGAATATTGACTCATAAAATGGCAAAAGAAAACAAAAATAAACAAAACTAAGAATCCAGTCCCCATCTGCTGCAGAAATGTTTGTGATAATGTAAGCATGGGAAAAAGAGCAAAATGATGAATTCCACACCAGAGTGTATTCTGTAATAGTTTCTCAGCCTAGCCGCATTCCACAGACCACGCTGAAACTCTACATACTGCATATGTTTACACAGAGGATAAACAGTAAATCAACACTCTGAAATATGTATATATGACTGTCAGCAGACAATGCTTTAAGGGGGCCTTCCACACTACAATATGCTAGAGAATATGCAGCTGTAATATACACAGTTTGAAAGATGCAGTATCTTCCAAGGTATAAAACTAAAACATAGTTTAATTCCGAAACAGATACGTAATACACAGTTCATGAAAGAAAACATAATTACAAAAAAATAAAAAATAAAAAAAAATACAGCTTTCACCCTCTAGTAAAGACTCACAAAAATTGAATTTTCTTTTGAAATGTTTACGTCAAGGGAAGGTGTCACATTTTATATCACCCTTTGAACTCTAGGAGCAGATAGGTCTGGTAGAGGAATCAACATTCCTGTAATGAAGTGCATCTTTTCACTGCACAACTTATCACTATGCGACCACTTGAGTTAACAACAATCCATGCAAGAAGCTCAAAGTTAGAACGAGTCCAGTTCCTAGGGATACTGTTTTGCAAATCAGGTTATTAAAAGAGGTTGCATGGTAGCCCAGAGGGCCAGCAAGAAATCACATACCTATTTCTTCTAACTCCCACATGCCCTCAAGGCCACAAAGGTACATTCTGATGTTTCACGTTAACACTGAAATCAATTTATTTTTAGCTTCTGGATCCACAGACTTCAGTCAGGGTAATAAAGGAATTTAGTTTCCAAAATTGTGTGCAGTAGCATTGCCTCTGAATATATGAATGGAAGGCTTGCTAGGAATAAGTCTAAAATGAATTGTATAGCTCCATTTCTGTCCCCAGTGTACAATACAATACAATTTTACAGAGTTTCATATGCAAAGTTTCATTCATTTACATGAACATGTAGATTTAATTAGTCTCCATCCACGACTGGGAAGAGTAGGTTGACCTATTTAAAATTTAAGGTAGAGTGTAATGTAACTACCATGCATCTGGCTTATGAATAAAATATCTGGCCTCTGCCTTAACCAATCCCTTCATTACTATTAAATTCAAATTAATCTCAAATCCATAGGAAATATATTTTATACAATTTTTTTTCTAAAGATACAACTTCTTATTTGTTATAATAAATTCAATATCTGAAGGTTATTGTGGTGTTAATTAACTTTCTGACACTGTTAGCTGACAATTCCTAAACCTAAAGAGGAAGACATCTAAAAGCACCACAGAAGACTGTAACTGCTGAACCTGAAAGCTTTAGACTCCCAGTGCCAGAAGGTCAAAACTCCTCTGACGCCTAAAGAGGAGAAACAAGCTAAAAACTCTTCACCTTTGTTTAATTTGTTTTGCTCCATAATGTTGTACTGTATGGGTGCAACCTCTTGCTTTTGCTGAACAGAGGGTTTCCAGTGTTTCTCATTCGTATCCCCGCTGCCATTGTTAACATTATTGCTGATATTTGACTGGATGAGTTGAGTGGTGGCATAAGGAGTGGGCTGCCCAGGTTGGCTGACAAATCTTCCATCCTTTAGATTTGGACTATTGAAGGTTTTCATCTCATTGATTTTGTTGCTTAGGTCCACGTCACCATATACAGTTGACTCAGGCAACATCAGGTTTGTCTGCTTGTTGTCCAGCTGATTGTTGTAATTTGCTATACAATCGGCTAACCACAGAGGAAAGAAAAAAGAAAAGGTCATTCTGTTCGCTTACGCTATACTTTCAATGAAATTCCCTTTAAATTTTTTTTCAGTGCAAAACTATACTGTTTATAACCATGAGCTACTGTAATTAACTAAATAATTTATAGAATATAATTTACCTCGTAAGTTATTGCTTACAGTATTAAGTCTCTTCTGTTTCACTGTAAATTGAGATCTATTGAATTGTATCTACTATGACTTACCTTATTTATTTTTCCTTTTTTTTTTTTTCCTTTAGCATTGTTTGTTTATTTTTTTTATTTTTGTTTTATTTTTCCTATGTTGTCCACATTGACAGTATGGGTATCCAATGAATCATTGTGATAATTTTAATTTAAAGGAAAAATCAACCCAAATCTTATAGTGGCAATAACTTAACAAGACAGTCATTTTGCATCAACACAGAATAAACAGAATTTAGACTCTTGTTATCAGTATAAGAAACTGGCAATACAACAGATTTTTATGAAACAGACTGAAAAATGATTTCACGTTAACAGAATTAAAGAGAAACAGTACAATGTTGAAGGTAATTCAGTACCCAGCAGCAAAACTTTATTTTATCATTATTTCCTTGTACAGTATTGTATTTTGGTTTAAAACAAAAAAGACAGGAAAACACTGGATTTTTGCTAATTGCTTTGAATCCTTCAGGGTAATATTGCAGTGATACCACCATCCTGGTGTGCTAAATGTAGAGAGCATAGATAGCATAAATTCATTCTTCTACTAGTTATTGCATCATTAGATCAGTACTTATCACAATCATACATTAACCAAATGTGCACTGATGCTGAGGCCACTACTGTGTGAATCAATGTGTCTGCCTTTCCAGCTTCTCTGTCTTCTACGACAGTAGTTCAGCAAATTTTTTTCCTTTCCTTAACCAGTCTTTTAGAAGAATACTGAATGGAGTAATGCAGTCTGTGGATAGGCATTTAGAAGGTTGAGTGAAACCAGCATTCCATGAGCATTAAACAAGAATTATCATTTTCCAGCTGATTAATGCATCAATAATTACGTAGCAATCACCAGGAATATACTTTTCATCTTTAAAAATATGTAGCATTTATGTTAATGAGTTTGAATTGAAACTTGAAGTCCATTACCTGTAAAGGCTGCATTTAATTTACTAGAAAGGTTGCCAAGTAAAAATAAGTACAGAATTCAGGATTTGACTATTGTACTACATGAAATAACTTCTAAATACAAAGGACATTCAATTTCAAAAATATTCCCTAACACATACATTTTTCTTGAGAAATATTTTCTGAAAGAAGGAAGAACAAAATAATACTTGAGGAAGAAAATCAGTGATCCCCATTTACAGTGATTAAGGAACAGTACCAGAACATGCCACATACAATTTATTCATTGCACACTGCATACCCCTCAGCTTGTATTTTTGAAGGTTTTACTGTTTGATATATTTTTCTTCCTTACGTGAGTTGTTATTTATTTATTGTCTCTCAGTCTTCACCTTCATGATTCTTTCTTCTTAAATGTCTTCATTCCTGATTTTTCTCTCACCTACTGAGACCATACAAGTCTTTTCTCCTTTCCAAGGGCACTATATTATACTGGGCAATTATATATCCAATATATTCCTAATTCCCAATAGTTTATGCGTTAGTATATTATTCTTGTAGAGTCACTTGTGACATAAATTCTCACCTCCTTCCATTTTCAGCTGCATCTGATTTTTGTGTAGGGCAATATAATCTATACAATATATGCAGAAGAGACTTTTTTTTATAGAAATGTAATAGAATTCCTCATACAAAGTACTTAAACAAAACTGGCCCACCTATATAACAGAAGATTTATCCTGTTAGACATTTTTGTAGCATTTCCCCTTAGAACATGTTCTCATTCAGTTAAGTTAAAAGACATTCCTTCTAACTAGGAGCTGGTTTGTTAGTCATTGTTAACACTATTGCTGATATTTGACTGCATGAGTTGAGCGGTGGCATAAGGAATGGACTTATGCCACCACTAGGAACATCTTGTCTGACCCCCAAGCTTACAGTCTCTACTTCAGAGGAAGGAAACACTTTGCAACACAACCAAGCTTAATACTAAAGCTAAATCAAGAGAGTATATGCTTCTATAACCATTGTTATAATAGTCTGCAAGTCTTAGAAATGTCACTGCCTCCCTTTATCGAATTTGTTAAGTTTCAGTTACTCAAATCTGCCATTTGCGCTTGCTAGAAGAGATGAACAGAATCAAACAGAATCAAATAGAACAGAAAAGAATAGCCTATCTGGAAGGAACTATCAAAAAACATTGAGTCTAACTGCCAAATGTTAGACTCACAGGACTCACAGGGCAAGCCAAAAATTAAAGCATGATATTGAGGGCACTGTCCAAATGCCTCTTGAACACTGACAGGCATAAGGCATCAACCACTTCTCTAGAAAGCCTGTAACAGACCTTGACTAACTTCACAACAGAAATGTTCCCTGCTGCCCAGCTCTGTGCTGTTCCCATCCTGTTATCAGCTCCCAGGAGAAGGGGGTCAGCACTGGCGTATGCATTCCCTTCTCACAGAGCTACAGAGAGCAGGGAGTTCACCTCTTGGCCTCTTCTCTAAACTAGATAGCCCAAGGGTTCTCAGCCTCTCCTCATAGGACATGCCTTCAGCCTTGTTACTGTCTTTGTTGCCCTTCTCTGGACACTTCCAAGGACCTTAACATCCTTTTTATACGGTAGAACCAAGAACTGCACGCAGTATTCAAGGTGAAGCCATATCAATGCTAGATGTAGCAAGGAATCTCCTCTTTTGACAAGCTAGCTGTGCTGTGCTTAATACATCCCAAAATGTGGTTTGCCCTTATAGCTGCCAGTGCACACTGCTGGCTCACGTCTCTATCAGAAATCTCTTTACATAGCTATTTGTGGGCATAATATCCTCGGGCAGAAAAAAACACAAATCCCTAATGTTAAAATCTCTCACCTTCCCCTGAAACACCTGGCACTGGTCATTGTCAGACAGGATACAGCAGGAGATGAATTACCACTATCACATTATGGCTGGTTTCACATTAATTATGCTGGAGGTAAAGCTGTTTTGCACTTATGCAACTTCACTATAGGCAATCATACTTCCTTTCAGAAATTCTAGGAAGTGTTCCTAGCAAAAATTAGCTACAGATGCTGGCAGACTGTAGGCAATATGGAAAAGATACATTTTCATTCCTCACCACGTTACAATAATTGTGTTAAAACAAAAAGATTATCAGGTCTTTGTGAAACAAATTCTGTAACAAATAACACTTCCAGATAATTTTCTCCTTTTATCTTCCTACTGCACTCACAAAGTTTTCTTTAAGACTACTCTGAATCCTGCCCAAGATCCTGGGATTTAGCACTTAACCTAAGACTTCACAATTGCTTTCAGATAGTGAAGTTAACCTATTTTTATTCATGCATCCTAAATAGAAAACCAACTATCCACTTTTGTACAGAATGGAATCCCAAAGGAGGTTCCTAATGTGCCAAAGAGTGTCTGACAAGTACTGTAGAGATTTTCTTTATTTCTTTTATTTCTTTCTACCCAATATGCCCAAAACAAGTTCAAAATGTCACTGGTACCATTTTGGTATTTGTCCTTCTCCATCCAAGTAACAAAGATGTACAAAACAAAATGAAGTTGCCTCATGTTTGCCAGATGTGAGAACATACATGTTCAGCGCAACTTTTGGTAACATGGAACACTGCAAAGGCTCCTTCAGTTTTTGACACAACTGGCTGGGGACCGAAAGGAACGGAAAAATCAGGATTCAAAGATGAACAGAAAGCATAATCATGGCATAGCGGAATGAAACTACATTAAATGCAAACATATTGGAAATTAAAAAGAAAAGTAAATCTGTTCTCATGTATTTTAATATATATCGTGTAAAGAAAGTTCCTTAGCAAGGTAGAAACATATCTAACCTGGTCGACTGTATGTCGTAAGGTTGCCATCACTGTTTCCATTGCCAGAGGTGCAGCAGTTGATGGAGCAGTCATTGTGATTGTTCCCTGTGTTAGGCCAAGTATCTGCTAGCCAGGGCTGCGTAGCTGGTTCACTGATGTTTAGGAGTCCTGGCCTTTAGAAACAAAGTTTGGTCATTTCAAAAACTAAACAGAGACATTTTCAAGCTGCAATTATATTCTTCACATTAAGCTAGATGCCACATGCTTCATAGAATTACAGAATAGCTTGGGTTGGAAAGGTTCTCAAAGACCATTTATTTCCAACTCCCCTGCCATGGGGAGTTTCCCTCCCCCACCAGCTCAGGCTGCCCAGGGCCCCACCCAACTTGGCCATGAACACCTCCCACAGCTTCTCTGGGCAGCCTGTGCCAGCTCCTCACCACCCTCTGAGTTTAAGGGCTTGAGCACTGAAAAACACAGCTTGATTCTTTGGTATAGTTGTTTCTAGTTTTTTTTATATAGTCTCCTACTCTAAAGTGCTGAACTGTACATATATGTTTGCGTGCACCCTTTAAATGTCTGTAACACTTTGGGTTTATTGGCTTTTTTTTTTGGGAGGGGGGGAGGTTGGAGGAAGAACTGCATTTTTCTTGGCATCCTTTCTCATTTCTTAAAGAAAACAAGGTAAAAAAGGGGGGATTGGTATTTGAAACAAATAAGTACAAATCTCAAGCATGGAAGTAAGATGGATATGGAGAAATAAGATTCACTTGCAAAAAATTTTGCAAGTGAATAGTCACAAATTTTTAGTAATTTATGAAGACAGGTACTAATCACTATAAGGTACTACTATTGTTATGGATCATATGGAACCACTGGAAGTGTTCTTAAAAAATAAAATGTTAACCTCTGAAATCGCTGGTTGAGAATACAAACTGCACATGGTTTGTTATGGAGAATATAGTCTGCTAATGCTGCAGGCTTAAATTACAATCTCAGAATGACATTTAAAACATCTATACATCCATATGTGAATATATTTCTTCACAGCATAAGTCACCTGACAATTTAACATGGGAGGTGATGAAGCATGACTTACTGTCAGGCTAGCAAACCAGCAAATACACATGCATTAGACAAATATTTTTTGTAAATCTGAAATAAATGTACAACTATGTTGTCCCATGAGCAGCCCAGCCAATGTGAAATAACCTGCCTTTATTTTTTTTTCCCCCTAATTCTTACAGTGAAAATATATCTCAAGGCATTTGAAGAAGACAAAGCCTTCCAGAATGTTCCAGCACTTCCAAAGCTTGTGCATTGGGTTTTTGTATAGAGAGCGATACTTCCTTTGCTGCTAAAATTTGCTTTGTATTTAAGCAAATTGTCCTGTAAGAAAGGTGTTGTGAGGTATAAAAGCAGGGGAAAGCTCTGCTGCAGCCATTTAGATGGAATTGTGGACCGAGATGTTTGCATTGCAGCTCCAAGTTACAAGATAGGAGATCATCTTTTCCAAAGATCTTTAACCTCTGCAGTGAATTAGTTGAATCCTTCAAATGCTGGCCTAGTCTGGGGTGGGGTGGAACAAGCAAGCAGCTGTGTGGGTGCCTGGATGCTGGCTGGAGTCAATCCACTCTAATTACCATTACTTGAATTCTGTCCGGAAGGGGAATTGCCACAGAAGTGGGTATTTTTTCAGCATCATTGAAACATGCATTATTTTGAAATAGCTGAATGTGGTATTTTGAATTCTAAATACTGCTTTAACATGCTTGTATAACTGCACTTGGCTAAAATGCTAAACCTTTCCAAAACATTGTGAATATAACGTGGGGAAGTGAAAGCACTGAATATGAAATTAAGAGTAAAGATTTTTGTGTGCAAAGATATTTTATACAGCAGAATTGTGTTTTATATCCTACTAAATACTGTACAATATCAGATGCTCTATAAATGCCATATACTTGAATGAACAAAAGAAGCAAAGATGTTAGCACCTTAAACCAATTACACTGCTAGACTGTGACAATGATCCTTAGAACAAGGGCAGTAAAAACCAGTGCTGCTTCTTCAGCAGTTCCAAAATGACTGCACACGATGCAGACCCTTCTGGGTTCATTTCTGTCCTCTGCATCTATGCGACTATGCTTTGTCTGCCTCATGCTATGGGAAGAGCCGAAAGCACAGTAGCACAAAGAGCACAAAAGGCTGTTAACTGTGTATCTTTCTCAACAGCCTTGTCAGGGAAAGATGGTCCGTATCTGCTCTCTCTTATTTTCTCACTATCCTGGGGTGAAGGCAGCAACCCAGTGATTTACAGGTTTGTCCATTCAAACATTGCATGGTAACTGTTCTAGAGGTTTTCCTCCTTGGTTTTATGGCTACAGCAACACAGAAGCATGCAGTTCAGGACACAGAGATCTGCAGTTGCTCTTAATGTGCCAGGTTCAGTAGCAGCAGCAGATTAATATGCATAGCATTCTAGCATATTGGGAATGTTTAATTTTATGCCTAATCTTTACCATTACCAAATTTTTGTATGGTCTTGCAAATTAGGAATAACAAGATACCACTTGTGAAACAGGAATTGATATAAGAATTTATCACACAGCTGTTCTCCGAGATTTTAATGTTTATTCCAGTATCATGCCAAACCCTTAACTCAAATGCTTACAAAAGGGTATGCATGGAAAATGCCAGAGGAAAAAAAAAAAAAAGAAAAAAGTGTGCTAATAAAGTGACACTGCTCTGACATGCTTTTTTTTTTTTTTTTTTTGCTAAAACTGTTGTTTTGTGTCCTGAGGATATCTCCATCTCTATGTGGGAAACATAAATCACTGTTTTGTCCACTGCCATTCACTAATAACGTAACGCCAGTAAACATATTTTAGTTAACTCCTAAATCTGGAATAAACTTGCTTCTCTAAGAAGGAGGCTTTAAATTAAAAACCTACTGTTTCCCTCTCTTCCAGTGCAGATTTCTTGCAAGCGATGCTTTAACTGTTTTGCATTGATAGCAAGGTATTTTCTTAACAAGTCACCTAACAAGCAACTTGTGTCTTCAGAAAAATTTTCCAATAAATGTTTTATTTTCCCTGTTGTGTTTGCGAACCATCTATATTTCTTAATCTTCATAAATGCCACGACTTAATTACTTCTGCTCCTTCAATAAGCTACTACCATCGGACCTCTATTTTGAAGTTAAAGTGCTCCCTCTGCTGCTCATTTTTTTGAGGTGCAGCTTTTACAGGTTAACAAAGCAACTCAGCTAAAAATACCCGTGACCCATTCTTTAAAAATGAACCTAGAAACTCAAATCACTTCTTTCTAAGCAGAAAAATACATGGTCCAAATGTATACATTAATATTATACATTAAAATGCATTTTTTCATGTTGCTGATATGCCACCACTTACAAGGACAACCGTACTCCCAGAATCTCTAAAGACTGTTGTACACAATTTACAGCATTAAAAATAAAGCACGTAATTACCTGCCTCCACTGCTTACGGCATCTCCTCCTCTCTGATAGGTTACTGCAATGTTTAAAGATAAAAAATGAAATAATTTAAAAAGCAGAAAAGATTCCTTAAACAGCAGTATTAAACCTGCTTTTGTTTCATTTCAGCTAAGACAGTAAATGTACAGTGTTTATACACTAATTCAGAGTCTCATCCTGAAAGTCCCTCTTTCTAATGCAAGTTTATACATAATACTTCTGTTTCTTGATAATTGCTACTCTTAGCTACATCAAAGTTTCATATTTCAATTCCACTCAGAAAAACACAAACAAACACACGTATTGCTTAAGAAAGCAGGAAGCCATACATCAGATCGAACTTATCCTTAACATAGCTCTGCTGACTTCAGAGGAGTTACTTTGTGGAAGAATTTAGGTCATATATTTATTTCATGAATGAGTAAATGTTAAAGCTTTGCTCTACCTTATTCTTTTGGTAAGATAAAAGAGGTAGCATGATTTTATAACATACGTTACTTCCAATGTAAACAATGGCTCATTACAGCTGAATCTACTACAAAAACACATGGTTTTTCTGAATGCTTCTGCACTTTCCTCCTGGAACAAGTTTATTCTAAAAGTCCACAGAAGCTTTGAGTTTTACAACATTTTAGAATTGGATTTAATAATAATAGTTTTTGTTTTTTTTTTTTAATCTAAACCTTTACATGTATAAATCTTGTTGAAAAAAATCACTGGCAGAAAGATTGCTTCCTAAATTAGTAGGAATGGCTTTTGCTACTTTGTAAGCATTATACATTAACTAAGTGCATGTGCACATGCTTTTATTTTTTTGGCAAGGACTGCATATCCTTCACAAGAAGCATCATGGTTAAAAAGTTATTATAAGTAATGCACCCAGAAGAATCAGTGCTATATGTTTTGCAGGCTTGCAGTGGACTAGGCAAAGGGTTAAGGAGACTGCCTCCTTGCAAATGTTCGTAGATTCAACATTTCCCATCTAGGAACGTGTTGAAGAAAAGCAGCCAAATTCTGCTCTTTAGAAGAACTCCAAACTGGGAGTCTGCAAGAGAGAGATAAATGCTGGCAGTGATTACAACAACAGGATTAAAATGTAGAATGCTTTCTACAGGTAAATCTTACTGTAGGTAATGCTAAAGAAGAGGGTCTGGTACCATTTAAAGTCAATAGGATGCATGACTAGAATCCTGGATTGAAAAGGGATTTTTTTTCCTTTAAATGTTTCCCATAGTTCATGTTTTTCCAATTTCTTTAAAAATGCCAGTGCTATTTATTTTGCACCTCTGACATATCTTATGGAGCTGCGGTATATTTTCCTTTAATGTTAAGAACCCAACTGAGAAAATGCATATTAGCTAACCTATCAACCTCTGCAGAATTTCAGTAGCATGCTACAATTGTGACTGCAATAGAAGCTGTTAAGCCAATTAAGTAACAGCAAAATAATAATTTGAATTAGTCTCCACTGTGGATCTCAAAGGACTTCAGAAACATTAGGAGCCACTCTGACTCATGCTGAACAGTAAGCAAATCCACTGAACATAACAGGATGACTTTTAAAACAAGATACTATTCAGTGTGATTAAAGGCATGTGGATAAGAATCTAACCAATTACTGCTAGGTCTATGTCAAGGAATGCAGAGAGTTTGCTTCAGCTGCAGTCCAACCTGGAAGGATGCGACACAGCTGTTGTCCAGGGGCCAAATCAGAACAGCAATTTTGAGCTAATATTTTGAGCTAAATACTTTTGGCTGATTTTGCAGAGAAGGAATTAGGTGGCTTTTACCCTCCCCAGATATACACAGGGCTCTTGTGAAAATAAGTGATTTAGAACAAAGGAGAAATATATGACCTGCCTATTCACTCAGCTTGTAGCTAAAAGGAATGTACATACAACAGTGGTGCGTAGTGAATGCGATGAAGTGTATCCACTGCAGAGGAGAACCTGCTGACCTCTTAGACTGGGAGACTGACTGAAGGTCCCATCTACAGAAAAGAAAGACTCTCCCCCACTGACTATGGTAGTCTATGGAACAATTTATGTCATGGACGTATTTCATACATTTTTAAGCAAAGAGAAAAAGAAGATGATTTTAAACCCACCCCAAATTCAAAATATAACATGTATAACAGGAACACTGCCTTATAATTTTGTAGCACAAACATGTTTTAAGGCAGCAAGCAAAGAAATTTAACTGATAATTCGCTTTGATTTTCTGTATTTTTTAAAAGAGGCAACTCCGAGGATACAGATTTAATGGAAAGACAACAGGAAACTATTTCACCAAATATAATCCCATTAGTTCCCTTACAACTCAGCACCCAGGCTCTGCAAATCATTTCTCCTCCATCAGAAGTGCCTTCGACATCACTAAATGGAGGAGGCCACACTACTTCATTGCAATGCAAAAAGAGAGAGCTCAGGTTGAACAAACTGACAGGAACATGCTACAAAATGGTGTTGCATCACACAGTATATGACAAAATGGTACACAAAAATGGAATAAAAGTGTCAGCTACAAAGCAAGTATAGACTACTTAGAGAATAACATAATGATACTTGTCATTAATGAAATTATTTAAAAAAACTTCCGAACAGCTGGGCTGGTTATGCCAGAAAAGGAGAAACAGTACCATGAACACATGCTGAGTAACAAAGAAGGGGGGAAAAGTGCAAATATATACCTGTTGGTGTGAAGGTAAAAGACGGGACTGAAAAATCAAAACAAAATACAAACTGGTTATTAAGCTGAAGAAAGAAAGGGAAACATACCACATTAGTATAAATCTAGCAGACAGCTGAACATAAAACAAATGCAAATAACTAACCCAGAAGTTCAGTCACACTGACACAGAAGTAGAACTAAGTTTGTGATTCAGAAGATTGTCTCCACAGGCACCAATGGAAAAAAGTTTGATACTCCACTGTGCTCCTGAAGGGAATGACTGTGGTTTTTCTTTCGACTACCCTTCAGTTTGGTATCTTCAGTTTTTCTGAAGATCTTACTACAAACAAAAACCCTACACTGCTAATCATTTTAGAATGCAGAATTACAAATTCTGAACAAAGCCTTATCAAGATCCCATTGAATTTTATCTGCAGCTCACCAAGTAAATGCTCATTAAGCTCAACTAACAGGTACACTTAGGCATTAAGTAAGAAAACAAACATATAAAGAAAGAAAGACAACTGCTGTTTTATGTATCTGATTCAAGAATTCCACCATCTCTTTTTTTTAAAAAAAGCCCTAAAACCTACTGCAGCAACTCATTTTTGTTTTCATAGAAGAAATTGCTAAACAGTTATTATCTACTTTAAGGATGTAATACCTCTCTACCTTTCAAGCCATGGCTTTAGGAGGGAAAGGTTAAGAATGGAACAATGACACTGCTTGACAATCTTCACTCTCACTGCCACTATAAATCCTCTTTGGATCAATAGGACCCTTAATCCAAATACAGAGAGATAGCATCTGCTTTTCCTATTAGCACATGCTCCCCCTCCTGTTGACAAGACAGTATAGTTTTTCTACCACTGATGGGTAAAAAAAGGCTAATATTGCCCTTTTTGATCTAATAAAAACAAAGACCGGTGTAAGAGGAATAATAAATTATTCACTAAAAGAAAATTTCAGATGGAATTTGATCAGCAAATCTGTCACAGAAAGAAAAGGTTCTAGCTAAGAGAACAACCACTTACTACAGTTTATGCAGTAACTCTGAGGTTCAGGGGTAGGCTCCAGAATGTCTAGTTTTTATAATTCAGGAATATTCTAGGTTTCCCCTGCTTTTTCCAAGCCAATTTATTTCCAGGAGTGTGATAGAGTGCAAAAAGAAGAACCTTTAAGCATTTTACCTAATCCAGGCTTGATTTATAGTACAGCTCTTTACTGTGAGAGTTTCACTGTATTTTCTTTGAGCTAGGCCTTTTCACACAGTCAACTGTAATTTAGCTACATTCAACAATATAGAACTGTTGTAACAAGCTTTCATTAAAACAGAAGGTGTATTTAAAAAAACAGTTATTCAAAAGAGAATCAAGTGTCTCAAAATTAACTTGCAATCATAAGGGCATGAAAAAAATCTAAAACTACTGACTCACTACTTGCCTGTAAGCTAAGTAATAAACCTAGATTTGTTTTTAAAGAAAGAGAGAACAGAGGAACAGAGGTTCAACTAAATGAATTTTTTACAGCAACCACACAAAAGAACAACTTAATTCACAGAGCTTCTAATAATAAACTCGTTTGAGTGTGTAACAGTACTAGTACAATATGCGTGTGTGGGAGTTTTAGCAGATGCCAGGCCTGAAGCTAAACATAAAAATAAACAAATAAATGCAAGACTGAAGAAAGTTTGCACTTGAAGTGATGACTTGATGCACTGCAGAGTGGCAAACTACTTTGCAATTTATATTTTCTTGAGGATTTTTTTTTTTCTTGAGGAATACTTGATAAGGGAGATGTATACCCTGGTTTTTGGCATGTGTTTTTATAAAAATCCACACCGAATTACACAAAAAGTATTTTTTAAAAAATATTGAACAACACAGCTGTTTTAAGCAACAGTTGATGCCATTAAAGTGACCGTTTTTTAGGACAAATTGTATGCCTTTTGCTTAATTGTAGGTACTGCTGAAAGCACAGTGATGTTAGTTTGATAGAACTGTAGAAAGGCAGTATGGCAGCATGCTATTAGTAAAACAAAACAGAGCAGGCCAATGCAGCAGAGTGTTGAAGTATGTCTTATCTAAGAAAATCTAGAAGAACAAAATTAAATTTGTCCCTGATCTCTGTGGTTACAACTCCAATAAAACCATTTGGTCTAAAGGCTACCCAGAGTATTGATATTTTAAAAGCCTGGAGGGCACCTGAACACTGCATCACCCCAAAACAGTTTTCAGGTTCCCATTCACTCAGTTGCTAATTTTAACACTGCTTCTTTTTCATAGCAATACACTACTACTGTTAAAAACATCGTGTTATATTTGCCTATCTGTCTCATCCATCATTCATTCAGTTTGAAGTGACTAAAAAATGCAGTCAGATGACACCTTCATCCACTGAGATATGTGCACCTTTGCAGCCTAGGTCTATTTTTTGATGGCCAAATATTGAACCAAAATCTGACTATTCTTTCAAAAGCAGGATCTTCCATTTTCTAATTAATTCCAGAATTTATGGTTTTCACTCCGTAAGTGCCTACAAAGTATTGGTTTGAGATGTAATGAAGTGTATCATACAAAATTCAGCTTTACCTTCAGGGCTTAATCAAAAGATTATTGTATCAGGAGAGATTTTTTTATTCCAGAAGATCTTTCAGGTAGATATTCTACTTTTGTTTGTCATGGAATATAGTGTAAAGCACTGCTTGCCCAACAATCTGACATAAAAGGTATTGATAACATGAAAACTAAGAGTGCTTTAAAGTTAGTCCCACTGCCATCCTTGTAACTGAACGCAGATGCAAGATTTGATAGCCCCAGAATTCAGTCCCAGACAAGGGTCCCTCGAGAGCATTTATGAAAGAGTCTTGGAAAGTATTATGTACTGTTGTGCTTTCACAAACAGCCCTTTCACCACATTCCCAGGAATATAAGGAAATTCAAGTACACACACCAGAAGCATCACTGTAATTGACACCACTGTTAGTATTCATAGCAGTAAGCAAAAGACTGAATGAGAGGGGCAATAAGCAACCAACCAATTGCTTTCTTTTCATATGGTTCAGAAACTTGGGTAGTAAGGACATACGGGAAGCTCATAGACCTAAATCCATCTTGTACTTTCCTCATTTGTACAACTAACTTTACGAAAAGCTAATCTAGATATTTTTCTAAATGATCATACTTGACTCATAAGTCAAGTTAAAGTCAAGCCAACACATTGCATAAATAATAGTGCTTTCTACATAAGATGCTGATTCAAACTTCCTGAAAATACTGGCCTAATTTGATAACTCCTGCATAAAATCTTAAAAGAGCAAGAGATTGATGATGAATTGCCAATAAAGAGGCATTCAGCAACTTGGAGATTAAAACATAGTATGGCACCTTTTCTGATACCAGCGTAAGTACTAGTGAGTCCATTTCGCTTCTTCCTGTGGCGATACAACCAGATGCTGAAGACCATGAGGATAATCCAACAGGCTGCACCAATTCCAGCAATAAAGGCAGGCTGTTTTACTACGTCAGAGATCTGCTGGGCTAAACTGACTTGATCTTCTGAAGATACAGGATTTCCATGCGAATCTGAAAAAAAGGACATACAAATCTCTAGTTAATCTGAATGAGCAACTGTAAGAGGCTACACGAAAAGAACTGACAGAACTGTATCCAGTTCTTCAAGGCAACATGCTTAAGATTGCTCATCAAAATCTCTTTTTATAGGTCTAGGCAGAAATATCTGTTTTCCATATATAACCCATTTTTTCAACTCTACTGGCTTTTGTTTGTAGTGATTGCTAAAATCACACCAGTGGATTGGTTTTTTTTTCACTTTAGCAAACAAAAACAGTTTCAGAAAATTCAAGAAGTTAGAAAAAAACATAGAAGAAAGCTCAAATACAGAACAAGCTTAGCTTAGTGTGTTCTTAGGGCTCTGTGAAAATGCAGAAGTCAGCTACACATATATACATTCTCATAACAGAAAGTCACAAAAGAAAGACAAATTCAAAGGACATTCACTTGATGCTGATGTTGAGGGATACATTTTAATTTAGCAGTTCCTGACAGATGACTTAAATATCATATTACACAGTCCATGTACTCTTTTGCAGGCTCCCACTTTGACTTCAATTAAAAAAGACTGAATATATTTAAGAGTTCATAAAGAAGTAAAAGTACAAAATAACCAGTTCTGCTCACTTAACACCGGCGAAAAAGCTCAAAGATGACTAAAAAGGAGTTCTGAATTGTTAATAACAGTCAAGTAGTCTTATTGTTACTGGACATGCTGCCTTCTTCAAATACTGTTTACCCCTAAAATTCCCAAATTAAAATAATGAATATGTATTTTTTCCACATTTTTTTTTCCCCTGTAGTGAAAGCACAACCAATGATCAGTCTTTTGTTCTTTTTCTGCATTATACTTTTGCAAGAACCTTCTAGGAACATTAGTAAAAATATTCAGTTACTGAAAAATGCTAACTGAAATGAAGCAACTCAAAGATAAAATACTGTCTTCCTGATTTCTTAACCACTACAGTGAGTTCTTACTGGAAATTTCATTACTGCACAGGGTGAGGGCAAGAATTTGAAACCTTCAGTCAGTCAGAGCGGATATTGCTTTACACATTCCAAGCTTAGTCTTTGAAATACCCATTTTTATTCTTGTGTAAATTCAACAAGATTTTATTCAACAAGGTTTTTGTTTGTTTGTTTGTTTTAAACAATGGATAGTGACATCATATACTGAAATAGAGATTAGTGTTTTCAGGTGAAAGATATTGTTATGAGTAATACTAATAGAAACTACATATGATACGAAGACCTGTTCACTTAAAAACCATCACGTTTTCTCTAAGGACTAACAAGTGAATAGATTATATTACTGTGACCCATCTTGTATTGTTCCAAAATAAGCCTAAACAAAGTAACAATACAAAACAATATAACTATATAATTAACAAAAGAGCAATATAAAAAGGATATGGAATGAAAACAAAACCAAAACCTCCTCTGGAAAAGGATATCTTCATGAATGGGAAATGATTAAATTAATAACAACCTTTTTCCAGTGAAGAATTTCACATTTCATTTTCTGTGATACATCTGTTTGGCCAAGGAATCATCACTGCCTTTGACTACTACCTTATTGGAAATTTTATTTCATATTTCCAGTCCCTTTATCTTCTGTGATCCTAAGCATACTGGCTAGTCTGAAAGTTTACCAAGCAGACTCACTCTTTTCTTACTAATACACTCTTTGTGTCTGCTGGGTTTATAGATTTCATGCCGATTTGTGCAAGGTTAAGATGGGTTGCATCAGATTTTATGGAGACAGCCAAGTGAAGTTCCATGCAAGTGGCCAGATGGGCTTAAACATATAAAGTATACTGTGACTAATGAATTAAAACTGTCATTCTGTTTCTCATCTTTTGTCTCTTTGCAGCTGAGGCCATATTAAGATATGAAAACTTGCATCACCAGTCTGTTTGCAAAATGAGTGACCCTACTATTTCTGTATCTTTAAAAAGCTACTCCAACTTGTACTTCTTAATGGAATAGAAAAAAATATTTCCAGACAGCTTCTGTCCCTGAATACATTTAGAAAACTGATACATGTTTTTCTCTAATCCTTTAAATATATATATTTAAAACAATAAATCCAGAAAATAATCAAAAACTTAAAAGCTAAATGAGGATGTTTTTAAAACATATCAATAGTACAACCATACAGAAGGACAGTAACTTTATACACAAACATTTTGCATTGCTCAGTGAATGCATATCTGAAGATTACAAAATACTGAAGAATCTCTTTGAACACTCATTGTTCTAGTTTTTAATTAAGAATCATTCCACGGTATTATTTTACTAGCTATTGCAAGCATAATAACAACATAATAATATATTTGCTGTTAAGAAACAAGGCTTACACTACACAGTATACATGTAGACTGCAAGTGACTTTAAACTGAATTAACTGGTATATATTTACATACATAGTGACAAGAAAAATGAGCATGTGTATGTGTATATTCATACATGCAACGCAGTAGAAATGAAGAATGAAGGGCTTTCAAAAGGCCACATTTAATCCATGTACCACTCTTATGATTTAAAAATAGAAAGCAAGCTAAATATACAGCAAGGAAAAGAAGAGCTAGTAACCTGCCATTACTAATAATTTCCATATACAATGTTTTGGAAGCCTTTCTTTGAGAAGGGCAACTTCACTCTTTGCCACAGTCAGACAGTGAGATCAGTCTGGAAAAAACCTCTTGAATGAATACTTTTTCTTCATCCTAAAAAATTTCTGGAAGCTTTGACTGATATACAAACAGTTCATAATCTACATTCCTGTTCCTGCTTGCACTCCTCAGGGAAACATGCCAAAATAATAAGCAAACATAAAGATTGTAAGGCAAAGTGCATCTTACTGTCAGAGCAACAGCCACAGCTTATAACGTACTTTAGAAGGCCTCAGAGTTGTTGGAGCAGGCTGATCCCAAAACTGCCTGAAACCAGCATATTATCACACTGACTCATCCTCTTTTCTTCTACCTCGAGATAAGAACCTCACAGAGCATGTTGATTTGGCTATTGCTCACAGGCTCTCTGATTCTGACTATGCCAAAGCTCCAGTTTGACTTCAATGAAAACTCATTACAATTCATGTCACATAGAACTGTGAATTTTAATTCTGTATGTAAAATATTCATGTAAATAATGTAAAAATCAATGTTTAAGTTGTCAAATGCTGAGAAGATTACTAATATAGAATTAAGATTGGAATGGCAAAGATTTAAAAAGACAGGAAATTCCAGGTTCATTGGTGTGCAGGTAACTTCAATTTCGCCCTATATGTGTAGAACATATAGTACAGTGCATGCCAATATGTCTGTCTCATTTAGTATACAAAGTGCACAAACGGGAAATAGGAAGATATCATTTTTGTGGGCATTGGTAATTTGGGCAACTCAAAACCAGCAAAACACTTAGAATCTGCAATATGATGTCTGATGTTTCCTCAAATACATGTGTGGTGCAATATGAAAATTATACAAAATATTTCTAAAATTGGAGAAATATCATTTTTGCAAATCAGTCCTGTAGCACACAGCTTGTGAGGAGTCAACCAAAAGTTGTTTTGGAAGGACTGGCTCTGTGAGGAAAAAAAATCTCCTTTTACCAATGGGGATATCAACAGAACCCACCATGCAACTATCACTTCAGAACTACTTGAAGGGCTGACAGAATAACATCTCTAAACAAAACAATTAGAATAATGATTAAATGAAACTTTTGCTGATACTGGATAGTTGTTGAATAATGTACTCAATATTTATAAAAATTCTACAGACATCTCAATAAATAATTGCATCACATATATTAATAGGGATTATGCATTTATGACTCATATTAACTGGTGTGAGGTCTATCAGAAGTGGCACCCTGTGCAAAATATGTAGCTGGATATTTCCTTTTTGTGACTTACTTGAAAACGAGCATGTGTTATATTGCTGAACTATTAGAGAATCACAGAATCACAGAATGCTTTGGGTTGGAAAGGACCCTGTAGATCATCTAGTTCCACCATGACAGCATAAGCAAGGTAGCCACTGTCATAGGTGGTATCACATTACTGGACAAGTATAAGGCTGAGATCAGTTTGATGTGAAAATTCTCATCTTTCTGTATAGGGCAATTTTGTAATCCATGTGACAATAAAAATATTCTATCAAATTTTTTCAGTATGAACTTTTTTTCTCCACAGAGAAACATGAGGATTTACAGTGAGCTGTGGATATGAAGTACGCTTTTTTTTTTTTTTTTCCTTAGTGGCAAAGCTCTTTCTTTTTTGTTATGTAAAATATCAAATTTCCAAACAAACAAAAAATGATTTTCCAAGCCTTGGAAATCCACAGAAAGCTGCAAAAGGCCATTCAAAAAACTCTAAGAAAGATTTAATGGCAACCAAGGAGGGTGTTTTAAGAAGACACATGATTTCTCAGCTGACTTCATGATTTTAAACATCAGAATATGATTTTTGAATAACAAGAGAGTATATTGTTGGCTTGCCTCAGGAGGCACTCAAGTCTCTGGCAGTGCAGCTCATTGAACTGCTTCACATCAGTAGAGACACAGAAAATGTAAGAGCTCTGCGCTTACAATTTGTTCCTCTCTTTGTATCAGGTAAAGTGAGTGCACAAGGTCACTTATCGCAGCTCAGCTGATGCATGATATTGTGATTCCACACCTCAGCTCTCAGAGAATCCAATTTCTCCTGTCCTCCCCTCTTGTTATGGAAGGAGGACTGTGAGAGGCGGTTTCCTCCTTTCACACACCTGCCTGAAATCTGCCCAGCTATCACTCACAGTCACAAACTGGTGAGCAACCTGCATAGTGCACGGCCTCAAAAATGAGTTTGGCGTGCAAGAGAGTAGGTTACAGTGGGGAAAAAAAGTCTCACATTAAATCTCTTATTCAGCCATTCCAAAGCCAGCCACAATTCAGACTCATGTTTCATAGAATCATAGAATCATAGAATGGCCTGGGTTGAAAAGAACCTCAAAGATCATCTAGTTTCAACCCCCCCTGCTATGTTCAGGGTTGCCAACCACTAGACCAGGCTGCCCAGAGCCACATCCAGCCTGGTCTTGAATGCCTCCAGAGATGGGGCATCCACAACCTCCCTGGGCAACCTGTTCCAGCGTGACATCACTCTCTGAGTGAAAAACTTCCTCCTAATATCTAGCCTAAACCTCCCCTGTCATAGTTTAAAACCATTCCTCCTTGTCCTATTACTACCCACCCTCATAAACAGTCTTTCCCCATCCTTTTTATATGCTCCCTTCAAGTATTGGAAGGCCACAATGCGCTTTTCTGCACACTGATCTCATCGTTCCAAAACAAAACAAAAAAAAGTGTACTAATTCAGATATCAGAAAAGACTTCCTGAAGGAGTAGTTGGGATCAATGAAAAAATGTAGGAACTTAAAGGCAAACATGCAGTTTTTCAGAGCATGTTGGTATAGGGAGTCAGGACTCTTTCAAACCTTCTAAAAGGAGCTTCTTTGGCCCTCTTTCCTCCCTCTCTCTGGCTTCACTTCCCTCTCACTGTAACCATATAATTTATTGCTGGTGAAAGGTGCCAACTGATGACATCAACAAATTAATTTTCTATCTTCAGAAGAGCTACTAGAAAACTGCAGTGTCTGCTCCACGCCCCTGCTGGGACTGCATCCAACAGCTCAGAATGCAAGTCTTTGCGGGAATTGTAAGAGAACTTGTATTCCCTTTCCACAATGTAGTGTTAAGTAAACTGGAGCCATTCACATGCCTTGAGGATTTTAGCTTGCTCTATATCAAATAAAGAATATTCCTCTTAAGTTTAAGTACTAATTTTCAGCAGCTCCTGCAGTTATCTAAAGGACTGCAGAACTGTCTAGGTAGTCCTTTGTATTGTTTTCAGTGACATGGATCTCCCAAAGTCTCTTCTTTCCAGATCTTTGTCATGAAACTGTAACAATCAAATTATGGCATTTTTCCACAGAATATGTAGTTTTGGCTATGCCACTTAGAAGCAAGCAATAAAAAATATGAAACCAAACCCCAGCCACTTAGAAATATATGTTTTTTAGCAGACTAAAGGCTCACTTCTGCATTTGAACAGCCTCTGAGAAAGGTGATTGCCTCATGATTTCTAACACGGTACCAGTAAAGGCCAGCATCAGAAAAGTCGGCAAAAAACTTACCCTGACAGAACATCATTTATTTCTTTTTCCATTTACCAAAACTCCAAAGTGGTTAAATTGCATTATACAGTTCACCTTCATTTAACATTTACTTATCATCAGAGAAAAGGAAAAAAAAAAAATGTGGCCATAAGGAGTTTGGCTTTGAAATTCTAGTCTACCTTTTAATTTACACTCATTAATCTTAAATTTTCTAAATCTAAGCTGTATAGAACAAACTTAAATTTGAATGGAAAACTGGCTGTAGAGAAGCACAATCTAGCAAATAACCATGACTTTTTTTGGACATATTAATGGAATATTACATAAACCATGTGCAATTTTTTCTTAAAATCTCTATTAATCATATCCCTGTGTAAGCCAAACAAATTAAAGATAATAGTTGGGGAAGTATATATAGGTCACTCCGAAAGCAATGCCTCCTATTTATTTCCACAGAAACTACAACAGCTAAAAGAGCACAATAACACTATTTGGTAGAGCAATTTCTCAGCTACAAAACACTATTTTTTGACACAGTCAGCACCATTAGCAATGCATTTTCACCAGCAATAAAGAAGAGCTTGCGTGCTGCATTCGCAAAAATCTGCACCAGCAGAGGTGACACACCACTCACTGCCTCATTGTGCTCACATTCACTCTTTGGTCTCCAAAAACATTCAGCAAGCATCTCTGAATGTCAGTAGGTGCCATTTTTTTCCACATGGAAGGAAGGACTCAGTGACACACCTTTGTCTCATCTAAGCTTTCATGTCAGATGCCATTTTGTCAGACTGCTCCTCTGCTACCTTCTGTCACATGGCCACAAAATATAAAGGAATATTGGTGGGAAGATTCAACCTCTAATGCCATATCACCAACATCCACCTCTGATGTTGTGGGCCAACATCATAAAGCAGCAGGCATTACTATCAAAGCAGTGCTGGTACATGTAATTTTAGAGCAAATATATTACTTGTTCAGTCCTGTTTTCACACGCAATATTTATGTGCTTTTTTTTTTTTTAAGTAAAAAGTCAAGTAACAGGGAAGGTCTACTAATGATACAAATATAGAAATGAAGTCCAGAACAAAAGATGGGTTTTTTTTTATGATTATATATAGACTATATGCTGTAATAATAAGGTAGTCTGGTACTATCTTATCAGGTTGGTAAAGCAGCATGTGACTATACCTAAAATTACTTTAAATCCTCTTCAGTGAATTAAAGGAAAGAAGCCTTTCTCTCAGATATACCCAAAAGCAATGTCCTTGACGTGCATTTATGACAGAAGAATGTTTAGTATAAATTAAGTTAGGAAGATCAAGATAATTGTAAATCACCTGGTACCTATTATTCCTCTACCGGGGAGCAGACATGGCTGATATTTATTTTTTCTAATGCTAGCAAGCTCTTGTTTTTTTGCATCAATATTCTGATCAAGACAAATCACCTCTCTGAACTAAAGTGAGCCAACTTTTAAGGATTCATATGATTCCACATATTTTATTTTACACCATTATTAAGCTTGAAATTAAGCTCTGAAAAAATCAGCAACCAAGAAACAATGCTGAATTTGAAGAATCAAACATTTACACTGATATACTCCTATCTTTAGAATGCAGTTTCAAGACACGTTTAAAACAAGAAACGCCATATCCTGCCATTGCAGAGATCAGGTAACATTATCTATTTCCTTTGACCTGAAAGTATTTCTGATGCCATAAAGGACAAAAGCAAACAAACAAAAATAACTGAAACCAACAGACAGGATTACCAGCAGGCTTACCTAACTGGATAAACTGGGGATCACTTTTCACTCCAGGTCCTGCTCCAGTACTTGCTGCCACTTCCACGCTGTATCGAATACCTGGTACTAGGGAAGGGATGACAACAGAAAAGGTGGAACCATCTACTGTCTTGTTTATATGGTATCGACTTTCATTGCCAAGGCACCAAACCTGCAGGGAAGTAAGTGTATTGTATGTATAAAAATTAAAAATTAAACAGTGCAGGATCATTAGAAGGAAGGTTGACACATTTCCTTCTGCTGGATAAGATTTAAAATCTGTCACTATTTTAAAATCTGAAGTCATGGTTCACAGTCCTGGAAATTCTGAATACTGGAAAGCTATTTCTTGTTTGAAAGAACAGCTCCAAATGCTAATATTATTTGATGAGTTCATCCCAATTCATTCAATCCATGATAACACTGCTAATAAAGCTAAAAGCATTAATAACAGGGAACAAGTAAGAGAAATCCCTTAACCAAAAATCATTCATGTAAACAACAAAGTAAGAGCATTCAGATAAATGAGTTTGCAATTCTCTTGTTAAGGAATCATTCATCAAGCAAGGCTTTATTCACTCAAGTGCTTTTCTTCATGACATCAGAGGAGAACAGATACCATGCTGGAATAAAAAGGTTATCTTTTTAAAGAACAAATGGCAGCGAGAGATGAGAATTAGTAATATACTATCTTCTTCTGAGAGACAATGGGATCATGTCAAATCTCATTTTTTGATCAAAACTAGAACACAAATCTAAAAATTTTTATTTTCCATTTTAGAAATCCATTACTATATTCAGTCATATTAAATGACTGGGAAACTGCAGTATTTGTGTGGCAAATGCTTTTAAGGGAATGGCTGAATGCTCAACTGCTATCAAAAGTAACATAGCAGCTAATTTAGGCCTCCTAAGAAAATGATGATTTCTATTCCTTCTGTTTTGCTCCACACTGAATTTTTTTTTTTAGTTAAATTCAGTACTTTATTTGTAGAAAAGCAAGTTTTCCTGGGAATGTCAGCATTTCTGAACCTGTGCTGACTGTACACAGGAGAGAAGATCGTGCTTTTGACATATGGAGCTTTTAAAAGATTTACTACCCAGATAGCTGTTCTTAATCCCTTGTGCAATTCTGCTGTTGTGGAGATTGTCAGGTGAGTGAGCTAGAGTTTCACTTGAAGAACAATTGCTAGGGCGCTTTCCATAGAGTCCTTTTTGCCTGGATACTGTAAACTTTCTTTATTTCACCATCAGGACACTCTAAGACCCTTTTTCATTCTCCGGATGCCTTTTTTGAAAAAAGGCTAGTGGGACACTGTGGGGATCTGAAATGCATTTTAAGCCCCTTTGAAATAGAATCCCAACACGGCACATACAGAACTGCTTCTGTAAAGCGGGTCAGAGCACAGAAAGAGAACAGAAGAGACTCTTTTTATATTCAGATATCAAATACAGATTATTTCAGTCAGAAGGAGGTGTAACTATTAATAACATTGTTCTTAAATTCTGATGGATGGTCTAAGAAAATGCTATTATTTAAATAAGAACTTGATAAAGTGAAGAACAAAAAATTTAACTCTGCATTTTGACGAGTCATTTTCACAGAAATTGCTACAATACTACACTTCCACAATAGTATATGTAAATAACAAAAATAATATATGATGTACTTGCAACTATGCACTAATTACTTGTAAAAGTGTTTTGTTCTTAGGTGCTCAAATAAATGGGGAAATTTGCAAATTGGGAATGGTAAGTTAAACATCAGGTTGTTCAGTACTTGTCAGTACTATAATTGATTGCACATCTAAACAGGCAAGTGAAAACTCATTTCCAGAATGTTATGAAGCAGAGAAGAATTCACACTACAACAGACATATCAGTGAAGAAAAAAACAGTATAAGGAGAGTTTCTAACTTCATGCTAGGAATGGCCTCTGCTATGATTTATTTTTGGCTTTTTCTGTGTGATATTGGCATTTCTCCAGTTAAGATGGTATCCTTCTTAATAGATGTTTTATCTTTTAATTAAGTAGGTACACTCTTGCCTTAAACCAAGGTACTTAGAAAACTGTAGAATTCCCCCTCCCCAGCACACACACCCATTTTTAGGGGAAAAATGTGAGATAGAAAAATATCAATTTAAAAAAAGAAAATTTTACAAGATTTCTTTTTTTTTGTTTGTTTTGTTTTGTTAGAAGTTCTTATACATAGATCACTTTTTTTTCCCCACATTTTTAGAGAAAAATAATAACTACATACAGCTCAAATAACAACTACATATATATTCATTGTGTCTGTTTTCTGTCCATGGTGAAAAAACACAATGGAAAATAAGGGCACGCAGACAATAAATGTAGGAGAAACGTGCCAGTGTGCCACCTACTGCTACAGAAGCACAAGAAGACAGTTTGCTCCAACACCTGACAGTTCATTAGCTCTGAATGCTGGGAGGTAAGTCAGGTATTATATTAACTCGCAAATATGAATTTCCTGAATTTTACTGTTTTGTCCTTACAACATTCTTCTAATGCAGTTTCTTGACGGAAATAGTTCCACCCTTCTGGTTCATTAAATAAAATAATTTTGCAAATTCTTTTTTTTTTTTTCTTTCCTTCAAATTGCATCATATGTCTGAAACTAAGCCACAAACTCATTTTATTTCTACCAGTTGACCAAGTTCCAAGTTCTGATGTTTAATTGTTCTAAATTTACCACACAGTGATCTCTTCCCTTTTCCATTAATACTAAGGGAAAACAAAATAGCCGAATGAGTTTTTAAGGCAAGAGACACGTCTGTACCACAGTGTCTCACCTGAAAAAGGAGCCAAGACAGATATCCTGCCACCCAGTGGTTATTAAAAGTTTATTTGAAATACACAACTAAATATTTAAAGTGTCTGTAACTTGCTTAGGAAAACTAAGCTCCAGTTAATTTGCAAAGTAAATTATCTCAAAACAATTTGAACTGAAAATAAATACTGTGTATGTTGCTAAATGAACAATAAATAAATATTTCATAATGTACTCATAATTTTTGAAAAATTATATAGCTTAATAAGAGCTTTCTTCTGTGAAAAATACAAGAAAATTTCTATATACTTACTATATTTAGTATTATACAAGAACATTATTTACTTGAAAGTTTTCTATTTGACTGCTCAGTTAAAAATAAGTTCTTCACATCTTAACACTGTTAGTTATTATCCTTGAGCTTTTCAACTCCTTAGGCCTGTTTATATTTATAATTGCAGTCAATGTCTGAGTCATAGAATAGTTCTCTAACAGGTAGGGTTCACTCTCAGCTTGCCTATGCATTTCTCAATTTATAACAAAGGTAAGAAAGTATTTCGTTTTAACTATTGGTGTTTTGTTTTGATTTATAGAGGTGACTTTAATTGCTTTCTACCATTTAGAGAGAATTACTAAATACAGGATTTGATTCTTCCAAAAAATCATTTTCCAAACCATGTGCTCTAACTTTGTCCAGTAGATGGAGCCACGCATCCACAAACAACTTACCCATTGGAACCTAGCCAACACTCTGCCAGGGGATATAAGCATTACCTTATATTCTTGAACCATTCCATTCTGATTATCCTCGGGGGGTGGCTGCCAGGTGACTACAATTGCAGTCCCATTCCCATCATTTTTGGTTACTGAAACACTCTGAGGTGGAGCACTGGGCGCTGTTTGTTTGGGGAGAAAGATTGAATGGTTAAGTTTGTCAAATGCAACAGTAAGGGGTTTTAGTTTTCTTTTTAAAGGAAAACTGGTTTCTGGACCACAAAAAATGTATTATTTTTTTCCCTAGTTTTTGTTATGTGTAATTCTTGCCCACAAATCACAGTGGTATACAAGGTAAGTGATGTGCACCTACAGGAACCTACAGGCAGACTTCTAATTTCTGCTGTGCTGTTTCTGTAAGACAAAAAAGTCAGGCAGGCCACCAGACTCTGCAAACTCAGATACCAATTACCTGAACAGCACAGTCTTGAGCACAGAATTTTTTTAATGGGTTTCAAAGCATCTCACCCATGATCAACAGTATTAAAAAATGAAGTCTGTAAATTGACCCTAGCAGAATGTTAAACCTCAGCTGCTCTACTGTGTGAAAAACAGTGAGCAATACAAACCATATTAAAATCAGGATTGAACGTGTTATGCTTAACAGCTTTATATTTTGAATTTTAAATAGTCTTTCTAAAAACAATATGCTTAGATTACGCTTGGGATGAATGCAATTAAGCACACCTCTCGAACCACCCACAGAAGTAAACAAGAGCTACAGTGTATTTATACCAGGTAGTGAAGAGATAAGGAAAAAAGTATCACATCCCAGCAGATGCTCTGAAATCCCTATTCTGAAGCACCAGCCATGTTACAAACTTATTATGCCTGAACTACCAGATGAGCTACAACAAAAGAAACAGCTTTATGAACCTTCTCTTTTTAGCATGCGTTTGAGATGGAAATACATAATTTAGTCCACTATATCTGTTGCCCTCATGCATCTTTTCATTTTGTATTACTGATTGATGCAGATATAAAAGCCTTCTAAGAATGTGGTTTCCATTCCCTCAGCTACAGTGCTTTGATGATTTCTGCGGTGTCTGCTATCTACTTAAGATAGTGATTAGTAAGTGCTTGAATCTGACAGAAGTCACTTGTGACCAGACCATGAACTCAGCAGGGAGGAGTGCACACTGCAGTGAAGATAAAAAGCACATTTCCCATTGTGTGTTGGAGGAGGGTTTTGCACATCCCTCTCTCTCTCTGTCTCTCACACATGGTTCTGAATATTTACTTCGATGTCACCAAACAATTCACTTAATGATCAGTCCAACACAGTCTCCTCTGCTGCAGACTGCCGTTCTCTAACAGCACACACTTCAAACAAAATCAAATAATGAACATATCAGAGAAAAGCAGGCCAGAATACTACTTCAAAAAGGAAAGATGAAGACAGTCTGGCTCCTACTTGCCTTCTTCTAGGGTTTTTGCAAATTTCACTTCACTATCTGCTCCTTGAAACTCATTAAAAAAAGGGCGGGCCTTGATTTCATAGTTTACACCTTTCTTCAGCTCTGGAATGATAACGCTGTTTTTAGTTGGAGTCCTCACTTCAAAAATTAACCATTCTGATTCTCCATAGGATGCTGGTGTTGGCCGGTAAAGGATTTTATATCCTTGAATATATTGGGATTGCTGGTCCACCTGGAAAAACAGCAGAAAGACACCCATTACAACAATGCATTGTTTAATAATGTATTAAACAATTAGAAATAATTTATTAAACTATTAGGAACTGTGCATGTTGTCTGCAGCATTAGTCCTTGGTCTATCCATTTATTTTATTCAAAATAAACAATGCTGAACCTGATACAGACTCTTTGAATTACAGCAAAGTACAGGCCTGATTCAAAAGAGCATTAATATTGATGCTGGTAGAACACTACCAGTTTCAGTGGATTTATGGAAGCATTAAAGGGGGATAGCAGAGTTGTACAACCCTCGCTCAGTGAAATGAATCACCTTTACATTCATGGACAGGCTGAATGGAGTCAGGGGAACTCAGGATATACTTTGCCTATGCAAATCTGCTCTGCAGAATGGGGCAGGAAAGAGGACCAGGATAGGGAATCAATGGCTCTGACAAACACAGAATAAGCAGCAAGTGCGCCAGCTCTCTTGAGGTGTGAAGCCTCTCATAATTCAGGAAATGAGCACTGCTTCCTGCATGCTTCCTTCTGGAGTAAGTGATTTAAAAGGGCAGCCAACTGGCACTATCTGCATTGCTTTGATGAAGCTGGAGGCTGTTGAAGGGCACATTTGCCCAAGCACTTCCTCGGTACTCACTGACTCAGTAGGAGCCTCCTCTGCTGGAGGGAAGGGGCTGTTTAAGAGGGCTCTTAAGATGCTTACAAAATCAATATGGTAATATGGATGAGACTTGGAAAAACAGATCAAAATAATATGGTCCCGACTGATTTAAACGAAGGCCATTTTATACTGCATGTATGGAGAAAGAAACCTTAATGTAAATTAGGACAGGATTCAATGCGTTTGGCTGTAACCACAGCAGAAAGTTATCTTGCAGAAATGATCTCTTATGCAGCATTAACAACAAATTTCAATTTTTGATTAATAAGAAATTCCAAATACAACAATAAGAAACCTTTAAAAAGCTGCACCAGATTTTCTCTAGTATCAAAAATCTCACACGGTGATATAATAAAACTGTTTGCTTGTTACTTTACTCAAAGAAAAAATGTTTCATTTTTAATAAGCACATAAAGAATGCATGTGCTAGCTAAAACTGAAGTAATGCTTACTTTTAAAATTGCAGAGAAGCCACAGGCCACCCAAGAAACTGACAAAAAACTGGCTGCCTGGAAAAGGTTGTTCTGTAAGTAAAGGTCAAACAAAATTGTGCTAGGAGCCTCAAGGATGTCTTAATATTATTAGTTAAAAGAGGAAATAGCACAGTGCAGGTGGCCTTACCACAGGTAAGTGGATGCAACACGGCAGATACTACCTTGTACTGAGTAGCCCTGGTCATAGACCAGGACTCCACTGGGCTAGGGCTCTTCTTCAGAGTCAAAATGTCATGCTCTTACTCAAAATATTCTGCTGTGGCATGACAGAGGCTACATCCTGTGCTCTGATTGTCAATATATTGACTTGTTTAGATGGAAGATCTGAAAAGACTTCAAAGCTCAAACTAATTTGATAAATTCCTGCACTAGTGTAACTTTCTCCCATTTTTCTTCTTCATTCTGCATTCTATTTTAAAACTGGTCTTCTTTTCATTCAATTTTATTTTCTTGTTGTTTGTTACTTTAGATTTCCTATATTGTTCTTTCTCTTCATTTCTACCTTTTGATCACCAAATGTCTCCCATAGCAAGACATTTATAATTTTTCCTTCACTGTGGCTCCAAAGTTTTGTAAACCTACTTGAATATTTTTCATGTATGTTATCCTTTCCCTTGCTTCAGAACTTCTACAATATTGTTTCCTCACTCTCCCATTTCCCTGTTATACGCTTCACATGACCAACTTCCTTTTTCCTCCTGTCAGAACAACACCAATAGAACAGCTCTGAATTGTTATTTATGTCTCTTCTACTTGTACTACATGCATTCATAGCACCGTGGGAAGAATAGTATATTAAGATGAGGCTATTTTGGTTTGGGTGTGTTTCTCGGTACATAAATAGGATGGAATAAACACTTCCAAAGATAACTATGCAGTAGTTCCCTCCACTGGTATCTGACAGATGGAGAATTATCCACATTATCTCATTAGGGGACTAAATACACTTTCTACTGAAAGCAGTGCAAAAGCTTCAAATGATTTAACCTAAGAAAGCTTAAGATCGATTCTTTAGTGTCCAGGAGGATGTATTGGGAACTATCACTGTATTATAAGCAATATTCTCCATGGGGACAAGAAATGTGATGATGTGACAAAATTCAATGAAGTATGAAAACAAAGCCCCAGCAGAACTTATTCCAAAGAAAACATTGACAGTTTTTTAAAAACTACACAGCTTCTTGAAGAGTGACTTCACAGTGGTCAAACAGCACACTTCAGCAATGCATGTGACTACCTTTATGATGACGATTTATACTTACTGTCCAATGAACTTCAATTGAGGAGGAAGAAAGGATAGTAGGGTTGTGCAGATGTAGTACCACATCGCCTAGTTCTCTCTGCACCTGCTTGTGATCCACACCTTGACTTGTTGGTGGAACATCTGTAATAATTTAAGATTCAATTCTCACAAATATATGTAATTATTAAAATAAGTATATGTAAATACAAATAAATATATCGTAAAACATAGGAAGTTTTCAACAATTAAGTTTATCTTAGGTACTTTCCAGAAATGTAAGAAAAATCTACAGAAAGTCTTTTCCTGAGTTAATGGTATCAAACAGATGCACTGCACTTTCTTTGACAAAAATAGGAGGAAGAAACAGGAAGGAAATGATGGATAAAAAGAAAGAACTACATTCAGGGAGATCTTTGGAAAATGACTACAGCAGCATCTCTTTATTCTTTCCTGCAGAAGGAGAAAATTTTCTATTACTCACTCCAAATTCCAACAGAGACCACAAAAACTATATGAAAGGGCCATTGTAAATGCTTTGCCTTCAGGTAAATTAATTGGCAAACTTACTATTTTTAATTACAAAAGAAACAAAAACTGTAGAAACTAAAAGCAAGTCACATAGCTAAAGTTTCACTCTCATAGCAGGTGACTTCTGTAAACAGAAGGCAGAGCACAGCTGAGTGTTGTTTTGCTCTTCTGACATTTAGTCTAACTTACAGCTAAAAGAATTGGACATACATATGAAGAGACAATTTCCTCTCAAAATAGCCAGTGGAAAAATGGAAACACACTTCTGCATGCAGTGCCTTTGAAAAGAGTACCTAACTGAAATTTAGTGACTGTCCTAGACATATATAAAATTTATAGGGCAGTGACTAACAGAGTGTCTCAAATATACATGTACTACAGACAACAGAGGAACACAGTCTCTATATTGATTTCATATGTTTCCCTTTGATCACTTCATTTTAGAAAATACCATGCTGACAACAGTTAAAATCACGGACTAGAGAATTCAGTGAATGTACTTAGACTGATTTTTCTTTTCCTAATACAATTCCAGATACAGAATAATGCATTACATAAACCTTACTCTAGCCTATTACTTTCTCTCTATTGATTAGACAAGATTAGAAAACCTTCAAGGATTCTGTTCTCTGAAGACCTTCGTAAATTCCATACCTGTCTGCTCACAAGATAGGCAAGAGAGAGAGTAAACAGAAACTGTGTATATATCTATTACAACTACTGCAATAAGTCCTTGCAGGTATCCTAAAAGTTGAGGTTTTTTTAGATGCTGATTTTTAAAGGTACTTGTTACAATTAAATGAAAAAGATGCAAAGCATCCTTTTTGCATGGTAGTTATACTCTAAGTTTTCAGTCTTGTCTAAAAAATATTAAAGATTTTGTAAGTCTGCATTAAAAAAATCAGTGTGAGAACAACTTCTTAAAAATACAGTTCCCATTTTAGCATATAAAACTTCTGTCACTTTGCAGTCTTTTCACACAGTTGCCTCAAATATCTGCAAAACAATGAGATCTCTGAAGTTAATAAAGCAAATTGATATTACTATGCAATCAGTAGATGACAAAAGTAGCCTCTTAGAAAGGAATGCTGGTTATATGCAAAAAAAAAAAAAAGAAATATCATGATATTACTGCTATATCTATTATGTTCTGCCTAACAGTTCATTTAACTGAGCATTTCCTTTCCCACCATTTCTTTAACGCTTTGAAAGCACTAATGATAGAAAATTCTACTTGGAGAGTTGCCTAAATATCAACTTACTTGGAATGCTACAGAAAAGTCAGTTCAATAATTAGTGATATAAATAACTGCAGGTTATAAAAGGCGAGTCATCAACAATATGACTAAAACTATTAATAGACTCAGCAATTTTGTAATTCTGTGCTACAGAACTATACACATCATCTATTCTATGTTTTCTTGGTTAGTCTCTAACGTTTCCAATACAGGGACTGTGAGTGAGAACACTTCAGCATGTTTTTAATGTTGGTCAGGTCTAAAGGCTGAAGTAAGTTAGATTCCTGATCTGGACATGAATTTAACGCAAGGCAATAAATTTCTATGAACAGAAGTTAACCGGGAAATTTTTGAACTACCTTACTAGCTCAAACTGAAAACTTGTGGAATGCTACACTGCATGAAAAACTGACCTGTATAGAGAACACTGCAGCCCACCTGCTCACACAGTAACACATTCTGTTCTTTGAGGCAGACCTAGGAACCTGTGTAACTCCTATCTTCTGTGCGTTTATAACTACACTGCCTATCCATCCACTGAAATCGTTACCAAGCAGAAATGCATAATAACAAATAATAGGAATATGAAACTGCCCACTCTCCATGGGAGAAAAACTTGCTTTCAGACCAACTCCAGAATAAATGAAAAGTTCCTAAATGAAGATTTTTTGTTTCCTTTAACGAACTTCCTTCCAAAAACAGATGTGCTTACTTCTGCTAAGAAACAAATAAACCATATAGCACAGGCATCTTAATAAGCCAGTGGATCAAATTCTCTACTACAGCAGGAAAAAAAAAAAAAAAGGAAGATAACTTTTGTTACTTTTTCTTTGAAAAAGAATAAATTCTTTTTTTTCCCTATTTAAGAATGAAAATATTTGTACTGGAACAATTCAAGCTGCAAAATTCATAGAATCATCACAGAATCATTCAAGTTGGAAGGGACCTTTAATGATCATCTAGTCCAACTCTTCTGCAATGAATGTGGACACCAACAGCCTGCCCCAGCGATGGGGCATCCAACATTTCTCTGGGCAACCTGTGCCAGTGCTTCACTACTGTTATTATAATAAATTTTTTACTTATCTCCAATCTAAATGTCTTCTGTTCTAGTTTGAAACTATCTCCCTTTGTCCTATCACAACAAATCCCACTAAAGCATCTAGCCCATTCTTTTTATAGCCCCCGCTGAAGAAAGGCTGTTCTCAGGTCTCTTCAGACCCTTCTCTTCTCCAGGCTGAACAGCTCCAGCTCTCTCTGCTCGAAATTGCAAAGAATTATTTCCTGAACACTGCCCTAAGTACATTTATTTTCTACACTGACTGTGAATTTATTTAAAATTTTGCATAGTTGGATTCAGTCCATAGCTGGACTTCAGCTGTAGCTTCAGTCAGCAGGTGACTTCTTCAGAAGATACTACCCAGTTCTGTCTTTCACTTTGCTACCTGTAAGTATCGTCTCTCTTTCCTATCGTTTTCAACAGCAGTACTACTGCAATGCTTTCAATACACCACTGAAAGTTCTTCTTTCCTGGCTCACAATGCCCAGTTCCTTCAAATTTTAAATTTCTTTCTTTCCTAATTCTGCAGAAGCCAAATTAGATCATATAGTGTTTCTGTCTGTAAGTTCTAAGCTTCATTTGATTCACTGGATACAGCAACATTTTAATAGAACTTAAGGATTTGTGTGATAGCTTCAAAAATCAGAGATCACTTTTGTTGCTAACAAGAGCTATTCTGTAAGACGAAACTATCTTTGGATAAGAGATAATACGGCTCCTTTAGGCAGCACAATATGCTGTCCAAGCAGCTTTTAGAGTTTATGTTATAGGGAAATGCAAGTTTAAACAATGTATTTCACTACCTAACATATATCACAGTCAGTGCAGATAGTTGAAAGCTAGCAAAATTTCTGCATCTAGTATTTCTCAGTCAATTTGTAGCAGCCACGGTGGATACCCAAAATGTTCAATACCAAAAGCTTACCTTGAGTTTTCACTGGATCAGATATTTGGCTTGGGTCACTTAATCCATATGCATTAGCTGCCCTCACAAGGAATAGATAAATTGCACTAGGTTTTAGCCCTTTAACTGCAAAACTCTCTGTTTTCACATTTTCAGCTACAGTTTGCCAGCTGCTACCAGATGCATGACTAAGGATAAAACACACACAACAACAGGTTAGCATGTGCTTCTGTAACAATATATTACATACAAACTTAAGTACAGCAAGGTCACATGAGACTCATATACCTGAAGGCCTCAATTATGTAAGAGGTTGGCGTTGCACCTGAATTCAAATTAGGTTGCCATGACAATGTTACTGTATTTCTGCTGACATCTGTAACCTCGGGTTTTGATGGAGCACTAGGAATCAAGTTTGGGTCAGTGGGTCTTGGTGGCTGCACTGGGACTCCAAATTCTAACAAAGGAGAGAGAAATACTGAGTATAGATAGACAGGAAGCAGCTGTAAGCTAAATGCTATTCACATTTGCACTGGCAATTTATGACAGAGTCAGATAATTACTGCATTTCAATTTTTGACTTTCTTTTATGCATTTTCTCCATGCAGAGAACATAATTGATTTACCTTGGACCTCTATGTAAGCACTCCATGTAGCTTCGCCACTTGGGGTTGAAGCAACGCAGGTGTACCGACCAGTGTCACCCAGCTGAGTAGGAAAAGAGAAGAATAAATATTTGAAACAATCAGGCACTCAGTGGGCTAGAAAAATAATTATACCTCTGTACATTTCTCTATGAATATGAATAAATCTTTTAATCTAAAGAAAACTTTGAACAACAAACTTCTTACATTAGAAGGAATAATTTTATGTGCTACAAAATGAAAAGGGGAAATGTTGCATATCCTTATTTAACACTGCCCATTCTGAAATCAACATGCTGAAGGCCTAGTCTCGTAGCACTTATTCCTTACTCTGTAGAATTCTTAAGAAATACATTGAAAAGGAACTTAGATGATAAGATTCCCATACAACCTTCTGCCTAAATACTGCTCAGGGACTTGTCTGGACTGAAGAACTGTAGAGAATGTTGTTCTTAAAACAAAGCTTAAATATTTCACAAGGCCTTGTACCTATTGGTTTCTTTGTGTGTGTATAAATTTCACTCTAAGGCAGATCCCCGCCCAAAAATATCACCATACGTTATTCTCATCCAGTTCTGAATGATGCCTTATTTGGCACTTAATTCTGTAGAGAGGACCGTAATTTAGATGGCTTTGAGAACACCACTGATTTTGTGGGACTGCTTTCTTAATTTCTGAAGTATCAAATAAAAACACGGGAACCAAATAAAATAAATGAGGGGTTGTACATCTCCGTTTTATGCAATCAGCAAAATGTACTTTGTGTCTTTTTCTAGTTGGACCTACAGAGCAGTTTCTGGGAGACTGGTGACATGGCAGAGCATTGCCTGCGCACACAGCTACTCCCTTGCAGAAGCTGTGCAATTGAAATAAAAGAGCATTTGTAAGAAATTGTGACAGAATGGGAAGAGATGGTTGTTTTCTTTTCTTAAAGGTGCTGATTTCCACTCTCAAGAAGTCCAGAAGGGAGTGATTCAGGGGACCACCCAGGGAAGGGGAAGCAATGTCTGGATGAGAAGTGGTCCCCTTCAGGTACAGTTTTACTTGTTCCTTGACTTAAGTGAAAATACCCATGGCTTTGTGCAGGACCAGCAACAAGGGCGTGTGAGCAACACCTGCTCTGGCTGCTGCACCAGATGGGCCATAGGCACTGCAGTGATGTCACTGTGATGACACTTGGGCACCATGGTGACGTTTGAGCCTCTCTCCCTGGAACCCCTCAACAGTTCTGTGGGATTTCACTTGCCAGCTGGCAGGACAAAGAGCAGCTCCCTGCAGAACTGGCTGCGAGCACAAACTACAGTCAGACTGAGACAGTAGGCATTGAAAGCGAGCTGTCCACAGTAGGAACTTCTGCAGACAGTTCGGATCCAGAGGGTCTGGCTGTGTCCCCAGGCTCTCCTTCTGATCGTCTGGGTCAGGAAAAAGGAACAGCCTGGGCATCAAAAATGGATGAAAAAAATGTACTAACTTATCCTCATCAGGAGGAAATCATATGTTTACCTCATGCTTCTTACGAGGAGAGCACACACAGAGGCACTATTACCTCCACAGCCTCTACTTTTCCTGAGAAACTCTGGGTACTGGTTGAAAGCCACCAATTTAAGAGCATTTGGTGGGGTCAGAATGGAAGCTGCATTGTAATTGACCAAGAAATCTTTCAGGTCGAAGTTTTGGGAAAGAAAGGATCTTTGAGAGTGTTTGGGACAGAAAGCATGAAGAGTTTTATTCGTCAACTTAATATGTACGGATTCACAAAAATGCAGCGTGACTCCAGAAGATCTCCCTCGCTTCCCGAGTTTCTGGCAGAGGAAGAGGCATTTGTGGCTCACAGGAAGGTACATCAGTTGCTCCACACATGAACCAACTCTCATAATATTCTGGTAGAAGAGATGGAGGTTACAATAAAATAAGCCTCAGTAACAAAGATGGGGATGACAATAAACGTTCTGATCCTAATTTCTTCTTCCGACTGTTTGCAGGAATTTTAGAGGTAGCATTGTTGAGTACTAGAAATGTGGGAAAAATATATTTGGGTTTTATCCAGTGAGTCTGAACCCATGGAACAGAAAGATAAATAAATAAGGGTATGATGAATCTATTTATTTCAACATATCTTGCTTTAGTCAGCCTAAGCTGTAAGTTTAAACTTATCTATATTTTAATACCCATGTCTTTAGCAATTAAAAGTTGAAGATTCTAAATCTTGCTGTCCTTCAGTCTCAAACTGATCATAGCTCTTCTCCTTTGTATTTTCAGTTACTTTGTTACTATAGCCCATACTTCAGGAAAGATCATCCAGAACTGCTGAAACTCTGCAAGCGCAGAGCTGCCCAAAAGAGAAGAGCTGTGGCTGCCCACAACCCACAGGAAGAGCTGAACGAGGGGCCCCCAAGGAGCAGCCCAGATGCCCAGCCCATGGAAAGAATGGCTGCTGGGCCAGAGAAGAGCCTGCTGAGAGAAGATCCACAAGCAGGCACACAGCCAGTGCCATCCATGGGGCCTCCTCCATCCAAGAAAGCCTGTACCCAAGCCCAAACAGGCAGTACTGCAACTCTACCAGACCCTACTGCTGCACCAGAGAGGGAAGAATGCCAGCCTCTGGCCCCCTCCCCACTGCCACCGAGTAGCAGTCCCATCTCAGGTGCTGCTTCAGATCCTCCAGCTTTCAATGCTCTGCCCTTCAAGGCACCCACTTTTACGCCTGGTTCAGTGTGGCAGGCATTTGCCCAGCCCCCACAGGAATCAGAGCTGCAGGATCGTGAGACTGCCCTGCATTACCTCAGCCACTGTTTTGCCATGGCCATGTTGGCAGCAGCCAAGGTGACATCAGATAACTGGGGGCCCTGGGCTGTCTCACACTGCCCAACATGCACCTGCAGCTCCCACAAAGCAGCCCCGCATTGCCCAACATGCACCTGTGGCTCTGACAGAGCAGATGCAGAAGAACAGCCAGCACCCTAGCACGGAGCCCACTGCACAGAGTAGGAACAGCAGCACCCATTTATAGGTTTATAACTTCATACTTCATAGACAGATATTTCTGGTAATAGGATGTTAGAATAATAAACCCTTTCTGTTGTCATGTCCTTTTCATTTATTCGTTCAGGTGAAATCTCAGATCACATTTCTATTTGTCTTCAAAAAGAAATAGAAACAATTGTTCTTTAACATCAAGTTAACAGCCTTCTGCAACAATGAGGCTCTAGACACTTAGCCATAGAGTGTAAAAGACTGGATGATGGTTGCATGCCACATGCACTGAGAATGCTCTTCCTAATGATGACTTCTGAGGGAAAGTAGAGATTAATTAAACAGCAGCATTTTAATTATTGAAGACTCAGAAAGAGAATGCCACCTTCGTAGGATGACTGCTCACAAGATACTGCTCTACACTGTCAGGCAGCAGTAACTCTTGGTTTAATTTCTGGGCTAACATTTACCAAGGGTCTGACAAACCACGTGCTTTGTAGAGGCCTTCTCTGGAAAATAGAGAACATTGTTCAGAAGACCTGGAAAGATATTTGGCCTTTCTTGTTACAATAAGGGTATAATGGAGATAAATTTGATAATTGTCTTAAAATTTAAAATTTCATGTCTTGAACATCCTCAACACTATGCATTGTACCAAGAAGGCAGTGCAAGAAATAACTGAAGACAGCATAAGGCAGCATTGCCACAGATTCACTGCTGCTCTGGATCCCTTCATAGAATCATAGAATTGCTCAGATTGGAAAAGACCTTCAAGATCATCAAGTCTAACCATGACCTAACCGTACTACCCTAACTCTAACAATCCTCCTCTAAATCATGTCCCTGAGCACCACATCAAGATGGTTTTTAAGCACATTCAGGGATGGTGACTCAACCACCTCCCCAGGGAGCCTATTCCAGTGCTCAACAACCCTTTCTTTTTTGTGATACCCAACCTAAACTTACTCTAGTGCAACTTGAGGTCATTTCCCCTTGTCCTGTCACCTGTCACTAGTGAGAAGAGACCAACCCTGCTCTCAACCACTGTAACTTGTAATTGGTAAAAGAATAAGTCTAGCAAACATAATAAAGCCGTGTATTTGGCCTAATTTTATGAATTAATACATTTCGAATCACATGAAAGATAACAGAGCATTTTAAAGTATTTTCCATTTCACTAGACATGACCAGCAGTACTGACCAGGAAGATCAGGAACTTGCTACAATTCCCTATGAAAGCCATGTATGTGACAGGCGTTAACCATTTTAAGCCAGGGCTATACTATGTTTAACAAGTAAATATGCTTGAATAGGAAATGTTATATTGAAAAAGCTGTGAACGTGACTCTGTAAGTGCAGTATCCTAGGCAGAGGCTTTCTTTATAAACATTTGAAATAATTAGATCATTTTCATCTATTAGTGATGAAACCCAAATAATATAAGGATTCATCTCTGTGAAACACAAGTTTTACTTCTTCCTTCATGTTTTCAGTAACAAATAATCCCCTTATTTATTACTTAAAAGCATTCTTCCATTTAAAATAATAGGCCCTAGGCTATACAAGCCATGGTGTAAAGCTTAAAGAATGAACCATCTGAAAATACGAAGTATCAAATACTTTAATACAATTATTTAATATTTCATTAATTTTAAATGTAGTATTTCCAAAATGAAAAGTAACTTGAAGAGAAAAAATAAACAGATAACAGCAAAACTCAGCACAAAAAAGGGTTTGCCAGTTCAAGCTACCTTGGCATATCGGATCTGTAATGCTCCTGTCTCCAACTGCTTGATGCGAGAGTCCTGGGTAGAGATCAGGGTCCCATCCTTTTTCCAGAGGATAGTGGGTGTTAAAGTTCCTGTGGCCACACAGTTTAGTACTAAAATACCATCTACAGCTACAGTCTGATTCACGGGACCCTGTCGAATGACAGGGGGAGGCCGGTCTGCAATCACTGCCAGAAGAAACAACAGGAAATAGATTTCTGTGACTGGAAGCAATTTTCTAATCATCTAAGCAACAGCAGTTGCTTGAGGCTTTGAAACAAACTAAAGATAATTAAACAAGTAATTAAAGTTGGAAGCATGCATTATTCAGGGCATAGTGCATCATAATGATGCACAGCTACAGAATTTATAATGATATACAATACATTAATTTCAGAAGGGAAAGAAGAATTACATATTATATAGGCATTCTGTAATTGCAGTATCTTTATAAAGTGATAACAAAATGAGAAAGAATTTCCCAAATTTTTGGAATGCACAGTTTTTACCTTGTTTTTTTTTTTTTTTTTTTTTTTTTTTTTTTTTTACCGAGCAGCACACCTGTACAACAGAATTCATACTTTCAAGATTCAATGATAGAGATTAAAGAGGTAGGCAGACATGGAACAAAGTGGCAAATACCTAGGATTTTTTTTTTTTTTCTTTAATATGGTGAACCATCAACTTATCTTTGGGCTCTTTCCTAATTGGGAAATGCCTTCCAGTAGACTAAACCCAAACCAACCAAAATACCATATCAAAACTTCTCTGCTAACAAGTATTTTTCAGTAGTTTCAGATTTCCAGTTCTATTACAACTTCATCTGCAATACTAGCTCAAAACCATAAGGAGAAACCCACAGTGTGCCTGCAATAGTTTTACTGCATCTTGCACACAATGGAAATGAAATGATCTTGATATGTTATTTAATAACTATGCAAAGAAAGGTATCAATAAAGTAATCTCAGTATTCATAGGAACAGGAATGACTATATATTTTTTTCCCATAATTCAATGGATAATCAAGAAAAGAAGTAAGACCTATATTATTGAGTGACCTCTTCTTATCTTTCAATTCAATATGACAGGGGCTGTTGATTCAAAAGTAGGCATAACTTTAATGACATAAATGTGCTTAGCAGTGTCACTGGGGGTTGGCGTAACTTAAAAGCTGGTTTGGTTGCTGAAATATAAACCTGAAATTCTGAATTTGGGAACATCAGATAGTTCTAGGTTATTTTCATACAGGGTGGTGGCATAGTTTTTTTTTTTTTTTTGGCTAAGTTCCAATTCTTGTAATTTCATTTGCATGTTCAAATGACACTTGACATTTTTAATTGCTTAATTTACCTTTTAATTCTTGTCCCAACCCGTTGTAATGCACTGCAAGGCACTGCGAGGACATTAGTATCTTTCTCATCAGAGCCAGCCAAACTAAGCTCACATATAGTTTATCTTTAACTATGACAAGTATCTAAAAAGCTTTGCAGATTCAAATACTAGGAGGCTGCACATAAAGTCTGCATATAATTTTCCAAATAATTTTCTGAGCAACAGATTTTTTCTTTGGACTTATGTTTTGGTTTACTAGTAATTAATACTATTTAATGCTAAATAAGTAATTTACAAAGTGGTTAGTAATAATCTAAAAACATCTATGGTAGGATGTTAATATAATGCCAAATGTCAAAAATGTATTAAAAAATGAACACCAGAAATGATATGGATATGCTGCTGTTCATTATTGACCTACATCATTTTCACAGTATCTTTGCCTATCTTTTCCTGCTCACAGTAGCCACCTTGCTGACTGATCTACACTCTATAGCTGAATTTAACGCTTGTATTAATGTTCACCGCAGCCTTTTCATCTTATTTTTTGTTCCAACGCCCTCTAAAATGAAATGTATGATAATATGCATTTGTATGTTGTTCTACTGACCCCAATTCAGACTGAATTTTTTTCTTTGCTAGAACAAGGAAAAAAATGACATAAATGGAGATACTAAGTGAAGAGACATGGAGTAATAAGGGCTAAAGAACTAGGCAACAGAAATCTGAAAGTAAGCCAAACCTAATTGGGGAAAGAAAAAAAAAAAAAAAAAGGCAAGATAAATTAAATCTGACAAAAATCCACAATCTGAAGTATATTTATTAAATAAAATATACTGTTACACAACAAAATGGCAACACACAATATCGAAAATTTAAACTCATGAAAGAGATGCCCCAAACAGTATTTTTAGGTTCAAACAAAAAACGTATGCAATATGTGTTTACGTAAACCAGACACTAAAATAGTGTCATATCCTCTCACTGATACAGTTAAATAAAAAAAAAATAAAATTGGAAATGACAAAAAAAAAAAAAGAAAAGAAAAGAAAAGAAAAGAAAAGAAAAGAAAAGAAAAGAAAAGAAAAGAAAAGAAAAGAAAAGAAAAGAAAAGGTATTGTTACCATCAGTAACTTCCAAGTAGGCTTTTGTAATGATGCTTCCTGCAACGTTTAAAGTCTGGCAGATGTAGTATCCAACATCAGATCTCTGGACATTGGTGATGGTGAGGTCTCCTGTTTGTGAAACTGAAAATCGGCTGGATGACTGAGGGGGCTGGTATGAGAAAAGCAGATTCTAGAAGATGTTTAGGAAAGAGAGTTAAAAAAGAAGTGTTAAATAAATTCAAATATCAATAATCTTAAATATACATAAACAATCATATTATATAAAAAACATTTTGTTCTTCATACCTTAAGTGTGACTATACACAACAAGAATAGCTTTTGTAAGATTTTTTGGTGATAAAATAGATGCACATTTGCACTGATTATGTATGTCTTTCGAGATTGCTCTAATAATCTCTGTAGTCAATGCTGGGCTTTACACAAACTTTAATAGGCACTAGCAAAGATCTAGTATGTACAGATGCCACAATGGTGCAAGCAACTGTGGCAAGCCTAAAAAATTTGCTTCAACATCTTTTTTTAGAGTTTCATCCAGGATATTCCATTTATTGCATTTTAAATGCAAATATTTATTTACTTATTTGGATTATAGCTTTCAACTTCCAAAGACAGCAGCAGTTTTTGTTTTTTTTTAAAAAGAGATGCTGCTTGGGTTTCTGTAATCATAGTGTCTATATTCCATAACAAACTTTGTAAAACATAATTTAACCTTAAGCCAGTTTCTAGGTAGATGGATAGTTTTGGTATGAAGTGCATGGTATTTTACCAACAGTGGTCTGAAGTCAAACTGCAAACAAAACAGTACAAGTCTGTTAAATCAAATATTGGTTTAAAATTTATACCTTTGATTGAACAAGACTACTTCTCATCTCCCTTGCTTAACTTTATTTTGAATTTCCAAAAATCATCTGAAAGAATGGTGCACTAAATGTTCTATTTTATTATTAGCAAACCACAGTTACTGACCTCTTTCTCCATTTCCTCCTTTCACTGAAAGTGATCACCACTCAGAGCAGTGAAAATTAAGTAAAAAAAATTATGTACTAAACAACTTAGCAAAGAAATCTAGGCCATACAAAAATGTAAATAGTACCAGCACACTTATATAATTAGAGATTATGCCCTGAATTTGCTTACTAGCTTTGTACTTACACATTTAAACAGACACATTCAAAAAAAAATATTTTGCATCACATTCCTTCTTTAAAAAAAAAAAAAAAAAAGATGACCCTGAAAGAAAACTGTGATTCTCTTGCTATATATTATACTTTGTTTCATTCAATGGCTTTCAAGATTCTTTATAAAGAAGCTGAAAATCATTTTTCCCTCACTTTCAAATAAGGAAGCTGGGAGAAAAAGTGATCTCTTAAGGTGAGACCTGTGAGCCAATGGACTCTGGAAAAACATCTCCTTGGTTCCAAGTTGTTGTCCTACTAAGATAATGATTAAGATAAATCATTTATCTATCAGATTGAAATATGCATCTGGCAAACTAATATCTGCACCATAATAAGCCAAATTTTCTGAAAATTTAGGTGTATATGGGAGTTAAAGCAAACTTTGGCATTAGTAATCTTTTTGTCTCTTAAAATTTCTTCCTGGTATGTACTTCCATTTCATGGAACATTTCTACTTGCTTCACAAATTTATTTTTACATTTATGGAGAAAACTGGAGACTAAAGAAAACCTAGATATTCTTTATAGAAAAGTTGACATCACGTAGCATACATGTGCCTTAGAAGTAGAAAAGAAATATCAAACGTCTCCGGGCTCTGGAGATATTTTCCACAACCTAAATACAAAAATTTAAGCATTTTTCACTTGCATAACAATATCCCTTCAAGAAACTGTCAGAACGAATGGGCAGGAGGTTTGCTTTACCTGACTCCCCTCTCTCCGCCAGAAGATGGCTGGCTGAGGGTTCCCAGTTGCTTCACACTGGAAAGTCACTGTTCTTCCCAATGCAGCTACCTGATCACGAGGCTTTACAACAAACTGTGGAGGCTCTGAAAAAAGAAAACATCATTAAAAAAAAATAACTACACTACAGTCAGAAGACTGAAGTTAGCTTATGTGAAAGCCATGATTTGACTTCTGACTTTAAATGGTGTATACTACAGTATTCAAGTGTCTTCAACATGGAGAGATAGGACCAAGACTCATCAACCTCTAGCAGTCACAGCTTCATCAGCACTCAAATTGCCTTTGCTGTTGCTGAATTCTGACTGCACACCATTTGATTATTACTAGTGACTAGTACAAGAAATTAAGTCCCACAGACTTAGTGAGATAACTCCCACAGCAACAGACACCAATTTGAACAAATCTGTTAGAATTTGGTTTCTAAGAGAAGGGAAAGGCCAGAAGTCACATCTGAGAAATCTCTGAACAGCAACTGGCTAGTCCACAGTCTACACTTTGTTAAGGGCTGTAATAAACCCTGTTTAGTAATTATTAATTCAGGTTTACATGAGCAAAAGTCATCATCGATTTATGAGAGAAAAAGCCTTTCATTTTTTTATGTAAGAGACTTCTGATGCAGTTGGGGTCTCAAAATTTTTTCAGCCTAAACTCAAAAGCCCTTGAAATACTATTTAACAAATGATCACCATTTTAAAAATCTTCAATTCAATTACTAAAGAGGAATGAATTTAAGGCAACAGCAGAACTGCATGTTTTCCTCATTTACATAGGCATGGGTATGTTCAAACAAAATATATATGCAAATGAAGGCAAATTTGAAACATCTGCTCAGCCTAACATTATAAATAGTGCCAGCATTGTTCAAACTGATTTATACAGACTTCAACAACCACTTCATCCAGTAGTAAATATAATGTCAAAAAATTATGTCAGTCACCTTAAAAAAATTGGTATAGTTGACAGCATTAGTTACATTGTTGGGGCTAGCACAAGAGAATAAATCCAGCTTTGTTTTAGGCTGTTCACTCTCACTCCTTGAATAATGTGCACTAAATGAAAGTCCGTTCACTTAGTGTCTATTCAGTTCCAATGCCTTCTGATCATCTGTCCAAAACTAATTAATCTCCCCCTCTTGTTTGGGTTGAGAATAATGGAGATGCTTTGAATTTGACTTTAATAACCTGACTGTTTAAAACATCTTTGTATTTAAAAGCTTTTCTTCAGAAGGGGTGCAAATTATGTCTTTTGAAGATGCTCAATGTGTTTAATTAAAATCAAGTAACTGAGACTTCTACTGTTACTGAATTCATTCAAGATAAAATCCTTTATAAAAAAATTGCTTTCAGTGTTCAAGTGGGCCAATACTTGCAGTTATCTGCTCCTCTTTGCCTGTGTGTCTGCTCTCCACAAAGTTCAATGTAGACTACACTGCTCCCATCACTCTCTTGATTTGAGGGAATTTTTAATGTGTGACATACTCGTATTTACATTTAGATGTAAATGCTGCTTTTCCCAGGATTATCTTCGATAAGAAACTACATCATGTTAAGGTGTAATTGAGCTATAACAATTAGCAAACTTCAAAACATTTAGCTCTGAAACATTCAGTCAATGTCTTGGAGGGTGATATGGGAAGATTCTGACATGATAGCATGTTTAATTTAGAATGGAAAGTGAAGCTGTTGGGGGTTTACCAGTGGGTTGTAAGGTGTGATTGGGAAAATGGAGATGAGGGTGAAGCACCTTCATTATGCTGTTGGAATTCTAATAACAAGAATAAATTTAGCACATAGTTAAATAAAGGTTTGGCTGGTTCTGTACTCGTTTGTGACACAATACCACACAGAACAGAACCAAAAGTTTCTCTGTTCTGTGCTAGTGCATATGATTTATCAGGTTGAAGACTATGCTGAACTTGAGAATAAATACAGTTGTATACAGATACAAACAGCTGTCACCACTGGAGAAGCCTGTGATTACAGTACCTGAATATTATTGTTCAAGGACTACTGAAAACAAACAAAAAAGATAGAAAATGTAGTTTTCCAGGTAACCATGGTAGAATTTATGAAATATAAATTAGTATATGCCTCTATGTATTACTCTAAATATGCATTTCACGTGCATATTATTCAAAATATTTACACATACGATGCACATCTGTAGTCTTCGAAATCTATTCCTGTTAAAGTAAATAATGGAAATCCTATTCACTTCAGTTTCTGATGAATTAAGAGAGGGTTAAATGAAACTTTCATAAATTCTCTTCATTGTTTTTACTGCACTGGAAGCAATTTCATCAGAATTTTTTTTTTTAATTCAGTTTGCTTTCACACCTTGGGTCACACAAACAAGTGACTTGTTATGAATGTAATATAAAAGATGATGAATTAATAATCTACTCAAGGAAAATACTTCTATCTTTGAAACCTTTAAAATAAAAATAATTTTCTTTTGTAGAACACAAGTTCAACTAATGCAGGCACTGATGACAGAAGACATTATGATTGGAATCACCATATCATGTACAAACAGAAAAGTTAGCAACCCATTACCTTTCTCTTTGTCATTAAGTTACCCATACTTCATGCAGAATTTATTCTGTGCGATGTTTCTTGTCAATAACAAGTAAAAGATGGGAGTTGATTGGTTGAAGGACATGGAAGGGAATGGATGGGAAGGGGAGATGTTCCCGTCACAGTAATACGATGATTAGAAGATGGCCAATAAAATTTCAACTTACCAGACACAACTAAAAACAAAAACAAAACAAAAAGAAAACATGGAATAAATAAAATTGAATAGACATGAAACAAAGCAAAGAGTAAAGCAAAATTTAAAGAAAAAAAAAGAAAAAGACCTTTGGTAAAGATCTTAGAAAGTATGCATATATTCTGTTACATGAAAAATAGGTTAAAATGCTGAATCACAAATTTTCTATTTTATTTTCAAATAGATCTCTCAATCATACTGAATGCAGGCTGGAAAGTAAAATAGGCAACATACTAAAATAATGGTCAGACAACTTGGGCTCTTTCCAGTTCCTTCCAATGAAGTGTTCTTGTGGGACCATTGAGAAAAACTTCTTTTTAAAATATATTATTATTTCTTTGCACGGTAAAATTAACTTGAAATATCCAGTAAATATTGATTTGCAACATTGCTGAAATGGAACATCGACATTTATACCTCTTTTAAAGCATAGAAACATCTACAAATGGAAAATGCTTTTCTGAGGCCAACAGCTATCACAACTGAAGCTCACTCAAAAATTAACAAGATGCTGAGGCATTTACCTTCCATGCCAATCTTTTCAGCATACAATTGCTGTACCAAGGTCATAATACTCAGTATTAAATTGCAAATGCAAAGTAAACCACAATTGAAATTAATTTATAAAGGATTCTTAACCTTTCTCTTCCTACTAAAAATCTCAATTTCATGAAAATACTCAAAAGTTGAGATCTGTCTTGAAGCACTGTATTTCTCAACAGAAATCTTCTAGTGGTAAATTATCTAATAGTAGATGACAAAGATATTGGGAGGTTATTTTCACTTGTAAAAAGCATCCTGGAAAAACTTCCAACAAGAAATCACTAGTTGAAAGAGCAGATTCAAAATAAAAAATGTAAAAATAATGCATGTTCAAATATACACAGCAAAAGACAAAATAAAATTAAATAAGCCTTTCAACACTTGGGTCCCTTTAAGTTGAGAATAAAACAACAACTGTTCCACTTTTATATCGAGTAGGTAAACAACTGCAATATACCATCCGCTGATAAAATGTACAGAGGAAACTAATAATATCCACTCTGTCAAAATTCATTAGACATGTAGAATACTGGCTTACAGTTCAAATAAATACAGGACTCCAGGTGTATTAAGAAAATAAAGCTGAAAGAGAATCAATCAGCTATTACACTGGAACCTGGATCACATCAAGAAGCTGCAACCAAAGGTGTAAAATCCCAGTCAAATAGAGAATTATTTTTTTCTGTTATTAGTGGCATTTCTTTTTAGGACACAGTCCCAAACAGAGGAAGTCAAAATGCCCATTTTTCAAAGTTATGATCTCCAATTTTAAGGAATCTTAAAGTGTGGTTTAAAAATCTCATTAAAAAATTTAAAGGAATCTTAAGCCATCTTGAAGTGTGTGAGTTCAGTATTTCTCCAAGAGAAAATCAGCGTGTATTACTCTGCTCAGACTATCCTGGCCAATCTACAATTCATACAAGAGGTGACCAAGAAATGATAGACAACACTTCCCGAAAGTAACATACTTGTCCCCAAGACTGAGCTCCTAGCTTCATCACATGCATTTATATGGCACAGTAACCACTCTTTTTTAACTGCAAAGCTCTCTACTAAAGTTGCAATTACAGTTTGACGTGCTCTGGAATTAGAAATGTTTCTCCATAAAACACAGCTCATGTTCTATATGGACTCGTCTGATAAGAGACATAATAGGATGTAACTCCTGCACAGAGGATTGCACTCTCAATTACCAATTTTCCACTACTTAATAAATGCGGAAAAAAAAAAAAAAAAAAGAAAGAAAAAAAGATAAGCTTTCCTGGCAGCAAAGCAAAGCTGCCTGAGCCTTCTTCTGAAAGCTCACATCAAATTTCTCACAGATAGAAATCTCTCTTGGGCGCTCAATTACATTTCTACAAATTAAATTAACTTTTAATTGCTTTTTTGAATTTTTTGAATTGAATTTTCACTTTTCTTTTTACCAGCTGATTTTGTTATTGTATGTCAAAAATAATATTGTTGAGAAAATATACTTTTTTGCCCACCTGTAAAAACAGGGAATACTAATACATGAAAATATATCTCTGTAGAAACAGGGCATCACCTTGGTTGCAAATCTGCGGCCTCTGCAAGGGGTGAACATTCTCAAAAAAATTTAAAACAGTTCTGTCAGAGGGAAATGATGTGGTTTAAAAGAACAACAATAACAGAAACAGCTACAGTAAAGACTACTTTCTTCATTTAATATATATGCATATGTGTATATATATATACACATATATATACATATACATACACTATCAATATCTAAAGTTACTGAAACTGAGTAGTAAATTGTTTTTATTCTGTTACAGCATAGTTTATTTGACAACACATATTAAAATATTAAGTAAATTAATTTGTGTGTGCTAAATGTGTTTAGCATGGCTTTCACAGGACAGTAAGGGGAGTAGCTTGTTTGTTAAGTCAGGACAATAGCATGTGAAACCACAAATACCAAAGGAATAATATTATTGCCTTTCAAATAATTTCACTGAAATTAAGTTTATCAGGAAAGACATGCTTGGTCATTGAATTAAAAAAAAAAAAAAAAAGAAAAAAAGAAAAACAGTTTCCAAACTTGTGACATGATATTCTAATGCCTTTCTTGCCAGCAATTCTATCATCCTTACTGGGACTACTGTTATTTCAGGAGTAGGAATTTGTAGTTTTAGGACTGAAACTACAGACAAGTACAATTAGTGGAGCAAGAACGTATTTGATAGGTGAAGTAGTGGAGGATCACTGGATATTCAGGTTAGAAACAATCTCAAGAGGCTTCTACTCCAAACTTTTGCTCAAGCAGTGTCGGGATGTGGGGTAAGACCAAGTTGCACAGGACTTGATTTAGTAGGGTCTTGAAAATTTCCACGGACTAAGAATGAATAACTTGTCAGGTCAACTTTCTCCATTACCTGACTGTTCACCAGCAAATAATTTTCTCCTTATATCAAGCCTGAATCTCCCTTTTTTAGTCTTCAACTTTCAACCTGACGCGTGTCCTCCCACCATGCACTGTTGAGAAAAGCCTGGCTTTGTTTTACTGACAATCTCCCTGTAGGTACAGGGGGCTGCTGTTATGTTCCAGCACTGAAGCCACCTCTCCTCTCAACTGAGTACGAACCATTCTCTTAGCCTTTCCTCAGAAGATGTATGCACGTATGAGACCTCAACGTAATGTCTTCATCTCCAAATAATACATTTTCTAATTCTTTTTAATTCCTCTCACAAAGGTGAATTCAAATGTTGATGAGGTGTTTCTCTAAAATTCATCAGTTCCTTAGTATTTAGAAGTAAACATTACAGAGTTGTCTCCTTTTTTTTCCTTTTTAGTCAGTATAGGGCAATCTACAACAATCAAATAACTCATTCCAAAAAGCTGCGATAGTAATTATCTATCTCAAAAAGAGTAAAGTGATAGAAATGTTCATTCATTTACACTAATAAATACTTTTTGAAATTCAGGGATTAAGGTGGTAGTTAATTACTGAACAGCATTTTTTTCTGCATATTAAATGCTCATTACGTACTGTTATTACTACTACTATTTATGAATACCTTCCTAGGTTTTCAGTATCTTGCTATTCAGCTGACATAAGCTTAATACCTTCATTTAAGCTCAGTGTATTTCCTTTTTGATTATCTGAATAAAAATCTTTATGCATTCAAGAACTACTTTACACCTTTACAGCATGTAGAAGCTAAAAAAAGGTAGCAAGACTGTATAATTCTACACCAGAGAAATCAAACAACCACAATCTACAGGTCAATAATTACATGCAATAATCAAGGTAATAGGCAGTCTTTATCCTCTGAATAAATCCTTAAGCATTTGATTAATCTAGGAAAAGGCAGTCACAATGACATCTGGAATACTTTCAATTAATTTTGTGATAAATTAATCCTAGTTCAAACACAAAATACCAGTGGTAGAATATGCCTGTAGAAGCAAACTGGTAGGAGATGGGATGAAGAGCTTGGGTAGCTTGCACAGATGACATGATTGGCCAGGATGAGACTATACATGGTAAAAAGAGAAACCCCAGAGTAAGTAATAGAAATAGAACAGAAATAGCTATTAGCTATATCATTTGTAATGAAACACTTTTCCAGAATGGCTGAAACCTTTTTGAACTCAGATGTTTATAATCTCTATATGAAAAAAGTGGCTAAAATAAGTAATGAAAGTTTGGGTACTGGCGTTACACGCAGAGGAAGTGTTTGTATATGTTTTACATACTGACCCGAGCCTCGTTACTCTTAAAAAAAAATGAAGAAAGTCTGAAGATTTTCTTTTCCAATTCCCTTTCTAATAACAACAAATAGCTAAAAAGCTGCCAACTTCTGCTCGTGAATATGTTTCACTGTTAAACCTGCTAAACTCTGAAACCTTTTCCTTTAAAAAAAATGTTATAAATTCTTGGAGAATCAGTATCTGAACAAGGTCCACTGAATGCCTTCCTGCTACACATCTAACAAAATTTACATCAGTGCTTTGCAAAAACTATTATTAAGGGAGTTAGTTTAAGACAATGTGACATTTCATCTCCTTTCCAGTGATTGTAAGGCTCTTATCAAAGCAATACGAAGAACCCATTGTCCTTGATATGCAAGTTTCTTTGCAGTATTACTTCCCACAGAGAAATAAACAAAGCTCAAAATCTCTTGTTCTCAAAAAGATCTAAATGTTGTCATTCAGCTGCCTCCTAGCTACAACCTGTGAAAAACATGGGAAAATAATACTAGACACATTAGAAAAGAATTGGAATGTATCCCTTTCCATCCTCATTAGTCTTTGTATTAAAAACTGTCACTTCTTGAAATCTAGATACATATATAAAATACATATATATCCACAGATTTTCTGCTAAAATTCACCTTTTTATAAGACCTGACTGGGACGGCCATACTCGCCATGAATGCTTACAAAGTACATAACCCCAGGGCATGAAGTGTGATATAGTACAGTACAGACTTCTGAGGAAAGGCCTAACAGTCTGGCTTCAAGCGTGCCACAACCCCGTACGGTTGAAGCAGAATGTTTACATCTGCATTTTCGATGCTCCAAATTAAAAGTGATGACTAGCAATTCCAAACTCCAGTAATAGAGAGATCATAGTTAATTAAATTTATGATTACTGGAAAAATTCTGTTTTGAGTTGCTGCTGATGTCTCAGATAAGTACTTTCAAAGTTTATACAAACAAGTGACTACTGTAACTTCAAATGAGCAAAGAGGAGAAGATAGAAATCTTAAATAACTGGAGAGGAGAAATAGATGATTATTTTCTACAATGGTAAGAGAAGGAAATTAAAAAATAAGGCTGCTGGTTGAGCATTAGGATAAACACTTTTGATAGAAGAATCATTGTAGGAGATCTAGAAACCCATAGTAAAGTTTCAGCTTAGTGCACAGGAAAGTTAAAGTCTCAGAATCAATTAGGTACTGTGCTACTCAACATATTTCAGAACAGGCTTTTTTAAAATTCATTTCTTTCTTTCTGTTTGTTCGTTTACAATTGACCCACATTCCCTTGAAGCAAAATAGTGAAGGCCTGCTATGTGCTGGGCAGTAACCTGGAAGCAGCCTGACCATGGTCCATGCCTGACATGGCCATGCCACCCCTACGGCATTATGGACTGCCAGTTGCACTCCATGATAGCAGCCATGAGACAGTCAGAGACTGAAGCCTGGGCAGCCAGGCTTACTATGACCAGACAAGCAGAACATATTTTCAGACTGAGTAGAGGTCAAGGGCTTACACCTGATGGCCAGGTACCCAGAGAAAAAGTGCAGGGGGATTGTGGACCCAGTAGAGCTAATGTGTGCTAAGTGAAAGAGGTCTCACAAAGAAAAAAGCAAGCACTGTTCCTTTGTTCTATCACTATAACTATAGCCTTTAAAATTGAAGGCTATATTAGGCTAAGAGGTGATTTTTTTTTTTCCTTCTGAATTCAAATTGATTGAACTAGGTGGTAAAATCCAGTGCTCTGTCAGTTGTGAAACTATATCACATTAATATTTGCTTAACAGCAAATGTCCCCTGAAGAAACCTTTAAAGAGTCAAGATGAATGAGGTTATGCAAGTGAGTGTGTACACATGCATGTCAGAGAAAAAGCCATTGCAAAAATCTGGGCACATAATGTACTTACACAAGATTTTTTGATTTACAACTGATTTTGCTGATGCCAGCTGCAAAATCAAAAAGTTCATAATCTCTCCTTCTGCAGGAGTCAATGAAGGTTTCTATGATAAAATCAGAAATGTGGAATGAGATTTTGCAGTGTGGTTTTCAAAGGCAGCACTTCTCAGGTTAATTCATGCAATACTCTCAGTTTATAACATTCATAAACTCTGTAGTCAATGACTCAAGATGACAGGAGAACTCTGAAAAATGCGGGGTAGAATGCAGAGGGGAAAGATTTAAGTCCTTCCAGAAGTTCCTCTTCTACTCCCTCTTCCCCCTACCTTGTTCTTAGTCTTCCTAAAACATCATATAAACTAAACCCAATTTAGTGGGAGCACTTAGGAGAGGGCTTAATACCATCCATTTCAAAACTGGAGCAGTGCGGTAAACTGTGGAGTCCTGTTACCCAGGTGCTCCCTTTTGAAGAAGAGTTGTCTTTCCCTCTGTTTAAAAAGAACGGAGGTAATTCTAGGCACTGCTGCAATCTAAATAGTCGTGGCTACAAATATTTATACTAAAGCCTTTTAAAAGAGTGAAAAGAGATAGACACATTTTAAATAAGCTGTGCAGAAGTACAAAAAGAATATGATGGCTGGATACTATTTAAAGAATTCTTAGAAGCTTCCTACTGCATTTTTTTGACTTATAATAAAAAACAGTAAGAACAGAAAAGGAAATGGAATGTAATTTTTTTTTCCCCAAGCTGTTTATGACAGCAGAGTTTTCTTCTTTGAAAAAGGTATTTAATCCATAGCAACTGTTTTCTAATAAGTTAAAGCTACCTGCAAGAAATGGCCCAAGTCCTCTGATCAATGGACTCCAAGCACACACTAAAAATGGAAGGACAATAAACTTCCATATTGAAGCAACTTCTGATACCTATAAAATGTTATTTTTTATAGGCGATGTTCAGTAAGGTATGCCAAATGAAACAGATACTTTTTCAAAAGCAATCTGGACCTCTCCCATGGGACAACACACTCTCACATACAGGCAACTCAAGCCTACAAAAGGGACGCTAACACCCAAACTTACTTTTTTGATGTTTTATGTGCAAGACATTCAGGATGTGTAAACAATTTTTAATTATAGCAAAAGTTGCAACATTTAAGAACTCAATACAATGGAAATAACCAATAGGTACTAGTAATTTTTACTGTTAGGCACGTTGAAAAGGGAACAAGCTATTAAGAAAATTCAAGACAATCTGCAAAAACAAAAATAAAATTAAAAAATCCACTGTCTTTTTCTCATACAGTGAAGCAGTGATTCACCTTTGCCAAAAGACTGCAATGCTTTCAAAATTACTAGTAGTCTGAAATGAAGTATTGCTGCAGATTTGGTTGTCTAGGGATATTAGCAAATAAGTTTAGAGGTTCTACTTTTATTTCAGTTAGTTACACTCTTTGAGGGAAAATGAGCACCCAATAACTCAAAAAAGAGGTACAGAGAAGGTCATCAACTCTTGTTGATGGAAGACCGGACTGGAGCAGAACTCTTGGCTGACTTTTTCCTCTTTCCTGAGATCCAAGAATCAATGTGCTACCTTAACTGTTTCAAAAGTGAGAGCAGCTGTTCCATTTGAGTAAATGCAAGTCCTATGTGCCACTGAAAGATGCAAAAGAAAAGAGAATGCCCCTCAGGGCTGTGTTTAGAGAGCAGTGGGTATTTATGATGAGACAGCTAACAATGCGATGTGCACTCAGACCTTTTTTTTTTATTATTATTTCTCTCACCCTATTCCATAATCAAATGAAAAGAAAAAATCACCCCAAACCTTAGGAATTCATGTGTGGTCACTGGGACAAAAGAAATGCGCATTTTTCTTTCAGTGAGAATAACATGAGAGTATTTGATGTTTATCAATTTAAGATGTTTTTTTCTTGCACTGTAAGCTCCTGATACTTAGCCTACCAGGTGACATAGCTTGCGCATAAAGACTGCAAGACACTTTATTACCTGTATTTTTTCTTGAGTGTAATTCAGCACCTAATGATGAATTATTTTAGTGTTCAAACAAAACATAATTCATAGGCACAAACAGTGCCTAAGACAGCTTAGCATAATAACGCTTGAACACATTGCTGTTACAAGACAGTATTTTTTGTCAAGAACTAATTCACAGAGATGACTGATTTTAATTATGCACATAATATTACAAAAATAAGGGAGTGCATTATAATCGCCATGTAAGTCCTTACCAAAACTACTTATTGGTTACAAAAAAGGCCAACAAAGCGTGTTGCATTTTTAAAGATGTTTAGTATAATTTAATAAAGCCTAAATTTATTTCAGAATAGGCATTTATAAGAAGTACTATTTAATGAATAACTAAAGTAAGTTATTATTCCTCGCACTCTACTTAGTTTTATACATAAATCCCCAAATCCCTAAGTGCAACAACTTGCAGTAAAATACTACTTTGTCTATTGTAATGACAGAATTATTGAAATGTTATGTTTAGAATAGCAGTCACAAAAGAAAGTCTGCAATAGTGAAGCTTGATACAAAAACAATTTAGTTTTCCTTAGCCGTGGGCTTTAGGAAATTGCAAACACTACAAAAAAGTATTTGCTATCTTTTTAATTGAGTTCTGAATTTTTTAATTCAAATCTACCTTCTTAAATTCTCTGCGGTGAAAGCTTAGAAGATATAGCAACATAGAATCAGAGAATGGCTTGTGTTGGAAGGGACCTCAAGGTTACAGGCAGGGTTGCCAGCCACTAGATCAAGCACTCGACCAGGTTGCCCAGGGCCCCATCCAACCTGGCCTCAAACACCTACAGGGATGGGGTACCTACAATCTCTCTGGGCAACCTGATCCAGCACCTCACCACTCCCTCCATAAAAAACTTCCCACTGACATCTAATCAAAGTCTCTTCTCCATTAGCTTAAAATCATTCCCCCTTGTCCTAACAGTAACAACCTGCATAAAAAGTTGATTTTCCTCATGTTTATAATCTCCCTTTAAATACCAGAAGGCCTCAACGAGGTCTCCAAGCAACCTTCTCTTCTCCAGACTGAACAAGCCCAGCTCGTTCTGCCTATCTTCATAGGAGTGGTGTTCCAGCACTTGGATCATCTTCGTGACCCTCCTCTGGACCCTTTCCAAAAGCTCCACATCTTCCCTGTGCTGGGGGCCCAGCCTGGATGCAGTACTCCAGATGGGGCCTCCATTAAACCCTTTCCACAGGAGAAAGCCTCTAGCTTCAACATATTTCTGCAGTAATGTTCCTCCAAATTATTTGCACTCCTGTTCTACTTGCTGAGAAACATCTGTCTCAACTTCTTGTTTCAAAGTATTAAACTGCAATAATGGTTCTCTAAAGTTATAAAGCATTACTTTCATTCCCTGTAAGCAACTGCATTGATTGTTATGGGATGCTATGTAAAAAACAAACAAACAAACAAAAAAACAAGAAAAAAACCCTCTAGTTATAAACTAGAAAAACCACAAAAGCAGTTATTTATCAAAATACATTACATGGATTTAAAGCTACGATAAATCTCTGTTTTTTTTTGTTTTTTTTTTTTTAAATTTCACTCAAATATTTACTGGTTCCTTTTCCCTGAGTTTTACAAATGCTTCAGGAATCTCAGCGCTCATCACTTGCATCAGTAGAACAAGAACCTTCAGGGCACTAATCTCTTTTTGAGATAGTTTCCTCACTTCCCTCTGATTAACTTCTAAGATTTATAATCTCACATCAGAAATAGATTGCAGTCAGACTCCTCAGATCATTGATAGGAATCTGAAGTACTGTCATAGTTTACAGCAGTAATTAACGGGGAAAAGGCTATCCCTTTAAGCTATACAAATCACAAGAGACGATTCCTCTCATTTATCCTGCCAGAAATTTATTAATTAAAAACTCCTGAACTTCACAAGACAGTCATTATTCTTTCTTTCTCCTTCACAGGGATGTAAAAGAGTGCACTGCTTAAAATCAAGTTTTTCAAAAAGGAGAAAAAGTGGCATGAAGAGAGATCAAGTAGACAAGTATAATTTTTAAAATCAAATCCAAATCCTTGATTTAAAATTCAAGTGTTTAAATCCACCCACGACTCAGTGAAGCCTTCAATGGAACACATAATAGCCACCATATACCAGCATAAAAAAAAAAAAAAATCACATTTTTTCTTTGTTATTTTAATGTATGCAACTCAGATACCTATACACTAATTACATTTGCACCAATTTATAATGTGCACCAAAAGCCTGACACAGTGGAAACATTTATATGGTATCTGACAGATAAAAGAGCAAATTCTATTCCTTTTCATTCAGGGTAGTTTTCCTAGCCCTACCCAGAAACCTAATTAAATAGATGTCTCTATATTGTGCCTTGAAGCTACTTTATACAAAGAGGGGTGGAAAGTGAAGGAAATTCCAGACCTGATGCATGTGCCACCTTTTCAAATTAAAATTCCCTGTCAGTTGACTAGCCCAACAAAATCACAGCCAGAAGTCATTTATGGAAAGTTCTTGTCATTGTAAAGCAATTTCTGTTGACCTTAACATTAGTAACATCATAAACTGAAATAACTTTGATATCAAAGATCACCACTGCAAAATAAGAATTTGCCAAACTAATTTCCTCAGGAATTCTATCTTCCTGCCAAATAGATAGCACTGAATATGCTCAGTGCCTTTGAACAACATTTACAATTCAGTGTTTGGTTACTGCTACAGCATTTGTAGGTAGGTTTTAGTCAGGGGACTACAAACAATATCACTAGCTCTGTCACATTCAGTGTTTGAGGCAAAGGAGCTAAAAAGAACATAATTTTAAGGACTGCTGTTTACTACCAACCAACTGGTGACCAAGCAAGAAACACCAACATGTGAAGACTTCTCCAACTGGCCTATGTAACCTATTCTTCCTGATAACCAGCAACCATGCTGCCATTGTTACAGTGGTCCCTTGGCCAACAGCATAAGAGGACTTCCACTGGAATCATTATTTCAAGTTGTTTCAGAGAGTAAGTTTCTTTCAGCACAAATTATAGGCTTATTATTAAAATGGATTTTTTTTTTTTTTAAGCCTAGTTAGGTACTTCGAATAGGAGAAAAGCAAGTGAAAGCAGGAAAAACTATGTAAAACTTCTCACTGCTAGATTAACTTAAAAGCATTTCTATGATTAAATGTCAATTTTGCATGTTTTTGTAGAAGGCCTATTGCTACTTCCACTAATGGTAAAATGAATTATTTTTTAGAATGGGCATGTATTCTTGGTAATTTTGTTTATCTTCAGAAAACGGGGTTCAGTTAAATTATATTTATTATCATTTCTACAGTCTTGCTTTAAGGCATAAAACTAAGCAAAACACATAATAGTGACGTCCAAGAAAACATGAAAAGCATCTTGCATGTATATTACATACATGCACAATAAATACAGCCGATTTTCTTAGTGCTAGAGAGTAAGACATGGATCCACTGGATTAAGAGATACACTTTTGGCCATCATTCCCCTTTGATGAAGCACATCAGCTACTTATTACAGATCGGTAAAATAAAACGTATTGTACTCCAAGCTACTTCCTGGCAGCTTGTATTGATTTAGATATTTAATAATTAATCATCTCCTGAACGAAACTCTTCCATGTATTTTCAGCAGTGTCTACGGATGCCTTACATATGCACTACATATTGATACCAAATGAAAACAGTGGACTGTAGCTCTCTAATTTTAAGAGAATATAAACAACACCAGGATTAAATTTGCTTAACTATTTAATTTTCCAGGAAGAAAACAGAGATAACTTGACAAAGAACTTTTAGAATGGAAAGACTTTTAAGATGCAACAATAAAAGCCTAAGTGAGGGGTTCAAACTTTGATGTCAACAGTGAAATCTAAACTAGGTTTAGTACTAGTAGTGGAAAAAAAAAAAAAAAAGATAAAAGATAACAATAAAAATACAGCAGCTGTACCTCACACAGAGAGAGCAAACACTTATCCCAAAAATTCAGCACCTTTATGCTAGGAAATACTGATTCCAATATCCAAAACCTGTGATTGATGCTGGTGCCATCAGCTGGAATGGAAATACCCTTTGATTTCTTGCATTTCCTACCATTAGCCTCCCATTATATACAGTTGAATCATCTCAGCCGATAGTTATTGGTCCACGGATACAGAAGAGTTTGTTCCTGGCTTAGATGCTGCAGTGTATACTTGTATAGAGCACTGTAGGGCATGTCCTCTGTACTCCAATGCCTGCTAGATCAAATGGGGTCAGTGATGAACCAAAGGTTCAATTCTGCTACAGCCAACTCTGAAGTACTGCTAGATTCTGGCTAGCTCCCTGGTGAGACACCAGGTTCACTATTAATCACCTCTTGTCAACACATCCCTGTCACCTGGGTATCTCAATTAGCCACAGTGTTACAATCTCCACCTCTCAATACCCTAGATAATCACAGGCTGCAGAACATACACAGTTCAATCAGTGTGTGAGGCCTGAGAAATGATGAGCACAGGATCTATCATCTTTTTAGCAGTGCCACTGACCCTAAGGCCTGAGAAGTGTCCTGAAGTGCACAGCTTACAGCACTTTTTGTTTTATGTCATGTTTAGTTCAGGACAGCAGTTTGACTGCCCAGACTCTTGTCAGACAATGACTGCCCCTCTGCTAAAACAGACACGTCTTCTGGGGCTACCACTTACATTTCCTTTCTTTGAAGGGCAATCTGGCATGAAAACATCATCAGCAAACAGACAAACCAACCAACCTTCTTTGTCCTTTCTGAATTTAAAAAGCATACACAGGTGGCAGATTCAACTTTCGAGGCTGTGATTTTTAGCACAGCTCTCTATTCACGAACATGTAATAGAAATATCTCTATTCAGCATAAAAGAATCCTGAACTTCTGTATTATTACTCAGTCAACAGAACACAAACTAATTACTGAAAGTTTGCGACACGTGTCATTTCCATTTCTTAAATCAGCCTACAAAAATACAAAAAAATTAAAAAAAAATGCTTTCCCCAATGAGCTATAAGATCAAGGTCATCTTAAGCACTGAAACAAGAGGACCAAATCTACCTCTCTGGATGTTGAATAACCAGTTAGCTGACCCTTCAGAAAAACATGTGGTTTAAATAAGAAAGCAGAGGAGGGAAAGGTGTGATCAGAAAAGAACAAGAAGAACACTGTGAGAGGAGAAGCAGGAGAAAGAGAAGGAAAAACAGAAAAAAAAAAAAATTTTTGGAATAGAAAATGTATGTTTTCTAGAGGAATCTTTTTTTTCATTTTTTACTTTCTTCCATAAACTTAGGACTCCTGGACACTCTAATAAATTGATTTTGATCATAATTTACTGCCTTAAAAACTAAAAATTGGCTTCACCCATTAAGATTTCTCATATCAATTCATACTACAGACATACTAGTGCAGAAAAATGGATCAGAAAATAACCCATTCACATTAGGAAACCAATTATCTTATGACAATATACACAGAGTAAAGCTGTTACTATGTAAATATCTACTATATGATATAAGTACTTACAAAAAACACAACTCAAGAATCTAGCTTAAGCAAAACTTAGGTTATAAAACCATTCCTCAGAGGTACTGTTTTATTATCAAAATTCAGAAGATCTCATTCTATATCTCTAACAGCTATAAACTTGTCATTTCATATCTCAATAGTACCATAGACCCAAATGGAATTAACAGAATGCGTTTGCATATTATTTGAATAGGAATAAGGAGAATTATGGTTACTGATAGCTTATTTCCTGAAAGGTAACCACTCAATCAGTTATAATAGAATTTTCTTAATGCTGACATTCTAAAAGATTAACATTTGATGTAAGACACGATCATCAGAACAAATGGCCACGTTAAAAATAATTCAGGCTTTTTCTTTTAAATAAACTGCTTACTGCTTACCCATTAATCTTTTATTTTAAAATGCTGATCATAAGAGCTGATTATTTTGCAAACATAAGGCATCAGTTTTGATATATAAACATGATGCCTAATGGAACGCGATGTCTCCAAATTCTTGGTTTTATGAGAGCTTCAACCAAAGAATTCCTTCCTGTATTTTCCTAACAGCTACAGGTGTTAAGGACACCAAATGTTTGTAGTGGAAAAGGAGAGCGGGTTAAGGACAAGACCTTTCCTGCTACAGTAAACGTGTCAAAAGAAAGGCCTCTTACCAAATAAAATACTTCTAAGCCTATACTTCCCCGGAACTCCACAATGACTAATTCCCTCTGAACAGAAAGAAGGATAGAAGGACCATCAGCGTGCAGAAAAAAAGTTTCAGTATGACATCATTGCCTGTCCGCTAGCCAGGAAAGGAAGAGAAGGATTATCTGAATAGTGAACATCTGGATTGTGTATATAAAGGCAATGAAGGATTTTTATACATATTAGTTCACTGAGTTCCGCTGAATTTTATCTTACAAAGAAACAGTAGTGCTACGCTATGCTTTTATAATGAAAAAGCAACAGAAATTCCAGTGGTCTGGGTTAATGTATTAAAAGATACACACACACACACATTTATCATTCACCACTTCTTTACTACATTTAATTGAAAAAGTTCAGTAGATACCTGAAGCTAAAATTAAAGCAAAATAGTTTGGCAAAACTGGTTTTACTCTTTCTGTTAGCATTTCAGATGCAAAGATGGTAAGTAACATAGTTCTGATCACACTGAAATCCAGAATGTACTCAATCCCTCATCCCAGTAACATAAAGACTGCTTATAAGAAATGTTGCATTTGAAATTCTCCCATTCCATAAGAGTACAATTTAAACTAAAACTATATTTTTGTAATACATTTTTTCAGCACAGCATAGAGATACTACATAAGTAGCAAAAGTGCTTACATTGTTACTTGGGTTGTGCCCAGACACTACTAGTTTGCCTATAGCAAGTCTAAGAAGTTGCAGTATACAAAACCCACTTCTCTTAACTGTAGGCTAAAGCAATACGTAACAAAACATTCTTACCTTGCACTGTTAGAGTTGCCGATGCTTCAGCTTTTCCTACCATGTTTTCTGCTACACAAGTATATGAGCCCATGTCTCCCGCCATAACTTTCCGGATTTTCAGGGTATGATCATCACGGATTTCATATCTTTAAATATACATAGTAATATATGACTGAGGTAAGTAATACAGAATTAAAAACTAACAGAAAATTAAGGCAGAACTCTGTACAATTTCTATACAGGCTAAGAACATGGTGTTTTACCACTGAATTTTTTTATTCATCCATTTCCCCTATAAGTACTTGTGAATTGTTAAGAATTAAGAATGTAAAAATAAACTTTTCAAAGCAAAACGTATCTATAAATATGCAAACCTGACTATGATTTAATTTCCAGCACAGGTCAGTTTCTATGACATCACTAGAATTTCACTGCTGTAATACAATTGTAAATCTCTACTGCAGAACTTTGTAAGTATTAGAATTCTTTTAACAGGTAAATTTAATAGCATTTATTATTTTCACCATAATTTTTCCACCTGAATTGAAGAATTATTATTACTTTTTAATATGGTTGAAAAGAAAACATTGTTCTTAGGAAGACAATAATTACTTAAAATTCAAGATAAATCACAATGCACTCAATATTTTTTTTAAAGAATGATGTGGCCTTTTACCATTTCCTCTCCTTTTGCTGCCTTTTCTTCCTCTGTACATAATGCTGTCAATGTGTTTCTCTTCATGAAAAGTAGACATTTCTCTTAAAAATGCAACAGCTTTTATTAAAGCTATAGACTAGATTAACAGGAATCTGAATCTGGATGACAACTAATTCTGCATCTTCTTCAGTTCCCACCCACTATCCCCCCAGCAGGTTTTTAAGTGACATCTGGGAATTTCGAGAAAATAAATAAATAATCTATCCCAGAGTTATGTTTCCCTTTAATAAGGTATTTCACTTTTTGGCCTGAATTGCAGTAAAGACAGGAGGAAAAAAAAAAAAAAAAGAAGAAAAAAAAAGTAGACTCTTAATAACAAAACCAGGTATAATCAAAGCAGCTTGTTAAATTAACATATTGCATTCCACATCAATTGAATTCCAATCCTTCTTGTTGGTGTAACCTAATTTATCTGTTATACATTCCCCATCAGTTTTAATAATTACAGAAGACTTATCAGGTGGAGAATTAATCTGTTTCAGATATTACTGACTCAACTGAGTTCCTTCCTGTTGTATTTGTGTGTTGTCACAACAGAAGTTTTGGAAGAAGTAGTTGTTAAGTTTTAATATAAATTACAATTTCAGAGCTCCACGGTAATTAGAAATGTCTTATTCAGTCCTAATTCAAGAAAAATTATTGCTAGCTATCAATTGGCTATACCATGTACAAAACTAATTTTCAACAGAAAGATAATTCTATACATTACACACACCTCGCTTTTGGTAATTCTCCATCATCTTTCCTCCATCTTACTGTAGGGACTGGGTCACCTCTTGCCTCACATTTAAACTCAGCGCTATCATCCACAGTTACAGCCAAATTACTTGGTCTCTTCACAAAAGACGGTCTTTCTAAAAGGGAAAAAAATAAAAATAGGATTAGTCCAGCAGTTCTGTGCTTGAACTGTGAAACTGTGATTTTCCCTAAGTTCCATTTGTTAGAGCAGTGGGAACAGTGGGATGAATCCAATAGAGCTGATTCTACCACTGTTCCTCTGCCTTCTAGCCCCACGATAGGATCTCAGCCAGTAGACAAGACCTGTAGCCATGTAGACAGCTAGCATTATTCACCTCAGGATCCAAACACAGTCTTCTTTCTTATATATCATAACATCAAATGTAACTGAAGGAAAACGCAACTTAAACAGCTAAGTTTAAGTACAGATCCTCAGAAAGAAATGGACCTGCTCCAAGACCTCAGACAAATGACTACTCATCTGCTGCACAGCTTCAAACAGACAGAGGACACAAACTAAGTACTATCTCACTAGATTCCAAGTAATGCCCAGCACAGTATCTCTATGAGGACACTTGCACATGTCTGCAGCAGTTAGAGTTTGGTGCAAGCATTTCCACTGCTACTTTAGGAAGAGATATTCTTTCATGAGCACACATAAAGTAAGCAAAAAAACCCCCATTTTTTGTATAATTCTAGTTCTCAAATATTGCTGTTATTCCTGACATAAATGGTAGAACAAGGATGAACTCAGTTCTGGATCACTAGAGTCAGATATATATACATTTTGCACAATTTTCTCCCATATCTTGAAACAAAATGAAATTTCAGCACAGGCCATGCTGTTGTGGCAGCCCTTCTACAAGCTAGAAATTTCAGGAAAGAAATCCATATACTTTTCTATCAACAATAGGATCCAAAGCTTTCTGATTCTGTGCTATCCATAGAATTTTATACCGGGGGACAGTGAGGCTTGCACAAGCACAAGAAAGAAAAGCATTTTGACAACTACACTCCAGGAATTACTCTGGAAAGGCAGTATCAGATGACAACAGGATCTCCATAAGAGAATGGGAGTGCTTTGCATGTTCCACTGATTAAGGCAGATGAACTTTTTATCTATAAAAGTGTGAAAATTTTAAGGGAGTTGAGAAGACAGCTACATGTTTAGACTTGTACATATTAACAACATACAGCCCACTAAAACTGGAAGAGTCTGAAGCCATTGGCATAATCAGGAACTGTAAATATTCAAAAAATACACTACATATTTCTAACAAAAGTACAAAAGAACTGGGAACGAGAAAAGATAGCTCCATATTCTTAGCAAGCGACATTTGTGTTAGGTTTGACTAGTATTATACTTCATGAATATCACTTTGATGATACAGACAAAAAATTTAGAAATTCATTATTATAAAGCCTAAATAAACGGTTTAAAAAAGACTGAATTGGAAAAGACAACATAAAACCCTATACAAGAACTTCCATTAGTCTGGAGGATGTCCAGACCAGCAGAACACCTATCTCACAGAAAACTTACCTTTGTTTTGCTTTATAATGCTAGACAAACAATATTAAAACAGCAACCTGATGTTCATGCTGTCAATTAAAGCCCTGCTTCATATTCAGGAAGTAAAAATTAAAACAAGAAAAAAACCTACATTTATAGACATATGTACACGCATCTATTTTCTTATAGGTACAATAAAAATGCAATCTGAATGTACCAGATTAAGCATCACAGTAAGCATACTTAAGGGAAAAATATTTAACTTAATTTTGTAAAATAAAACGGACTGATCTAGTAAGGATATGATTGCCGAGCAATGGGAAAAAAAACAACCAACCAACAAAAAACAACGAACTATCAAGAACAAACAAAGACTCCCCAAAACAATCTGGAGGCATACTGAACTCTGTATTGTTTCAATCTACAACTATCGATAATAAAGATTAGATTATGTGACAATCTATACAAGATTGCATTGTAGAAGGTCAGCAAAAGAAACCCCAAAATACATATATTCATTTGGACACAATAAAGCAACAATATCAAAAGCACTACAATTAGCTTAGAATAATAAGGAGCACTTATCTTACTATCAGATTTTATCTTATTACAACTCCTTAAATTTGATGTAAAGATATGATAGCACAATGAGTTTTAAGGTTCTGTTTTACATAATTCTGATTATAATGTAAAACCAAGGAGGAAGGAACATACTTGGCCAAATGATTATTGTCGCAAACAAAGTTTTTTCAATATTTTCTGCAGTCCCTTCTGTGCCTGATCAATTTGTATTCTATGTACATAGGAAATATTTACGTGAAGACAGTTTCCTCCTCTTCAGAGTCCTATCCTATCAACCCCATCTCAAGATTGCAATCTCAAGTTGGGATTCAAGATCAACTGCAATATGCAATTTCAGCATATTTTGTATATCTTAGCTCTGAGAGAGGAACTGATAACAGAGTAATGTATTTGAAGTGAGGAAGCACAGAAGATTTCTACAATCCTTACACTTTCATGCATATTAATCTTTATTTTCTTTTAACATATTGAACATTCTGTGTTTATTTATTGAGGATTGCACTGAAGAGAACAGAACAGAATAGTCCAGTTGGAATGGACCTTCGAAGAACATTAAAGTGCAACTGCCTATTCTCTACAGGGCTTCCAGACTAACCAAAAGTTAATGCACACTAATGAGGGCGTTGTGCAAATGCCTCTTGAACACTGACTAGCACTGGGTATCAACTACCTCTCTAGGACAACTGTTCCAGTGTATAGCCACCTTCACATAAAAGAAATGTATCCCAGTGTCCAGTGTGAGCCTATCCTGGAGCAGCTTTGTGCCCTTCCCTCATGCTCTATGATTGGTTCCCAGGTGCAGAGCCCTGCACCTCCCTCTGCATCCCCTTCTTAGGCAGCTGCAGAAAACAATGAGGTCACCTCTCAATCTCTTCTTCTCCAGACTGGCCAGTCCAAGTGTTCTCAGCCTCTCCTCACAGAACATGCCTTCAGCCCTGCTATCAGCTTGGTTGTCCTCCTGTGGATGCTCTCAAGCATTCCTTTTATATGGTGGAGCCCAGAACTATACACAATATTGAAGGTGAGGCCACATTAATGCTCAACATAATAAGAGAATTGCCTCTTTTTTAATACAATCCCAAAACGTTTGTACTCTGGGCTGCCAGGGCACACTGATAGCTCACGCTGAGCCTGCTGTCACCAGCACCCCCAGATCCCTTTCTGCTGAGCTGCTCTCCATCCATTCATCGCCCAGATTGTGCCTGTGGCAGGCATTACTTTGTCCCAAGTTCAGAATTTCTTCTGAAGAACTTCATGCCATTGTTGATGGCTCCAATCTACTTAAAACTCTTTGCAAGGCCTCTCATCCCTCCAGGGAGTCAACAGCACCTCCCAGTTTAGAATCATGAATTTGTTGAGGATGCACTCTGCTTCTGTATGCAAATCATTGATAAAAATGGTGAACAGAATTGAACCCTGGGACATACTATTTCTTAGTCCACTTCTCTATAATAGAGTAATAGTCCAAGAGCTTTTGTCTGCTTATTCATAATGCTGTTATTCAAGTGGTTAAAGGAATTACAGTGATACTAGTTTGAGTGTCTATCTTTGTCAGATAATTATTTGGTAAATACAAGGAAAGCTTAGCAAGGAACGCTTTGAAACTTTCTAATATTACAGTTTCTGGTTTATAATCCTCCCTCTGATCTAAAGCAGGCCTAAAAGCAAAATTTCAAATCCAGATAACAAAAAACCATAAACAGAAGACTTATGCTGAAATATATTAATATATGAGGTCAGAATCCTTCTCACATGCTTTTTGACTCATATCTGAAGTCTGACTTGATAAGACAGTCAAAGCTTGTCCTGTTTTAAAAGAAATGCTCACTAGATTTTCCAAGATGAATATCAGAAATATATTTGAAGAGAAAACCACATGGAGTAAAATTGAAAGAAAGATCTCTCTGATGAGTCCCTCTCATAAGTTTTCAGAAAGAGTAATATTTTCCAGCATAATTTACACGTAACAGTTCATACACTGATTCTCTGGTTAGTAGTAGGCTGATTCACCAATATTGTTGAGTAGGATCCCAGATTACTCATATAGACACAATCTTCTTTCAATCTTAGATTTTGTTTGTAAATTTTTAAAGGCTATTTAATGATAAATTTCCTCCCAAACTGCTTCAAAGGTATATTAAAGGTATATTAAACAAAAACAAAAACAACAACCAACAAAAAACAAAGCAACAAGACGGTGGATCACATGAAGCCTTCTTCAGTTTCTAAAAAGTAATCACACTATCTTGCTGCAAATTCCATCTAAACAACTTAAAAGTGGCATTATATGCTCAATTTATTAAGGAAATTATTGCTTCATAAAAAACTCTGAACAAGACTTCAAGTTGTTTGCATCATATTTCTAAATATTATTGAAGACAGATGACAGTGTAAGACTGACAAGATAGACCTTAAACCTGAATAAGAAGTTCTGCAGTCAGCAGAACTGCTACTTTGGATTTTTGTAGGAGCTGATTTTGGACCAGGTTGACAGGGTCCCTTAGGAAGCAGTTCTGAAGGACAAAGGAGTCCACAAAGGCCAAGCATTCTTCAAGAATGATATCTTAAAGGTACAGGAGCAGTCTACTGTCACACGCTGAAAGAAAAGCTTGTGGGAAAGAAGACCAACCTGTCTGAACAGAGAGTTTCTTCTGGATCTAAAGAAAAATAATAAAGTTTATGACCTTTGGAAGAAGAAGCAGGCAACTCAGGAAGACTTCAAAAACGTCATGATGTTATGCAGGGAGGAAATTAGAAGGCCCAAAACCCAGCTAGAATTAAACTTGCCACTACAGTAAAAGACAATAAAAATGTTTTTATAAGTACATAAACAATAAAAGAGGGACTAAGGAGAATCTCCATCCTTTATTGGATGTGAATGGAAACATACTGACAAGAGATTTAGTATCTCAGCCTCTCTTCATATCTTCTTTGCCTTAGTCTTTATTAATAAATGTTGTTTTTTCTCAGGGCATCCAGCCTACTCTGCTGCAAGACAGAGACAGAGAGCAGTATAAAACCTTAATAATCTAAGGGGAGATGGTTAGTAACCTACTACATCTACAAATCCACAGGGATGGGATCCACCCAAGGGTATTGAAGGAGTTGGTGGAAGTGCTTGCCAAACCTTCAATACTTTACCAACCCCCCTATTTTAATTTGGGATGCCTCAGTTGATGAGTTGGTGAATGTGACCCTATTCTACAAGAAGGGCAGAAAAGTGGATCTGGGGAACTACAGGCCTGTCAGTCTGAGCTTGGTGACTGGGAAGGTCATGAAACAGATGACTCTTAGTTCAATCACCTGGCATGTACAGGACAGCCAAGTGATCAGGCCCAGCGAGCGTGGATTCCTGAAAGACAGGTCTTGACTGACCAGCCCAAACACATTTTGTGACAAGATGATCTGCTCAGTAGAAAAAGGAAATGCTGTGGATGTAGTTTAGTTGGAGCTAGCAAGGCTAAATATGATACAGTTTCCCACAGCTTTTGCCTGGAGAAACTGGCTACTCATGGCTCGGACAGATGTACTATTTGCTGAGTAAAAGTCTGCCTGGATGGATAGGCTCAAAGGGTTACTGCAATTGGAGTTAAATCCATTTGACAGCCAGTCATAAATGATGCTCCCCAGAGCTCAGTACTGGGGCCAGTTTTGTTTATTTACAACACTGGATATTAGAAAAAAAGTATTCTCCAAAAGGATTGTCAGGAACAACCAGGGATGTAGTTGAGTCGTCATCTCTGGAGATGTTAAAGAAATGTTTAGATGTGGTACTAAGGGACATAGTTTAGTGAGGAAATACTGATTGTAGATGGACAGTTGTAATAGATGATTTTGGATGTCTTTTCAAAACTCGGTGATTCTATGATTCTACAATAAATACTGAAAATTCTTAATTAAAGGCTTCCTAAGAAATACAAAGTTGGACATTTTCATACTTATGGATATTTTAATTAACACAGACATAAAGGAGAGTTCTTACCTAAAACAGTGAGCTCTGCAACTTCACTTTCACGTTCTCCAACCATGTTTGTTCCAACACAAACATACTTGCCAGCATCATTCTTTCTTGTGTATGTGATCATAAGCTTTCCACCTCTGATCTAGGACAAATCAAGGATAACAGAAAATAACTTAAGAAGAATAAATGATTTAACAGTATTTATTAACTTGAAAAATACTGAAGTTCAAGGCACATATGGAAGAAAACAATAAATAAAAGCCAATAGGAAAACTACATAAAAGGATCTAACGTGGTCAGTGACAAGAAGAGAGTGTTCTATATATGCGTACTTTCTATGAGGTATTTTGTTCAAGTTGCCTGCAGCTAGAAATCTATCCTTGAAAATGTGACATCTTGAGCAGTGTTGGTCTATTATTATCATTGTAAGATGTACACACACAAAGATGACAGTCAGTTATTGAGATAAATGAACACGCACATGTAACAGAGATAGTATTGCATACAGATTTCATTCTTTTGCCTTTGGCATTCATTGTTTGAGAACATAAAAGATGCATCCTTTATAACCCACAATCTAGTAATGTTGCAATTTCAATGGGGATTTCAAGTATGAATAATAACAATAATAAAAAGTAACCTGCAAATGTACATATTTTAAAAACTTGAAGCTTTTAGATTGTTGACCTCCTGAAACAGTAATCATGAGGAGAGAGCATAACTTATAGCTAATAACCTATTTATATTTATTCTCATTTTACATATCACTAAATCACAGAATACTACTTACTTTCAATTAATATATACAAAGGGTTTTAAAAAACAATTCCAGAAATTTTTCTATATTCAGTTAGGAATACCTGTATGTTCAGATATATGTGTAGAAAGTAAAACATCAATACCGACCATGCTGGATTTAACAAAGAAACGTATTTGCACATCACAAGGATTTACTGAACCCACTGATGATTTCAAATCCATATAAACTGGAAGCCGTGATTTTCATACATATCTTAAGAGCTTAAGTCCTACTGACAATCAGCAGTACTTGTGCTCCTCTGTGAATTTGGCATTTAAGAAAATCCCCTCCGAAGCCTTTACAACTTGACATAACTGCATTTTGCACAAATTTTAAACACTAGCAAGAGCTATTCTATGAATTTCTTCTAGGAATCACCACAAGTTCTCTTCAAAGCAAGATGGAAAAAAAGCTTTAAAGCAGAAACATTTGAACAATTAAAAATTACTGAAAGCTGATTTTCATCCAAGTTATTTGAGATTTACATAAGGATTTAGAGGAAACATTCTCTCATGTCTTGCATAAACCTATGAACATTCTCCTTCTAGTCCCATGGTCTTTGAGGCAGATTTTCAAACATATGGCATGCCTACGGAAAGTAACTGTGGTTCCAATAAAGAAATTTTTAATGCATTTAGATTTTTCTGTTGTTTTATTTTTTACCTTTAGTTTTTTTTTTTTTTTTTTTCTTTTAAAGCAGAAGAGCGGTTAAGAACTTTAGCAATAATGAAGGCAACCTATGAATAAAAATATGATAAATTATGCCATAATGATAAAATGATGATAAAACAGATCAGAAGTGCATGTAGAAATACACACATCTATAATTAAGCATTCACAGATGGCTAGAAGAAATTGTACTTCCTCTGCTGGTCCACTGCCCAGGTTTTCCATTGAGTTCTAACAATTAATTGCCCATCATCCGAGTAAGATTGATCAAGACCTTCTATTTATTAACAAGACATTACAAATGAAATCTGTAGCTATGACAAAATTATGTTCTATATGTGCAATGTTTGCCACTTTTTCTCTCAATAGAAAATCCTACAAATACTTATAGATTATGGACCAATAGCCTTATCTAACAAAGTACAAAATGGAATACACGTATGTGCATTTTTGTACCTATATCATATCTGGTATTAAGAGCAGTAAGCAGAGGAATCACATTTGGAGGTACTATCTGAAATCATAACACATCAGAGCTTTGTCTGTGGACACTTCACAGTTAACCATGAATTTTAGTTTGAATGCTTCAAGTCTTCTTTTCATATTTGTGCCCCTGCCTCAGAACACATCAAGGAGACTTCAAAGTAGTAATGGTTTGAAAAAGTAACAGGCAGTGTAACATTACAGAGAAAACTTCCAGAAAAGCTTTTATATACTAACTACAAAGATAAGTCCTTTCTTCCCAGTGAACAAGACATTCCAAACAACTTTATTACACTTATTTGCGTAGATGCTGCATATCTTGGGAAAAGAATTGCTTTGCTAACTGCCAAAGCCTTAAGCTCGATTTTGAAAACATGGAAGCAAGTATGATATTTTATTTATACAGAAATGATGTCACGTCACTTTTTGACTTTTAATGTCCCCTTAAGATTTCTTTCTGTTCTCTGTCTAACAATTTAGTAGAGTCCAGCAAGTAGAGGATATGAAAATAGTACTGAATACTGTTGGGAAAAAAAGACTGCAATCAGCAATTCACAGATGATCTTTGGTTGTATGTAGTACATATGGAGTTACATACATGCTAACAGAATATATGATAACACTGTGATTTACAAAGACTTATTGAAAGTTATTTTCTATGACCTGCCTGCCTGATTATATTTTACTCCCCATGAGTAAATCGTTCATTCAAGCAAGTCTACTTCATTTATTTCTTTAAACAATAATTAGAGATGTTAATACAGAAAACTACAGGTACCCACATAGCTAACTAGGTCCAGAATTGTAAGTTATGACCACCCAGCTGCATAAAATCAAACAAATAATGAATGAACTTGGTCAGCCAATAAATCAAATCCATAAAAACTTACCCAAGGGTTCTACAACATACCACCAGGTATTCAGAATTTCTGTACAAATATATACTTATCCTACAACCATATTTTATACACCTATGTTTGTGTGTGTTTGTAAATTTCTGCACATAAAAATCCACACCTATCTGTCTGCATTAAAAAATGTTTTATATATGTGGGTGATACATTTTCTGTTCAGAGAAATTTGCTATGTAATATGAGAAAAAAAGAAGAGAAATGATTAGCAATATATCCAAATATAATGATGACTAGCATCTTTTAAAAATTTTGCTTTTACATACTAGTTGCATTCCATTTAATAAATGAAATCTGTCCTGTTCAATAACAATTCTAAAGCAAACCTACGATATAGAATGAAACACTGACCTCTGTATGTATAATCATGGTTTCTGCAATTGGCATCATAAAACTCACATATTTCAGTCTTCTATAGTAGAACTAAACATCACATTTTATTTAGAATCAAATGTGATGGGAATGAGATATTAGCCTGTCTGATAAGTTCTATACTTTCAAAAGTGTACTCTCCACTTTTTAATGACAACACAACGACTGCGGAACTTGGTGAGTACAAGCAATTGTAAGATTTATGTAAAGATATATACAAGTAAAATTGTACAATTATTTCCTATTTAGGGAACATGGAGTTTGCACATTTCTGTCCATATGGTCTAGCATTCCCAAACAGATTAGTATACCCATTTTATTACTTAACATTGCATCATAGGCTGTAAGACACAGAATAGAAGCAATAGACTAGAATTTTGAAGTTTTAAGAGTGGCTGAATAAAAAAGGAAAAAAAAAAAATCTACTTATTTTTTTTATTTAAAAATGTGCATCTTCTTACAAGCCTTAAGAATCCCATGTATTCTTCCCTACCTATAACAACATGCTTAAGTATCATTGCAAGACACTAGCCTTCAAAACATGTTTGGCATAGGTCTTCAACAATGTTCATATTCAACTTCAAAGTTCAAGGGAGTCTTTCTCACCTCTGGTTCTGTTTTCTCGGACCTTAAAAAGATGTGTTGCCTTCTCCAGATCAAACACAAAATACCACATGAAAGAAGTTAAAAAAAAAAAAAACTTTCATCTAGTCTTTCTCCAATAAATCTGTGATGCAATTCAATTGTTTCCCAACAAAACAGTCTTGCAATGATGACAGACTAGAAATTAGAGTTTATAATGAATGAGGCAAAATGCATACAAAGATAGCTTTCCTTAAGGAGTATTTAAGGTATAAAAATGACAACAGAAAAAAGCTGCTCCTTCTGGCACATCTGACAATTTGGCTAGAATACATGGAAAGTCAGAATCAGACACAGTTCTGCTCATGAGACATTTCCCTTTTTTTATGGCCTAATGACTACATCTATAAGAAGACAGAAATCTACGAAGAGTTAAGGCTTATCTGCATCCTGAATTGTTTGGTGACTTCAGAGGAAACTGAAGGTTGTGTAGCAATTGGTATTATCACAAGACACTAAATATCAGAATCACCGTAAGTGTTTAATACTTTCCACAAGATAGTGGAAACAGGCAATATATATGCAGAATGTCATAAATCAACTTCAGGAAAGAAAAAAAAATATCTGTATCTCAGCATATACAATTCTCAGGCATTTAAAACTTTAACAGTCTCCATCTTGCTTTCTACAAACATTTGGCTTTGGTTAACAACAAAGAAAATTCAAAATAGGCAATACTGGCTCACACTAATAAGAACTGATTTCTGAACAGACATCTATGTTTACATGAAAATATTTGAATCACTAAAATACTTTCTTGAAACATTTTCACAGCTACAGTACAAAACATTGATTATGCAATACTTCCTTTGTTGTTACAGATCAAGATTAAAATCCTCCTACCAGAAATGTTTCATGGCCTGAAATCTCCTCCACTAGATCTCAAAAGAAAAAAGGCAAATCTTTGCTTCAGAAACTGGTTTTCACAATACTATTTACTCAATAGCCAATATACTAAAGTTAACTAACTACCTAATGAGCAACACAACATACAAGCACATCTTATGGGTCACTAAAAAACGTATGGAATGAACCATCCTTCCTGAAGTACAGAAAGCTCAGCTGAACCCAAGTGTTACTGACACAGATGGGAACAATATGTTGTACTGACAACTATGATATTTCTGTTGAACTGTGCATTTAGCCTGCTGCATGGATCTCCCTTGGATGCACTGGTGTAGGTAGCTTTCACTGCAAATAATGACTGAAATCAGAAATAAAACTGAACTTGAACTGATCTCATTGCCTGGTATGTCTACATTTCTTTCCCCTTCAGTCACAAGGATCTGTTACACAGGAATTTTTAAAAGCACTACCACCAGTGTATTGTTTGCACACCTCCAAGGATAAAATCCCAGACTAACTGGGGCCAACTCACCACAGAAGTATTTCAGTTTTTATTATTTTACTTAAGTATTACAAATGTAATATGGGAAAACAGTTTGAACAAACCATACATTTTAAGACCGGTAACCACAAACAAACAGTATAGCCCACATCTACAGAGGTATTCAGCAGCCTATTTCCCACTGAGCACGCCTACATTGCAAAAGACCAAGATGCAAGGCCATTCTTTATGGTTCTATCAAAAAGTTCACAAGAATGAAGGCAAGCGGAGACTTTAGGCCATCATTCCAGACAGCACAAGGACAGTCTATATGACTGGATCCAGCAACTTACCCTGCTGCAGATTATGTCTCAGCTGTGCAAGACCTAACGGGGAGGAGGAGCACCATACCATTTCAGAGGAGTACAAACGCTGCTAACTTCAAGGGGGTTTAATTTCCTAATTGTCATTGCAGGTATTGACCAGTGTCTTTTTACTTTTCTAAATCTGGAGTTTTGCCAGCAGGACAACAATATTGATTTAAGACAACTCAGTATCGTGTGTATTTACTCAATAGGAAACTTCCTACAGTTCTTTCAGAAAAGCAGTTGTGCAGGTTGAGGGTATCCAACACCGGAATTCTCATTTTCAGTTTCATGGCTGAGATGCATGGCTAGGCAAAACTTCACTGAGACTTGTAATCTGAGAAAAGACACTGCTCAGAGTGCAGAACTCTCACTGCCACAGTGTCAAAATAAATAATTTACCAGGGTCCTGATGTAGGGTCTTTTAAAGAGAATTGTTGTGACAGGATTCCAGTTATCAAGAGCTTAGAAGTTGAAGTTTGTAAGCTTCCAACAATGAGCTCTCATGAGAAATTGAAAGGCTTTAAAAATGCAAAGTGAAGATTTTAGTAGACTTAAAAGTACAATTCTGAAACAATAATAAAATGATCACAGTCTGAGGAGAGAGGATAGAGAGAAAAAAGAATTATTCTTTTTTTTTTTTTTTCTTTTCTTTTGGAATGGGCCTGTGCAGCAGGTCATTATTTCCAGCCTTGGCTTTAGTGAGCATCTGAGTCGCAACATGTTTGGCATAGATTCCCACTTGTCCCAAGGAGGAGGTAAGGCCCTCCAAGACTGGTTGCTCACTGCTGCCTCCTGACTGAAGTAGATATAAATTACAGATTGACACATCCTTCCTGTGACTGTTTCACTTCCTACACTTGATTGAAGGAAGCTTTCTGCCCAGTAGCTTCCCAAGGGAAGAAGGAATTTCTTCCTTCTTAACAGAGGGAAAACCTGAGCCCTATTTTGTACAGAATACAAACTGAGGACAACACTCATCAAATTAAAAAGTTATCAATACTAGCAAAAAAAGAATCGAGTCTTTTCATATATTTTCACAGAACCACAGAATCACCAAAGTTGGAAAAGACCTACAAGATCATCCAGTCCAACCATCCACCAATCATCAATAGTTCTCACTAAATCATATCCCTCAACACAACGTCCAAACGTTCCTTGAACACCTCCAGGTTTGGTGACTCCACCACCTCCCTGGGCAGCCCATTCCAGCACCTGACCAGAGAAGTAGTATTTCCTAACGTCCAGCCTGAATCTCCCCTTGCACAGCTTGAAGACATTCCCTCTAGTCGTATCATCATTTACACAAGAGAAGAGGCCGAACCCCAGCTCACAACAGCCTCCCTTCAGGTAGATATAGAGAGCAATAACGTCTCCCCTGAGCCTCCTTTTCTCCAAACTGAACAATCCCAGCTCCCTCAGCTGCTCCTCATAAGGCCTGTGCTCCAGACCCCTCGCCAGCTTTGTTGCTCTTCTTTGAACCCGCCTCAGGGCCTCAATGTCTTTCTTGCAGTCAGGGACACAGTACTTGAGGTGCAGCCTCACCAATGCTGAGTACAAGGGGACAATCACTTCCCTGTTCCTGCTGGCAACACTGTTTCTGATGCACGCCAGGATTGCACTGGCCTTCTTGGCCACCTGGGCACACTGCTGGCTTGTGTTCAGCCAAGCATCAATCAATACGCCCAGGTCCATTTCCTCTATACAGTCTTCCAGCCACTCTGCCCCAACCCTGTAGCATTGCCTGAGGTTGTTGTGGCCAAAGTGCAGGACCTGGCATTTGGTCTTGTTTAACCTCATCCCATTGGCTTCAGCCCAGCTATCCAGGTCCCTCTTTAGGGTCTCACTACCCCCAGACAGGTCAACACTTTCAGCCAACTTGGTGTCACCTGCAAACTTACTGAGAGTGCAGTATCAAATTAATATTTTGAAAGTTTTGAATTTTAAGACAGATCTGACCTCTGATTTAACACTTCTTTTTCAATACTTTGAAATATACAATGAATTTTACTTCCAAAGGAGTACTGGCACTACTATACTTCATAAAATCTAACCTTCCAAAATAGACAACGTTTCGTAATATGAATACTAAAAACTTACCAATTCTCTTACTTTTGACCAAGATGACATGTCATGGCAATTACATCATGCTTCAGAAAAGTTATATTTCTACTGCATTTACCTTTGGCTGAGCCCAAGCTCAGCTCTAACTTTCATAGTAAGACAATGAAGAACATACAGAGTTGTGAACACATTAAACCTCTCACATCATTTATGAAACACACTTTCAAGGAAAAAAAAAAATGGAACACACACGCTCTGTTGCTCATTTTTCACAAAGATTTAAGTCATATATTAATCTGCCACATTTCACTCTTCAATCAGAGATCACTGCAGTTCTTGTCAGCTGCAGCACATACAAGCCATAAATCATAGTTTTCAATGTGTTTTCTGTGGTCTATACACAAGATTTGTGCTACAGGATCGTACCAAAAAGCTGCTGCTACAGGAAACCTACGCAAATTTGATGGTAACTTTCATTTTTATTGAAGGAACACTGAAAAATCACCAGGCTAGACATTAAAGACTCCCGCTTAGAAGATCCTAAAATCTAAACATACAAGAAAGAAAAAATATGCACAGAGAGATGAATATCCACTCATCCAATTTCCCCAGCCCGAACAGCAGTCTAGTATCATTATTTTTGTTTTCCCTTCATGCCCAACCTTCAGTCCTGAAGATAGACTCAATAGGCAGTGAGTGACCTGTAGATCTCAGGCAGTTCACAAAGTATTCAGTCCTCTGTTAACTCAAGGGAGTACAAAGATAAAGTTCATCTTCAGCAATGGATAGTGAAGCCACACTATCCACTGCAAAACTCCAGACAGTGGGGTTTCTATTACTCTTAAAATTAGCCAACACAGGCTGCAATCAAGCAAAATAAAGCATGTAGTGTTATAAATTTCTATGCGGGATCACTGTTCCCTAGCGCTCACACATCTTCCATCACTATCTCTAAGCTATGCTACTCCCAAACGTCCTCATTTGCAGCCTGTTACTAAGTTACCTTTGAGAAATGCAGCACCAGCTTCCACAAGACACACTGCCAGGCAGCTTAGCTCTTCTCACTCAGCCCTTAAACCTGAGCTGAAACCTGCTCAGTATGTAAAAGGAAGTGGTTACACAATGAACAGCCAAGGAATCCGAAGAGATAAAAGAGTGGGAAACAGGCCTTGCCTATAGTTACTCGCTCATCTGCCCATGGTAAATGGCTGCCCAACACACGGAGGGGGTCCTGTGGCCCTGCTGGAATAATTGCTTTCTCTGCAGCATTCCCTTACTATTCCTTTCAGATGTCAGCATGGGATGAAACTCCTGGCACAAGACTTGGTGTTATTAAGAGTATGTAAACAAACCTCAGAAGGTTACTGTACCCTACTGTTAGCACCAACGTACAACCTTATCAAAAACACTGTTAGCAAGACTTGTAGTTCACTCTTCTTTTGTTTTAGTGAACACCTTTGTTGTCACACAGATCCACAGTTTTTGCTTACTTATGTTCAGAAAAGGGAGAGAAATATTATTTGTATCCTTGGAAATCAATTTTTCTTTTCAAAATGGTTTGGGGTTTTCAAAGTCTATACAGAAAAAAAAAATCAGAAATGAAGAGAAAAAGATCTTAAAAACCCCTAAGCATTTTAAGCATAAAAACAAAATTGTTAAGTGAGTTATCAATTCTGCATTATACTTTGCTTTATACTATTTATATCATACTTCATGTACTTCATATAATCTTTTCCTAAGACAGTGTTTTTTGAAGAAAGAACATAGCCAAACTCCACTGAAAATAAAGACAGAAGTGACACAAGAAGTTAGAGCTTTCAAGAAAGTTTGATACAGAGAAAAAAAAGTGGTTCTTATGATTCTATTTCCTTTTCAAAGAGTTGCATTTATTAGTATAAATTTGACAGAAATGTCATAAAATCTTAACAAAATTTACAGTGAAATGCTACATGTTTTTCCTAAGCCTGAAGTTTGGCAATGAATGTTTGGTGGAATATGTTGTGAATATTTTCATTAAATTTCAGAAAAACGTTTAAATAGTCCTTACATTTTGGAATACTAAATACTGAAATTCTGGAAAATACTGTTAAGATTCAGACATTTTTTTCATGACCTGTAAGAACTAAGGCATAAATTCTGTACTACAGATACAAATAATGGCAGTTTTAAACATCTTTGCAAAGACCAATGTGATATGTGTGCATTCTACACATAAAATGTTCAAATATAACTCTGTATAATGAGTTGCCTTTAATAACGTGTTTGAATCATAAAGGTTGGAAAAGACATTTAAGATCATCCAGTCTAACCATCAACTCATCACCACCATGCTCATTAAACCATGTTCTTCTTGCCTTATCTACTGTTTCTCAATGGTGACTCCACAAACTCTCTGAACAACCTGTTCCATTGCCTCACTACTCTTTTAGTGAAGAAAATTTTCCAAATATCCAACCTGAAACTCCCCTAGCACAACTTAAGGCCATTCCCTTTCATCCTATCACTATTAGCTGGATGAAGAGGCCAACACCCATCTCACTACCACCTCCTTTCAGTTAGGTGGTTGTAGAGAGATAAGGTCTCCCCTGAGCCTCCTCTTCTCCAGACTAAACAATCACAGTTCCCTCAGCCACTCAACATCAGAATTGCATTCCACACCCTTAACCAGCTTCACTGCTCTTCTTCAGACACACTCCAGGATCTCAATGTCTTTCTTGTACTGAGGGGCCCGAAACTGAACACAGTACTTAAGGTGTGGCCTCACAAAGGCCAATTACAGGGAGAAAACTCCTTCCCTAGTTCTGCTGATGATGCTTTTTGCTAGAATGGTTTTGGCCACCTGGCACACTGCTAGCCCAGCTTCAGCTGGTTATCAATTAAATCAGCCAGGTCTTGGTCTATGCTCAATCTGCTCCACACAGCAAGCTAATTTCATAGCATGATTCCCTGGAAATAGTAACTTTTCAACAAATGCTTAGAAGAAGTTCACCCTGAAATGAGGACTGGGCTTCTGTTGAGACTGACAGGTTTGTAGCTCAAAGCAGAAACTCTGCCCCTGAGACATATGAGGAGATAAAAATCAAAGCAGGAAAAGGAATTTAATGACATGCACAGTTCCTTGAAGAGTAGAAGAGCAAGTCCTTAGTAAGCAAGATTTTGGAAGAAGGGATGCATATAGAAGTCCATCAGAAATAAATTTTAGATGCTAAAATAGTCAGATAAGTGTGTAGATATCAGACTGAAGTGTTGTTTCCCTAACTGTGTGATCATGTGGTTAAATAAACAATGACTTTCCTTTTCAGAAAGCTCTTTTGATTTCCAAGATAATGTTTCCAGATAAGTTTAAGAGAAAGAAAATGACAATTTCAACTGAAAGAAATAAGTGATTTAAGGCTTGCCAACTATAAGATTGTGTTCAGAAACGGCAGAAGAGGATACAACATTGCCCCATTAAAATCTCAACCTTTTCAAGTGAATGTTTAAAGGATATAAGTAACATTATGTACAGTCTGAATAATGCAGGTACTTGGGCATAGCTAAGGGATGAAGTATACAAAAGCATGATCCAGAAGACTATTCATATTCATTAGCAGAAACAAAGTGCATTGGCTTTTTCCACTGAATAAACAGATCACCTTTACCTTATAAAACTTTTCAACATTACCTGCTGTTAGTTCTCCAAAGAGAATACTCGGAAGTCATTTGAAACAAAATAGGAAGGAAAAGAAAACTGATTTTGGTATCTCTTCCATTTACTATTTCATAAATACAAAACTGTTAACCACAACAAGTCTGTCTCCTCAATCTAATGGCATATTTGGTTTATCAGAGGACAGTCTTGACAAAACAAACAAACAAACAAAAAAACAAACCTGGACTTCATTAGGAGTGCATTTATAGAATAAAATATAAGAAAATAATGAATTTTAATATGAAGTTGTAAAAAAAAGTTTTTCTCTAATAAAACGGCTCTCCTAGCTAGAGACCAATCATGCAGACAAAAACAGTATTTGCAAACGTAATTTTCAGGGTTGGTAAATCAAAATCCATTTTAATTACAACAGGCTAATTATCCAAGCTGGTACACTGGTAGGACAGATCCAAACAAACTAAACGTAAGTGTCCTTTTTAACCTGTTAGTAGGTAGAGTAATGCATTTCATAAAGCCAAAGCTTGGTGATGTCCTTTGACCTGCTACCACACACTCTTCTGCAAAATGCAGCTGTTTCATATTGTAATCAGCAATTCAGGTATGAATCTCCCCATTTTCAAACTCAGAAAGAAGATGCCTCCTCATCTTTTTATTTGTTGTTTCCTGTTATATAGGTCATGTTTTAGTAAGACAGAAAAAAATTAGTGATAAATTTCACATCTATTTTTATACAAAAGTAGGAAAACATATACTTCATCAAAAATCATCTAACATTCCTATGAAACAACAGTGAATCACTGACGCTTCTATTTAAGTTGTCTGAAACAGGGTAGGTTGAGAAAGGCTCCAAATGAACAGGTATCTAAAACATCAGAAGCTGTAATGATGTGTTAACCTTGGTGACAGTCAAAACAAAAGGGTCAAAGGTTCAGCTGGCATCCCTAGGGGTGATCCTTCAAGGTGAATTTGAGACTCACTGACAGGACAGCATAGTAAAAATGACATTGAAATCTGAGATATGTATCTGCTACAAAGATGAGGAACTGCCTTCTGTAATGCAATGAAATGTACTTGTGAGTACAAGTGCATTTTCATAAAGCACACTAATCATTGTCTCCATGAATGAAAATTTCCCGAGAGTTATGATCGCACAAAGTACCTACTATAAAGACATCCCTAGTTCACTAAAAAACTTCTGGGAATCCAGAATAAAAAGGAAAATAATTTCAACATTGCTTTGATGTTTCAGCATACATCTTGAGTGGTACCCTGGCTTCAGCTGGAACAAAGTTGATTTTTCCTTCATAGTGTCAGGTATGATGCTATGTTATGGCTCTAGGAGAAAAATAATGTTGATAACACACCGATGTTTAAGTTGCTGCTGAGCAGTGCTGTATACAGTGGTGTATAAAGCCAAAGACATTGTAGTTTTTCAGCTTCCCATACTGTCCTGCCAATGAGGGGGCCTGAGGTGGGGCACGAGGAGCTGGGAGGAAACAGAACCAGGACAGTTGACCTGAACTGGCCAAAGGGATATTCCATACCATACAATATCATGTGAAAAAAGCTTGAAAACTGCGGGGGGGAGTAGGCAGCACAGGCAGCCACTGCTCAGGGATTGGCTGAATGGTGAGCAACTATGCATCACTGTAAATATATACACACACACACACATATATACACACATACATATATACATACACACACAAAATTTTTTATATATGATATATATATTATCATTATCCTTTTTCTTCTTCCTTTTCTGCCTTAGTAAATCTTTTTTTTTTTTTTTTTTCCCCCAACCCACAAATTCTGGTTTCAGAACTGGGTTTTTTTTGTTTGTTTGTTTTTTTAAATTCTGTCCCCATCCCACTGGAAAGCAGGAGGAGTTAAGAGGCAGTAAGCAAAGAGCTGTGTGGTGCTGAGCTGCTTCTAGGTTAGATCACAAGTGGTTTATAATTGTTTCCTTTAAAATAAAAAGAAAGATCAAAATATTTGCATACAGGATTGATCCTGCAAGTATCATGCAGTCACTATGCATGTACCATGGCCTGAGTATGAGAGTATGAATATTATTCTACTGTTTGGCCTACCAAAAAAAAAAAAAAAAAGTCCATTAGTGATTTAGGATGTGTTAATACTTTGCACGTTGGCCAAGTGGCACAACACAACTTTGTGGTTATACCGTCAGGCTGCTTTACATGTATGAATGAATTCAGTTTCACAACTCATGAAATGCTGAAGAAGAAGCACTGAATAATTTCACAGCTTGCCCAAAATCTCACAGGAAGATTCCAGCAGCACAGCAATCTGCTTTGCTTAGCTTGCAGTCTTTCTACCTCAAGGCAATCTTTCCCTTACAATTTTCTCAGGAGGAAAATATTCACAGTTCTCCTTAAAAAACAATGTTGTAATGAATGTATTGTCTCATGATACAGACAGCTTATCTTTAACTCTATTCAAAATACAGACCTGCCAGAGAGAAACATTCATTCCTCAAATTTGGAATACCTATCACAAACTGTAAAATAGCTTAAATTGGGTACTTCCAGCTTCTGAGGTAACAACATCATACTCCTATAACAGGTAAACTTTTTCCGTTTGGATTTGTGTCAGGTCTTGCTCCAAGAGAAATTTCCAAACTGAACACCAGACTTTAGAGTAGCCATGAGAGCCAAATGACTCTAAATGAATTGGCAGAGCAATATCTGTGGAGTCTGCAGTCAGTGTGATGAGTGAGGGAAGCCCAAGCTATCATGTCATTGTATTTCTCTTTGAAAACTTCGGTACTCTGAATGGTATAACCATTTGGAAAATTGACAATAACTAGATTCAAGTACAGCTAACCACCCGCACATCCATATTAAAAAAAAAAAAAAAAAAAAAAAAAAAAAGAACAATCTTTCTGTGCTATTTGCCAAGTAGGTTCCTGTTAGATGATGATTTTTGAGGAGAAAAAATAAGACCAATTGTATTACTGATCTAAATGCAGGATGCATATTAGCAACAATTTTTCTCTAGCTAGATAAGGAAAGAAAGTCATGGGTTTCTTGTTAGGCTCCGACCTGCAGAATATTATACAGTAGTCTGGAATAATACCCTACAAAGTGTATGTTTGTGCAACTGTGTGGGACTATCTGAACTTGGCACCAAGTAATTGTGAGTATATTATTACCCAGAGAGAGAGAAGTACTCTGTTTGGTTGAGGAAACCCAAGAACTGAAAAATTATTATTTTTGAAGTGCTGAGATTTGGACTATACTTTTAATTTAACCAGAAGCATCACAGGAAATTCAGTAAGGCAAAACTATCCAAACACAGTGAAATGAGCAAAAATGAAGTTGACAGAACTTTCAAAAAGCAGACCAAAAAAAATCAAAGCAAACCAAACAAGAAGCTCTAATCACTTACATCTGTTCAGGGCTCCAAAAAATGGGCACTATTCTTGTCTACTATTTTTATTCTACATTTTTCTTTTGATTATGAGAACATAGTATGTGCAAACTCAGCACATAGGTTGTTGAGGTTTTATTAAACATGCTTTTAGAGTTAGTGTCATTCTTATTTTACAAAACTAATTCTTAAAAAAAGCATGATATACAATAAAGTTTCAGTTAGTAGTTATCCGATATTTACATTTTAAGTGACAACATGTGGTTGCTATGGTGTGCAAGCAACTAGGAGTATCAAAAATGCCAAGAACAATCAAATTTATAAGGTCCACTAGAGACTTACAAGAACAAAAATGTACTTTCCCCCCCCCTCTAAACCAAGTGGGTTTCAGTGTTTTTTTAAACACTGAAAGTGAGGAGTTGGATCGATTCACTTCACTGAGACAGGCTTACCACAAATTATGCATCGAGTTCTGTTGGATACTTGGCTGTTAAAGGTCTTCCACACTATACAAAAGGAAATAATTCCGTATACAAGTATAAAGTAAATATAAATACAGTAAAAAAAAAAAAAAAAAAAGCAAAAGGCTCAAAGGTCCAGGAATCAGCATGAAAGAACTAGAAACACAGACACTTTCTACTGTTTTTTTTTTGTTTGTTTGTTTTAAACATTTGATACGTAGAGATTATCTGTCCCATGAACAATGGACTGAACTTTCTTCTGAGTACGTTTTGTGACTATACGCTGTGTACTGACTTCCCAGCGTGAGACCTAATGTCTAGAGGAACATATTCAAAGAGGGTTCTAAACGTTTCATATTTCAAATATTGTTTTGTTTCTCACTGTTTTTGACAACATTAGGAATCAGTCCTCACTTTAGCATTTCCACACAGCTGATGAGGAGAGGGGCAGAGAAGAGTCAAATTTCTAAAACCTATCCTCATCTTTAGTGTGCGTAATATAAACACAATCTCCTTTCCTGACTGCTTAAAGAACCTAAGCAAACAAAAATGTTTCTTTTTCATTAAGAGAATAAAATGAATGAAGAAATAATTTTCCTCCCACATCCTTTCTTCATCTCCCTTATCCCATTCTCCACAAAAAAAAAAGAAAACAACAAAAACAACCCACTAGAGTATCAGCCAAACAAAACAAAGGATACACTTTCTCAGCATAAACCACCTTTGCTCTTAACTGCTCAAATCATAAAGTCTTACATGTTCTGGAAAGCTCAAGTAACCTAGTCTAAGATAACAGCCACCTGGTGTTCTTTTTTTTTTGTTTTTTTTTTTTTTTTTTTTTTTTTTGTTTTGTTTTTAAAAGAAGGAGAAGCTACCCAGACTCCATTTATATCACTCATATCCCAGAGGCTCAAAACTCTCAATAAGCCATTTTACAAGAAAATTCTGATAGTCTAATGCCTAGGACTGTGAAAGTCTCAAAACTCAAATTTCTAACACGTACCATATTTACTGTCAGCATTTATTTTCTTTTACTATCTAGGTCATCAGTTCATGACTAGGAACAAAAGAAATCTGTGGAGAATTTTGACTCATTGAGGAGTGTTCTAATTCCTTTAAGTCTACAGAATATTTGCAAGATAACTTTCTTCAGTAGAAATCATTGTAAAATAGAGTATAGCAAAATACGTACTTGTTTCACATTAAAAGAGTATTTTTTATTATTGCAGGATGAAACCATAAGGGAAATCATAGTTATGCATACTTGACATTTTAAGCACTGAGAATAAAAATAAAACAATGCAAAGAAGCATTTTTGAAAGTTGTAAAAAGCAGAAGGGTAGTAAGGAAGATATCCTTACTACAGGGAGAAAAAAAATCTGACAGTATAATCAACAATAACGTGATTAAAAATGCCAGTAACTTAATGATCAAGCTTTTAGCCTAATGCTGAATTATGAGTTTAAATTCCACTAATTTCAGATCACATGAACACAGTCTCTAAGTCTCATAACCTCCTTGCACAACAAATTATACTTTTATAAGGAACGCCTTTGGGATCAGAGGAGGTCAGTTTTGTCCTAAAAAACTCAAATCGCATCTCTATGATACCCAGCACATACTTGGCCATCCCTCTGCCCCACATATTGTTTCTCCCACCCTTCCCACTATTTCCACAGACCAACATTTCCTTTTGAAGATTTCTAGTGAAAAGAATCAATGCTTTGGTTATTCCCTACCAATGCCCACCAAGTGGTTCATCAGCCCTTTCCTCTAGATTCTTCAGTGTAGATTCTTCTAAAACATGTTCCAATAAGTGTGAGCCAATGAATGGTTTATCATGTCCTACACTTTATTCAGCATCAAAACACCGAAGGTTCAGGGTTAGCAATTACTCATTTAAGCCAATAAGAACATATTGTGGCATTAAATATGACTCAAAACACTTTATGTTAACTTACTAACTGTCATATTCTCATTGTTTTCTTGCAGAAAACACACTGTGCTAATGGAGAATGCAGCTCATCCTCCAAAGAAGTATCTGGAGCAGTTGACTCTCAGGAGCTATAGAGAAGTAAGACAGTGTCCACATGCATGTTCTCAGGCCATTTGCTTTGGCTTGGCATGTGGGACCTCAAGCCAATGCAAGCTCTTTTGCCCTTACTCTCAGCACAACAGAAGCTGTGTGGCCATATTAGTACAATACCGTGCCTGAGTGATCTAGCCTGTCTCTCAGCAGGGCTTATTAGCTCAGGCTCGGCGCCACATTAACCGCTGCCATATGGCTTCTGGTCAATTCAAAGAGCGAACTGAATGAGCTCACATCTGCCTGACAAAGTCTGCATAGCTGTGCTCTTTAAAATGGCAAACCTGTAAAATACTGTGAGGACAGAATCTTGTAAAAAGTTGGGATTTTCAATCCATGTTCACTTCTGTGCTTGTAGAAATACAAGCTGTCACTATTACCAGCTGTGATCAGAGTTGGAAACTACTGTGAATGTAATAGAGGCAAAGAGTTTTCATTGAAAAGGACAGTCCAAAATAAGACGGGAGTATGATGAGGTCTCTAAAAAGTATAGAGGAAGTCAACAAGGAATACAAAAGAAGTTTGTGTTTTAAAATATTTTATCTTCTTTCTTTGTTAGTAAGTCATTCATCCTTGAGTAGTATGTAGGCTACTAGGATTAGTCAGATTTTTATAGTCTTCCAAGAAGAGACAGGTCATCTGAAGAACAATGTTTTTTGGACTCAGTCAAATAGCACATATCAGAATACTCAAAATGATGCAACAAACGCTAGTCATAAAGATAAATGTACCACTGAAAAGAGTTCAGATATCCCAGTGATAACACCACCACAAATAAAAAAATTTAAAAAAAAAAAGTCTTGTGAAGTAGATGTGTAGCAGAAGACACAAAGGTGAAGAAACCTTGGTCTTCACAATGGTTGTGCAGATTTGGAAACTCCAGAGGTTTAGACACATTGAGGGTGAAAACAAACATGCAGGTAGAATTGAGGAGGAAGGCAAGAAAGTCATCTGGATAAAAATGCATGACAACAGAATGACATCTGGCAAGGTTAGCACAGGAAACAAAGAAGACTATCCAGAAGATATATTTTCAATGATTAGTGAGTGTTAAAGAAATTGAAGAGTAGAGAGAATCCAACAAGAGCAACAGGGACCCTGAAACAGGGCTTTAAATTTGAACACAGAAAAATAATTGTCACATTCTGGAAAAATTAAAAGCAAGAAACGTTCTCATCATCCTCTGGGATAGCTATGTGGTTTCAAATTCTTTTTCACAATCTTTTGCATTTTTTCCCCTTTGGGTGCCAAGTTAACTCATAGCAGCTCCAATTGTATTGCCAGAGGAAGCAATATTAATAGCAGAAGTAGTATAAATCGTTAATAAAAACAACTCTTGATCCTTGAGGAAGCCACCATTGTAGAGATCAGCAGAAGGAAAAAGATAGGTAGAGCAAAAGCCAACCCTCTCAGGAAGTAAAAACAAGAGACAGAATGAAGAAAAGGTACTGGAAAGAAAGGAAATTGCTGGGAGACAATAAATACATATTGGGAACCTGCGAGGGTTAGAAAGAAATAGGAAATTGCTGCCTGCCCTTTAATCTGCCTCCCAAAAGAAAAACAAAATGAAATAAAACACTTAACTGGAGTTAGCTGCTGCTCCCCCTACACACACTGCTTTGTGCGCTGTGTGCCCAGGCCATGATCTTTCATGCAAGCCTCCACAGGACAGACTACGTTAACCTATAAAGTAGGCATTACATCTTCTACAGATATTTACATTCCTTTGCTACATTTCTAAAATATGTAATTTGGGAGACTAAGATGTTTAAAGACTCGAGATTAAGAAATTAATGAAAAGGAGAGAGGCCAGAAAAAAAGAGAAATTGAGAAAAAATATATTAGCATGAACATCTTGAATTAATTAAGAGTGTGGCACAATAACTGTATGATTTGTTTCAGGAATAAAACTGTTTTAAGTTAAGATTGTTATTCCTGAACAGCGCACAGCAACAAACTCAATCAGGTTTTGTTTCCTTTTTCTTGATTTACTTCTCCTTTGCAGTTCTTCCCATTACAATTTATCTTTAGAAACAAAGGCCCCTTTAGATAAATACAAAATTAATTTTTGCTTTTTCCACTGTTCCCTCCAATACTTTCTCTTTTCTTCTTTAAATTACATGTATTGTAATTTCTTCCATTACTTCCTTCTTTTTCTGACTGAGAACACATTGAGATCACCTATCTCGTTTTAAACTTGTTAAAGCTCGAAGAGGTTATGAATGGTCTCCAGGAAGAAGTATGAATCAAGTCTTCTTGTCAATTCATTAATAAAATAAATGGGTCAAATAAATAAACATTTTTTCTGTGGATAGCACTTTTGAAGAGGTTTTCCTGTCACAGAAAATGATCATAAGCTTAATTTTTTTTTTTTTTAATGTTTTGTAGGAAACAATTTCTTGACTTACTTGTTTAAATATAGCATTGTGCAAGAGAATAAATATTTTGTATTTTTGATGTACTACTTAATGGCCAGGGTAAGAAAGAGGAATAAAGAATTCTAGTTACAACATCTAAAATAAGAACGTAAGTCATTCAAAATTGTCACAAGAAAGCCACACACAAAAGGAACGAAAATCTGTATGCATTATTCATCCTATACTTTGATCTTAAAAGCTAGGAATCCTGAACAAGGAAAGATAAATGGCTTCAGAAGGTTTTTCTTTCAAAAATCAAATGAGGATGATTCAGGATAAATGATAGATAAGAGTTAATATGAAAGAGAGGGAAATTGCAATCACAGTGCTGAACCAAAGTTTTATTGCAAGAGCTTTGCTTTTTGTATTCAATTACAAAGGATTTCTTTTTTAGCTACCAGCCTTCTTTTTCACATGTAAGTAAAAGATTTTAGCTATTAAAATTTCATTTTCAGTATACATAGCTCTTTTTCTCCCATCACCCTTCAACACCCTTCAACATGTGACTATTAGGAAGCCTTCAGAAGCATAGGCTGGTCGTGTAGCAAGAAAAGAAGAAGCTGTGAAACTCTGACCTTCAACTCTTGCACAACCATCAACTTGATCTGGAACTTAAGCAACATATTCTCTTACTGGGAAAGTATTGATAATTATAGGCCTTCTGACTGCATTGTGATTTTTTGAGGTTTAGTTAATTAAGCAGACATTGCTAATAACATACGAGACAAATTGAGACAGAGAACCAAGAAGGCTTCCCTGCCTAGATGAGAGAACCACAACCTCCTCTTTAAATGCTTTACACTCCTTAAAGTCCATAATTATTGCCAAGTCTTGCCTGAAGACATGCTCAAAGGCCGCTGCCATCTTGGTTAGATTACTGATGTCAGCATTTTGTACACAAGCAGTTGCATTCAGATTCATAAAGATGGAACTGTAATGAAGCTCTTTAAGAGAGGCTCTGAGCAAAAGTAGACAGCAGGCAGACAATGCTACACTCATGACAAATCACAGCACACCAGCAATTTAAATTAACTGCAAAGCAAAGGAAGAGTCCCTTTACATTCCAGTGTAGAGCAAGACATTTTGCTTATCTGACATCAAAATTATTACCTTGATGCAAGCAGTTAGCATCAATCAGATGCCAGAGTGTGACTAGACATGTGGGAGAGAAAGCTAGGTAAATACTACAGCTGGTTGTGAGATGGAGGAAACAGATGGGGAATGAGGTGGGAATTTCATTTTAGTGGGACATGGTAAGAAAGCAGTGAGGACACCATTTGAAAAGTAGTGAGAGGGTTTAGGGTACAACAGAAAGGCTGAAAAGGTAATGGAGGCTAACTAGAGGTAGTTTACTCGCAGGCTTACAAGTAACCCTCGGACACTGCAGTATCTTGAATGCCTAAGTGAGTCATTACTCACAGCCACTGATGTTCCTGCCAACTCTATCTAGACAAAACACAGTGGGAAAGACCAAACCCTGTGATTAGAAACGTCAGCAGAAATTAGAAGATTGACTCCACTTCCTCCTCCTTAACCTACAGCAATGTAAACTCATAGCTTTCAGCTCCAAGGTAAGTGCCTGAAACATGTGACTATGAAACTGGGCTGCCATGTAAAGAAGTTGGCTAGACTGCTGGGGTAATCATGCTGGCCTTGATCTTAGCTCCAAGGAATTCAATATGAATTTGATCTGTCAAGACAATAATTCCAAGTGCATGAACAACAGTAAGGATTAGAAACAGGCTGAGGAATTTCCATAGCTTGGTGAGTTCCCTTCTCCATTATTTGTAGTCAACACCTTACATTTTCTCTCTCCACAATATCTCAGCTCCAGGTCCTAGTACAGATGAAATATCTTAAAATTGAGAAATCACATTTGATTTTTAAATTGTTTACAATGAGAAATTGAAGATACTTAATGGACTTTACTGAAATATTCTTTTTTAGCTATCTGTAGTAGGAGAGATTCTTCGTTCCACAATGATCCCAAGAGAAAAATTACCCTGATGAGAACAGAATCTCACTAATTCTGCTCTGGCCTCATGATAATTTGTTGAATTGAAAAACAATTAAGTTAAAGATAAGCATTTGCTTCACATGCAAGACTGCCATTCCTCCTTCTTTTGTAAACAACATAGAGGCATTAGACATATCAAACATAAGCTTTCATAATGCAGTATGAAAGATACACATAGGAAAAATTATGTTTAGTATGCTGCACTGATAAATCTGCTTATGGATAATACATTCAAGAGCAAAGAGAAACAAATTTTGGATGATGATTCTTCATCAGATTCACCCGGTGGACATGTGTATAATGAATAACCTGTACAGAGTACAACCTGAAGTAAAAAAAGAGCAGTACTGGGAGAGCTATGCTCTAAGATGATGTCTATTTCTACAGTCCAACACAGATAGCTGTGCCCAGACCCATACTTTCATTTCATAATTGTTCCACTCACTACTGCTTATAACCTGAAAGACATATAAATTTATTTCATTTCATAGGAGATTTATTTGCCCTACAAATGGACCAAAAATATGCAAAGAGCACTTTGATTTTTATTATCTCACCTACATAAACATATCAATTTCCTTAACCTCACCAGGATAAAATAATATTTTCTTTTTATTGCATTCCAAAGGAAGCTGTGCCTTAACTTGGATCTTATTTAACTGCTATTTATCTAAATCTCTAGCTTCTAAGACCTCTGTCAGGAGCGTAGCTACCGCTTCTGTTTCTCCAGCACTTTTACCATTCAGCCTGTAAAGCCCAGTTCTGCTGATGCAAAGATGAACACTGCTATTTCAGATGAGAATGAAAGCTTCCCTATGTTAAAAGAAGGGTTGCTGCATGGACATATTTTTGAAGAAAGTACAGATATGAATCAGAAAAGAGGTGCCAAACATCACCCACTATACCTAAAAAGTATAATCATAATGCTTACTTTAAATTCCTTTTCAGACAAAAATGTATAAAAATTAAATGCTTTAAACAGCCTTACACACCTCTTAAAATGACATTGAGTCAAGAATCAACAAACCTTTAAGAATGAAAGCAGCTAGAAATCCTTTAAAAGTGGAGCCACAATAAGCATTTTCATTGACTGTACGAATGCTGTTATTACATATATATTGAACACCAAAACACACATTGACATTTCCTGATCCGGTAATTTCATGGCTTAAAAAAGAGGAAGGTAGTGCCTGCAAGCTATATTACCTAAAATTTATTCTTATTGATGTCACTGAGAGCTTTAGCATAGATTTTAATTAATATTGGAGTTAATATTATTTTTGCAAATAATTTTGCAAAAAGAAAAACAAGGTTGATCTATCTCATAAAAAAAGAAGCCTATCCAAAATCCACCAAATTCATTTTTACTTCAAGTTCTGTACTGCTTTAATTCTTTATGCTTCTGTTTATAAACACAAATGGAAATAATTCAAAGGAGATAAGTAAAGAGAAATTCTGTAATTCTAAAGCAGTTTTCAAAATTAATACTTCTTGCCCATCTGCCCATTAGCACATTCTCTATTCCAGGTCTCATTCTCCCCTTGTCTCCCAGACCCTCGCAAGGTAATACAGATGGTCACAGCAAAGCTGTTGAGAGGTACAGCTGAATGCACATTTATCCGCTTGGGAAGATCCTGCTGCAGCTGTAAGTCAATGTAAATCTGCATTACAATGTAGCTTCACTCTCTTGCCTGTGAGAAAGCAGCCATGATATTCAAAGTGCTGTTTAAGAAACTGCCAGGCATATAGGACATAAAATAATGCAGTTGAATTAGCTGTCTCAGCATTGTTATTTTACACCTCTGAACGCAAACATTCATTTCAGCATGTGAAATGTGTATTTCTACACCTACATCAAAACTCATTTTCACTTGTTTGGTTTTGGAAGCAAAAACTGGAAACAACATAACTCCACAAAACGTCTTTATGAACGAATACTAGGGAGGTGACTATTTTATAAAATAACGAGAAAACAAAACCAAAGTGAGGGGCTGTATTCCACCATAAGCAGTTTTCATAAATACAGGTGGTGTTGCCAATCAGTGACAGCTGCCTTTGTTCTGGGTATGTCTTTGTTCTGACAGCTGGAAGAAGAGCAGTTTTAATGTATAACAAAGGGAATGTACTGAATAGGGAACACCTGAAATTCCTTCAAGAGACTACAGCAATAGAAAATGTGACTTCAGAAAGCTGCAAAAAGCAGCACTGAAATCTTCTCCTTATCACAGATCAATCGACTTGTCACATTAGGAAGGAAATTTGAAAAGGAAATTGCAAGTTCTTTTTAAGCATGATTGGAAGCATTACATTAATAGCCAATAATTGGTATAGGTTCTATAGGGCACTTGAAAATTTAAATGTATGCATATGCCAGACGTTCAGAATGCCCAAGCTTTATCTTGTTTGCAAAAAGCAAACAAAGCAACAGGCAATTTAAATTTCCAACAAAGCTGATTTTTTACTTAGGTTGCATGTGTTTAAGTGTTCTTCCATTAAAAATTTCCCTCATTTGATCATATCATTGAGGTATATAAATTGTATATGCCTCCAATCTAGTTTAATATAATAATCCTTGAAATAACAACAGGATCCTACATGGTACGTAAATTCACACGATAGTTTCTTACCATATAGAAAGATGTTTTGGATCACCAAGTTGCCAGCATACAAATGATTTCTGAACTCTGCTTTTCCTTATAATTTCTGTGAGCCACTTATGCTCATTAGCTTATTGTTTTACTTAGCAAAAATTAAGAGTGATAATTTTGTGATTTGAGAAGCTGCTTTTTATACAATCTTGAGTAACTGTACACTCGTTAGCAAGCTACAGCTACAAACAAACACAACAATTTCATTGGGAAAATAGTTTAATTTGAGAGTAGAGGATAAGCCATTATCTCCATAAAGAAATATCCCAAAAGCTTTCTTATCCTTTCTAATACAGTGTACAACTCTTTTGTACAGTTTCTTTTCAAAACAATTGCAAAAAAAAAAAGTCTCACCTAGCACTTTCTCTTTCCTACTAAAGAAGCAGATACAGGAATTATGTGGATAAAAAAGAAAATTATAGGACAGTGACAGACATAATGAATTTCATATTCACAAGCTTTTAATTTCTCTAAGGAAGAGATGAACCCAAGTTTTGCATGGTCCTTTTTAACAAACAAATGCATAGTGTACAATAAAGTAGTATAAGAGACTAGAGAATGCGTTCAAATCTGAATGCAAACTAACTTCGCCTTTTAGACACAGAAGGACGAAGCCTGGAAAGTACAACATGGCTGGATGCCCACATATCAAGAGACTAATAGTTTTAGATTAGCTGATCTTACCCATCGAGTTCTTCACACAATGCCCTTCTTATACTTACTGTAATTCTCTCATCTTTGTCATCTAGAGGAGTCCCATCTTTTTTCCATGATATAGTGGGTTCTGGGTGACCTCTTGGAGGCTGACATTCCATCACAGCAGGTTCGCCCACAGCTACCATTACATCTGATGGATTTTGTCTGAAGTCATCCCGTAGAACTGAAAGAATGAACAAAATAAAGTAAAAAAAACTACCCAGCAGTACACCAAATGGACAGCAAAATGTTTTGGTTCTCAATGTTCCCTGTTGTCATTTTTATTTATACTAACAAAGAGTTCAGTTCATGAATTTCATCTAGCATTCAAGGATTGTCTTTAGTACTACCAAACTGTAACAGAGAAAACCCACATACAACTGCCTCTGACAGAGGAAAAAGGCTGACAGACATAAGATTGACTGCCTGCAGGGAGCAGCTGCCTCACTTTACCTGACATAGTTTCTGTCTCATGAGAAAATACGGGACTCCTATCACTGAAGAAGACAAAATGTCTTCTGCTCAGTCAGACAGTTACTCAGAGGTTTAGGGTTAAAGAGTGGCCACTGACCATACAAACTGCACCCTAAATTTATGGCTAACTGAACATCATAGTTACTTTCCAGCTCTTGGGAGACACTATAAGTGGGCAAACATCAGTGCAGCCTTAGCCAAACTAGTCTTCACAATTTGGCTTCTTTCTTTTTGAGGAAAAAAAAAAAAAAAAAAAAAAAAAAAAAACAGTAATTATTAATTATTTCCTGATACATGGGAGTCATCCTTCAGACTACATCCTCGTTTGGAAGAACATAATCTTTTAACAGAGGGAAACATTTTCTATTTTGGCTTCGTTACTAAAATTTGTTCTTTCTTCTCATTTGGCCAAGCCTAGGCAAATCTAGTTCCATACACTCATTTACTATGAATATCGTCTATATCTGCATGATTATTACTCGTTTTAGGAGAGGAAGAGAAAGCATACTGTGTTCATCAGACCATTACATCAAAACCCAGTTTAACAGAATAATGGTCTTCCTAAGCTTTGCCAACTAAGTGACAACAGGTTTAATCTAAAAATAAATGACTCAAATTATAACAAATACAACAGTCTAGACCTCTCCACTACTGTTACCATTCACACTGAACAAAGGACATAGTAAGAAAAAAAAAAAAGTACGTTACTGCCAAAAAACTCTTAGGATTTTGACAAAGCTATCCGTCACTCTTGCTATCCACATCAATTTTGTGTTAACACTAAATAGTGCAGAGAATCTGTAGCAAAGAGTATGTCCCCTGAGCCACTGACCACAGACATCGGGCATACTAAAGAGTGGCTTGGTTGTTAGTGATGCTTCTATGCTGTTGTGGTTTAACTGAGCAGGTGGCTCATCACTACAGTCTTTCACCCACTTACTCCCTTCACAGTGAGATGGGAAAGAGAATTTAAAAAAAAAAAAAAAAAAGCAGAAATTGGGGGTTGAGATAAAATTGATTACTATGATAGAGAAAAGGACAAAGATAATAGTTATGACTATCAATGTACATTCATATATACACACACACACACCCACATATATATATATACACACACACACATACATACACACACACATAAATACACATACATGCATATATAGATGTATATAACAAGCGATGCACAAGCACTTGCTCACCACGGACGCCCTGTTCCCTCCTTGGCAAGTGCACGAGAGCAATATGAAATCCCACTCCCTTCAAAACTCCTTCCAAATGATATTTTATGATATGGAATATCTCTTTGGCCAGTTGAAGTCAGCTGTCCTAATTCTGTCCCATCCCAGCTCCTTGGACTCTTTGCTGAGAATGGCCTTGATTCTGTACAACCCTGCTTAGCAGAAGCTATGAACAATGGTATATTTTCAGCAGTTTTTCCCCTAGAACCAAAACATAGCATCATACCAGATATTCTGAAGAACACAATTCCATCCCAGCTGAAACTAAGATATAAGCTAGGTATGACTTGTTAGATGTTAGGGAATGTTGGTGTGTTTACAGAGCTAGAGGTATGGCCTTGTCATCAAACTGTTTCTCCCTTGAAGGTCTTCCATGCCATTCAGATCCTGTAGAAGGGTCCGAAGGGCCAATGGGTCACCTGGAACAAGTTAATCTCACACCTACTTTCTGCAATGCTGCATAATCTAAAACAAAGTTGAAGTGCACAAAGGAGTTACAGTTCTTTGACTCTGCTTGCGGAGATTTTTGGCAAATAATGCTATCAGGAAGACTATCTTAATTATTTTTTCCTCAAATATGCCAACCTTATGCTCTCATAACCCGTAATTCTGTGGCTATAATCACAGGTGTATATGTATAGCTTGATTAATCACTACAAAATATACAACAGGAAAGTTCAAGACTGGTAACAGAAATGTAGGTGGGAACCAAAAGCAATTAACGCAAAATATTATACCACTGTTCTAGAAACAGGATATAATTTCTGGATGAAAAAACACTTGTGTACCAAGACGACTGAAGTACATAGCTGTTTCATCATTTGAAGTTACTAAGCCTCTTCCATTCTGAAGCACTCAGATTTCAAAAGCTTCAATCTAAAAATTAAAGTTTCTTAACATCCAGGAGATACTGATGCCCTTCAAAAAGGGTAGTCAGGGATAAAATAGCTCTCCCACTTTAACAATACAAAGTAATACAGTAGAGTGTTAGGATTTAATGAAGAAGTTATGAGAAAATTATGTTGGGAGGGACCTCCAAACTGTCTGACAAACGTTATCTCAAATAGATCTAGTCTAGAAACTTCATTTCAAACAAATGCTCAAAACAAACAAAATTAAGCTCTTGTTTGGTGTGCAGAAACATGAGAAAGCATGCTCCACTTAAGAACAAAACATCTCTTCCTACAAAAAGCAAGGAACATAGTTATTTTCTTTCTATAGATTAGAAAAAACTGATGTTATTTTCAATTAAAAAAAAAAAAACACAACTGATCCAGGTTACACTTAGATGAAGTACATTTTTAGTTTGGAGACGTGAAAAAATACTCCCTTTCTAAAAAAGATTTATTTCAAAGAAATTGAAACTGAAATTGCATCAAGTTTAATACCATATAGCCAGTTCCCAATAACTAAACATGGAAGTGCAAGGAAGTTTATTTGCTCCACAACAGTTTTATTCCAACACAATAAAAGGGTTGGTTTGATCGCGGGTAAGAAACTTCTCTTGTTGAAGATTGCATCAGTCAGATAAAGTTAAGAGAAATATAAAATATAAGTACCTGTCCGTTTTTTGTTTGTTTGTTTGTTTTAGATAATCAAGAGATCTTAACGAACCATAGTGCTTTTCAAGTCCGAAAGAACTCATAAATCTCAAAGGAAAGCCTATCAGATAGCTCCTCAGATGGCTTTTAGCACCTTTGAAGCAACAAAGAAGTCCAGTACTTGAATAACAAAAGCAAATTACTTCAGTAATTTCTACACTTGTTTTTCTTAGATCAGGTTTTCAACCATAGTACCTCGCCTGTAAAGGAATACCTTTCACAAATTAATGAATGCATAAAAGAATGCCTTAGGAGAACATCAAAGGTCCAGGCCATATACACATTGAAATATGTATTTTTTTTTTCCCCGCTTAACTATGATTTTCTTTTGGCTCTAACATTACATAAAGAAATGCTAACCAAATGTAATCTACTAGAGATTACTTCACAGACAGTTATTTTTGCAGCTGTAAAGTAGATATTTGCTGTTTTTTGTGGTACTTTTTAATTTTTTTCATGTATTTGTTATTTTTTTTTTCCCCTCAGGCCTGGCAATCTTACATAAGTTATAAATTTTCCTCACTTACTGACAAAAAAAAAAAGTCATTTTTTCCTCTTCAGAGTCAAGCTCACTGTAAGCTAAGAATATATTTCCTTTCAAAGATACATTAGAAGTGTATTTTGTAATTCAGTACAGTGTATGTCTTCAGTCACCGAAGGGCCAAATTGCACCACATACATCTTTTTCTACATACAGTTGGAATGAAAGCAGATTAAAAGTGAGGTTGTGGTTTTGTTTTTCCAATTTAGTGTAAAATCTTCATATACAAAAATAGTGGGTAAGGTTTTCTAACATTTTACTCTTCTTTTTTTCTGATATAGCAACCGTAAGTATTACCATTGTACAGCTAGGACAATGCAATAAGCCTTGTAAAGCTGAATGACTTGGTGATCTTGCCGTGTGAACTCTGAATTTCTGTGCTAGTGCAGAAACACTTTCATGCTCTGCTTGCTGAATTAATCAGGTTGAAGAGAAACTTTTGTAACTTCACATAAAAGTCAACTACTCATACAGCTATTTAAAACCTTGTACTATTCAATCAATAAAGCAATTACACTTTCCCTAGAGAATCCTTCCCAGAGCAGAAAGGAACTAGCAATCACTTGAGAATAGATTTTTATCGACAAGCAACATTAGTAGAGGCATTATTTTTAGTGTAAACCATAAACAGGGCTTTTCAAAAATGCAGTATCCAGTGTTTTTTTTTTTCTTAAGTTTTTCTTTAGCTTCTACGAAAAAGAGTAGGGAGTCATTATTGGGTGAAACAGTAACTGTATTTCAAGGTTCTACTTTATAGAAATTGTTCAAAGTTGTCAGCATTAGGAACAGAAACTGTATGAAGGCAAGGAAAGAAATGCATATTTTCTATTTATATACAGCCACATGTCACTTATACTACTACTCACTCATACCTGTACAACTATTATTGCAAGTTCCAAACCATGCTGTCAGCACCCAGCTGGCCACTGTTTCCCTTCTGCACTTGCTATTTTTTTTTCCACACCTTGGCCACCAGGCACCTATGGATATCATGAGAGGAAGCAGTATGTACCAGGGGATTTACCAAACACCAATGGGATGTTTTCTCCTCTTGTAAAGAACCTCAGTAAGAAGCATGCTCATATATCCAGTACATAATCTTGACTTGATCTGCACAAAAATAATCCATATGACACGTTTGGAGCTCACTGCTAGGTTGATTATTGTTTTGCATATTCACATTGTAAGTATTTAATGAACACTATTGTTAAATTTTATCATTAAATAACTGTGATCTAGTTTAAAGACAACAAAGAAAAACATGACAATACACACACACAAAAAAAAACAACAAACAAACCAGACTGTTCTAGTCAGCAAGTGAAAAAAAATGCATTTCTAAGCAATATGTTAATTCCTATTACATACTAGGGACACGTACTCCTTTACAAAGGTATAATTTAAGAACTTAAGATAAGAAAATCTCCTGAAAAATTTTATTATAGGCCTATACTAGTCAGACTGGCTAGACATTTCATTTCACTCGTTGCAGTTCAAAGAAATACATCTAAATATACTTTGCATTCCCAGTATAGGAAAATGCAGATGTTTGGGGTGCAGTTGCATATCAGATTAAGAAAACCTGAATTCATTCTTATTATTCTACTGTGATCATCCAGATGTGCTTTCTGCTAACTCTCTTGCATTGTCACTGCCAAATAATGTTACCTCAACAGGCTGGTTGTTGGATAAGTGATCAGAGATCAGTGAGCCACTGATTCTCACTAAAAACAGTTATCACTCTTTTAGCATGAAAATCATTTAGATGTTTGTTTTTTTTTTTCATGGCAGTCTGTGCCTCAAAAATGGGGAAAAAGAATGTGAAAATGAAATAAGTAGAAGAAATGATCATTCCTTGCGTTGCTTCACAGAATAACCAGACCTCAACTAACTTCAGCATTAGCCTGAACTATACCACCTTTTCTAAAGAGCGCTGGCATGAATTTTATACTGACGTCAGAATATTATTTTTAATACATTCATTCCAGTAATAGGAAAGTGTTACGGCATCGCAGTTAAAAAAAATAATATAAACTACACATGTTCAGATTTAAGATCACTGTGTTACCATAGAGTATTTTAGAACCTATTAAACTCTATAAGAATGTTATCAAGAAAATTTGATCATTTACAAGTTAAAAATATTATTTTCTGAAGACCATTATTTAAATTATTTTCCCTTCTGAAGACGTTAAAAAGAAGATAGTAATCCCTTGATTTTTATCTCCATTGCACCGCCGTTAAAAATAGAACAGCAGAAGCATGTCTACAGTCAGAAATCACTATTATGATCATCTTGCAACAACACTCACATAATACAGACAATGATTTTATGCAGTAATTGCATATATCACTAAGGTACTGAATGTTTTTAAAGATGTCTACACTTTTATAAAGATCCTGACAGGTAGGGAGTGTCACTTCCTTTCACAGCCTGGACATTCTTTCATCATTTTCTCTTCCCATCCGATTCCTACCTTTAACCATTCTGACCTCAGCTATTAGATCCTGTTACACCTTTGTCACTTGGACTAAAGAGCCTTCTGAAGGCAAGCAGATAGCAATCAGTTCACTATCTAGATCTCTAGTCCTCTTTAAGTCTCCTCTAAACTTCAAAACTACTGAAACACTGCACCTCACAGTTGAACTCTCACAGAATCAGCTCTTCCTATGAGACAGGATTTCCTTGATTCGAGTAGAGAACTCACTTTAAATAGGTTTCCAGATATAAGAGACTGCTTGTACTAAAAAGACTGATCATAAGTGATGATCATCACTTCACATTATGACAGTACTGTTCCATTTTGAATCTTGAGCCTTGCGTCTATGACAATGGTTTCACAGTAAAGCCTTCATACAGTGTTGTCATGCTCTGCTTTGAACTCTGTCCTTTAGTAAACCTTCCCGAAGCCTGAATTATTTTAAGATCAAATGATTTTTTTTTTTTTTGCTTAGTATTCAAATGTATTTGTATGCATCAGTACTGATAACATCGCCCAGAATCTTTCTAATGATAACAGCATCTCTTTGTCCTCAAAACAGATATCCAAAGTCACTGTTCCTCCAATACTGAGCTGTTTTAAAATACCTAACAACTTTTTTTTCCAGCTCCCAGTAAAGTGGGAAATACAGCCTTGTACCTATAAGCTATATCATGATGTTCAATCTGAATCTCACAATGAGTGCTACCAACAACTGACGTTTTTTTTGGAAGAAATATGAGAAGAAAACAACAATATAAACTTGAATAAGTGAAAATAAATTAATGCATGAATTAGAGACTGAATGATGCATGTAGAATTATTTCAATAATTACTGGAAGAGAAGTTCAAGAAATTCTCATTCCATGTGCCCAATATAGCAAAGCAGAATTTCAGGCATAGGCAATTTGCTTATTTTTCATTGAACACGTAAATCTAGTAAACACTTTACTGAATCCAGTACCACATTCTGTTGTAAGGGTGATAACAGATTAATGGCATCAGGGATGGGTATTAAGTTCCTGAAAGAACACATTATAAAGTTATAGAATTTAGAATTAACATTATTAGTACTGTCTCGCTAATGACACCAGTAAAGATCACTGGTGATTGCAACAATCAAGAAACAGAGAAACACTGTTTGAGCACCAATCCAATGCACAACCAGCTGAATTATGCACAGGTGTTAGAGCTATGAAATAGCAACAGCCTCCCCAGAGACTTGAAATCTTGATCACACTTTTTAAATGTTAACAAAATGTACTGCTTCAATTATAGTAACCTTTAAGATGTTTTAGAATGTATTCTCTCCAAAGAGCAATGTTTTTGATTGATAGTTTTTTATACAGAAACACAAAAATGGCATCTCAATACATACTGAAGGTTAATAGCTACTTTTTCCAGAAAAAGGTGTCACTCCCCATTATATTCAGCAATACAAGCTAGCAGATGTAACACCTGCATGCTTCTAATCCATTAATGCAGAAAGAACTCATGGAGTGCTTCACCTACTGGATCACATCTTTTAAAAGGTGCTGATGACAAATACAGCAGTGAATCAAGCAATATGCTACACTGCATAAGCATTTAAAAGTTGAGGCATTCGACAACAGACATACCGAATGCAGATGTTTCAATATATTGCAATTACTGCCTTTTATTTTTTTCATTCAGTCTTTTCAACCCATTGGTTCAAAGTTATAGATGGTAGTTACAAAAATGTATTAAACAAACCAACACAATTACAGTGATTTTATTTCAGTAGTTGAAGACTTGGACTAAAGTATTGCCACTGGGCAAGATAGCTGCCATCCTGTACCAGTATCTCCACATGTGAAGAGGAAAGAGTTAATTAAGTAGATGATAAGTTGGGAATCAATTAAATGGACAAATCTGAGAAGTCATATAAACAGTAACTTTAACCTCTGAGACGAGTAAGTGACAACCTAAGAGAACACACTGTAGCACTGGGAATCCTAATTAAATACTGAAGTATCTGCAGTGCCTCAGGCATCTGGCTCTGACAATATTCCTCAGGTTGATCAAAAATTGAAAATAGATATGGAGAATGGATCTAATTATTAACTTGATTGATTGTGTACAAAATGTGATTTGTCTCATTGTCTTCCACATATTATGATCTAGAACAAGGCATTTACTATCTTTAATTCAGAATTTACCTTGTGGAAGAACAGGTTCATTTGTACAGATTGCTGAGACATTTCCCTTCACTTTTGCTAAATAATTACAGTTATTTTCTCTTTTGTATTATTATTGTATTGTACATTTCACTGTGAAGAGTTTTGGGTTTTGTTTTTGGGGGGGGGGGGGGGGGGGGGGGGGAGGGGATAATTTGAATCATATTCATTACAGACAATATTTTTCTAATGACTAACAGAGCAGATTTCCAAACTCATGAATACAAACCTGTGGGTTTTAGATACAGTTCACATAAGAATTCTCTCTGGGAGATCACAGATTAGATTTGCCTGGGCAAAGAATGATTTACATCTCTAAATGCAAAGATATGTGTGCGTGCTCCGTAAATAAAGCTTTTCTTCTGAACATTCCAACTCAAGGTTCTAATGTCTAGTCTGAATGACCTGTTAGCTGTGCAGGCTTTCCTTTAAAGCATGTTATAATGGAAATGAAGAATCAGATTAACAGGCTGCACCAAGACCTTGTCTTGGATCTGCAAATTAGAGCATAGAGAGGTAAACTACAAGAGATAACAAGACCAAAAGATGAGGAAAAAAAAACGGAGAAGACCAGAAGTCCAGTGTCTTTCTTAATTATCAAACCTTATTCCAAAAGCAGAATGGTTTTCCATTTTAAGAAAGATGGCACGAATCAACACAACATAGCCAGTATCCTGGCGATTTCGTTTGTTTTATGATACCTAACTGTGGGGTACAGTCAACACAGCAGAGGGGCAGGATGCCATCCAAAGGGACCTAGACAGCCTTGAACAGTGGACCCAGCTGAATTTCAAGAGGTGCAAGGTCTTGCACCTGAGTTGAAGGAACCCTCACTGCCAATACAAGCTGGGGGATGAAAGAATTGAGCACAACCCTGTCGAAAAAGACCTGTGCTCTTGCAGCCCAAAAAGCCAACTGTATCCTGGGCTGCATCAAAAGATGTGTGACCAGCAGGTCAAAGGAGGTGATCCTGCCCTTCTACTCTGTGCTTGTGAGGCCTCACCTGGAGTACTGCATCCAGATGTGGAGTCCTCAGTACAAGAGCGACACAGACCTGCTGAAGCACTTCCAGAGGAGAGCCACAAAAATGATCCAAGAGACGGAACACCTCTCCCATGAGGACAGGCTGAGAGAAGTGAGGCTGTTCAGCCTGGAAAAGAGAAGGCTGCAAAGTGACCTGACAGCAGTCTTTCAATATCTAAAGAGGGGCTACAGGAAAGAGAGGACAGACTCCTTTAGCAGGATCTTTGGTGACAGAACAATGTGAAATGGCTTCAAGCTCAAATAGGGTAGATTTAGGTTAGATTTAAGGGAAAAGGCTTATACAGTGAGAGTGGTGAGGCACTGGAGCTGGTTGCTCAGTGATGTGGTTGATGCCCTGGCCTCAAGGTGAGGCTGGATAAGGCCCTGGGCAACTAGATTCAGCCGTGCATGCCCCTGTTCATTGCAGAGGAGTGGATTAGATGGCCTACAGGGGTCCCTTTCAACTCCAAGAATTCTACAATTCTATCATTTATGATTCCAGGGAGAAAAATAAAGGAACACAGGCAGCAAGAACAGCAAGTAAACAGCTTCTGTGAGAATCATTTTCAGTGGGAACTTAAAGCTCTGATATATGCCACTAGCCAATTGAGCCAGACTACAATTGATTGAAAAGGCGATGCTGCCACAGCTATGCTGGCTTCAGATTTGAGAAGCTGACTCTCTTCCCATGGTTTCTAAGCTGGAAAATTCCTGGCTAGGCGAACACACCACAGTCGAAGTTCTTTGGAAGGACTCTATTTTCTATGAAAAGAATCCCATTATGCTGTTAAAGCGGCTGAAAAAAAAAAAAAAAAAAAAAGTGACATTTTATAGCAGAGAAGATACAGTATCTTTAATACATTCAAGCAGCTAAGTTTCCCTTGTTATATGCTGGAAAATGATATTCCACAGTTAAATCTAAGATGGAATGCGGGATTTGTTGGCACAGAACTGTAGCAGAGTTCACTGCTCTAAAAAGTTGCTGTAATGTTACACTGTTAGTATACAACTTCATTCTCTTGAAGGGAACTACTAGCCAGAACTCCCATCTTTTCTCACTTGTCTGAACTTCTACAGAGCAAGATATACCTTATTTACACAGTAGGATTTTATTATTTATACTCTTTATGTCCAAATGCATGTGTCACTCTTACAGTAATATTATCCTGTTTCTTTACCTTCCAAAACTTTTCAATGGACAACAGTAAGAGTAAGAACAGTAAACTTTTACAAAATTACATTTGGGCCAAATATGATATACTTTTCAAATTACTATTTCCTTAATTTTACTGGTTTTAGAAAACATTCCAAGAAAACACCTATGGGAAATATGTCAGACAGCCTTGCACAGAAGTCAGAGAGAAATATGGTCTTCATCTAATTCAATTAACTGCTTTGAGTTGGATCCCAATAGTACAGAAATATGTTTGCTTTCTTTCAGACATTCTAAGATACAATTCACACTGCTTCCTCAATATAAAGAAGCATGGCTCAATAACATATACTCATGTTTTTTATTGTTCAAAATTTGAAACATCTCTAGATCTATCTTCATGAATTACACTGACAGATCTTCATTTAGGCAAAGATCTGAAGGCTTCAATTATTGTAAAACTCTACCTAGGGCTTTATAACAAATACCTCTACAACAATGAAAAGTGGCAATGGACATTACAAAATTTCCCAAGATGGAACTCCTGTCTGCATCTCTTGGAGATGAATACACTACAGCAAAAGACAAGAACACCTTGCAGAAAACCATTTCTGCATTTTGGCTTCAGTTCCTATGAGATAGTCAAAGGCAACATGCCAATTGATCAATATGTCAGCATTTAATGTGCAATAAATGCTACTGAGCAAAAATTAGATAAACATTGCCTGTTAAGCAAAGTATGCCTTAATGCTGTCAGGAAGGAGTGCATGAAGTTTTGGATCACCCTATGTGGTGAAACAGCAGTCAGAAGTCTGACTTGGACTTAACAAAAGGAAACAGAGGGCAATGCTCAGCATGAACACAAACGCACATAAAGACAACCAGATTTCATTAGTGCAGATTTTAATTTTGATTAAATGCTTCCTTTTCGTTGGGTCAAATTCATTGTTTTCATCCCTGTGTTTTCATTAATATTTTAACAGACACAGAACATTAAGTTGCATAACTTCAGTGTTCTAGCTAAAGATAACATCTTTAATAACAGCTACAAAGAGGGAGCTGGCATGCGCTGCTACCCAACTGCATAATGCTGTGAGGCACAGTGGGCTGCTGTGGTTATTGTGGCATGTGATGCAATGCATCAGTTCTCAATAACATGTAAAAGTGCATGATTGTGACATTTGCTTAGTCTGCGTGAAAAATGAACTCACAAATGCATTCATTACAAAACTATCAAGGTGATGGAAATGACTATGAAAGTCAAGAAGAGTCAAAGTGGTGACTCTACTAAACAGAAACCATAATTTTACCTTTGCTTTAAATGATGTGAAAAACTGTAATACACAACTGTTCAAACATGTCACAGGAAACCGGTAAATTATCAGTAACATTTTTCTTTTTTTCCTACTAACCACTGATTTTTTTGGTTGTTGGTTAGCTTACTTTCCTTGTTTAGACAATTTCTAACTACTAATAATGAAACTCGAGAAAATTCAAAATTCCAGATCAAAATTCAGCTGAGGTACAATTAGCAGAAATCCTTATGCTTGAATTTCTTAGCCATGACGAATCTGAATGATGGACTATGACGATGCACTCTACTGAGACCCATCAACATCAGTAATTCATTTCCCACCAGTCCCAAGCAGCCCATATGGGGCAGTTAATTTCTTAGTAAACCATAACACCACTACGTTTTCATTAAGATAAAGGGATGAAAAGCAAATGTGATACGGTGTGAGACTGAGATTAGTTTACTAATCTGTGAGCTCTCAATATAATTAGATTTTCAAGTCAGTAGAGTGGACCAGTTCTTTTTTCTATCTTAAAGCACAAAAAGTTCTGTATGTATACTAAACTTGAAAAACATTATGAGACTATGTAATCAATAGATGCGTAAAAATAGAATTCATACATTTTTAAGGACAGTTTTAAGAAACAAATACTAATAATCTTATAAGAAACAGGATGCTGAAGCCAGTGAAGCCAAAAAGCTTTCAAGATAAAAGCTATTGATATCTTCTAGCAATTCACTCAGAAACATCTGAGTTAAGAGGGGAGGGGAAAAAAAAAAAAAAAAAAAAAAAAAAAGCAAAAAAAGAACCAACACCAAAAACCACTGGTGATGGTAGATGAACAACAGCAGAAGGTGAACATCAGATTCCAGTGGATGTTAAGCAACAAACCAAAAAGGAGTCCAAAGTAACACCCCTTCGTATTTCCACAAATTAAGTATCAGTTCTCAGGCCAAATGTTTCCCTCTGTAAATAGACTTCTGTTGGGTTGTACTACTTTCAACTAGCTGGAGACATAATATACATGCATCAGACACTAAAAAAATATTGTAATTCATATCATTCATATCCATTATAACAGTCTCAGTTCTTCCTCATTCCACTTCTTTCAACCACCACACCATGGCCTTCCTTGAACAATATCATGCCCTTTCTCCTGCATGCCCAGTAAATTTCTAGGGGGTAAGAGGAGCTGCATGCCTGCTGCCAATATTTACACACTATTTGCCCTGTCAGGAGGCCAAAAAGGACAAATAAGTTTTACGTTAATATTATAGGTTTTCTTTAATACATGTAATAGATCTTGGCCAGAATACAAAACTAACCGAGAGACCATGCAAGATTTCTCTTGTTAGGAAATAAGAAGATGCAAGACATCAAACAAAAGTTTTTCAAGTCACAACACTCATTTACATATGAAAATCTGCAACAAAATGAAAAATTCTCTTTGCTAAAGAAAATGCTTTCTTGTTGTTTGTGTGCTTGAAAGAAGTTGACTGGCATCTGTCAGTAGCTCACAATCACTGGTGATTACTGAGAACATTTATTAACTTTCAGATAGAAGCACTACCATTATTTATTGTAGAAAATGCTTTTAAACAGGCAGCCCTAATGCTTATACAAACTGTAAAATTTCTTCGTTGTGTATCTTGTTCCCCTTGGAGCAATGAGATACATATCTCAGAAATAAAATGTGTACGTTGTATTATATAGTATAGAAGACGCTGTACACGCATAGTACAGCTAGAACTTCAAAAATCTTTGCATAATTTGAACATTTCTTGTGAAAAAGGTCTATCTTGTGTTCTTAACAAAGTCATAGAAATCGTGATAACCACAAATGCGCTCAGTCTAAAAAGGGAATGGTGTCTCCCAGGGGAGATTCAGATTGGTGCTCTTCAACATCTGTATCAATGACAAAGACAGTAGGATCGAGTTTACCTTCAGCAAGATTGCTGAAAACGCCAAGCTAAGAAGTGCATTTGACACAATAGAAGGAAGTCATGACATTCAGAGGTACCTGGGCAAGCTTGAAAAGAGAATCTATGAAAATCTAATGTGGTTCAGTAAGGCCAAGGGTAAGGTGTTCCACTTGGGTCAGAGCAATCCCAGGCATGCATACAAACTGGCAGAAGAACTCACTGAGAGCAGCCCTGTAAAGGATTTGAGGAGACATGAGCCAGAAGTCCATATTCATGTCCCAGAAGGCCAACAGTATCATGTGTTGCATCAAAACGGGAGGCCAGCAGGGAGAGAGAGGTGATTGTCCCCCTTTTCTCTACCCTTAAGAGGCTCTATCTGGGGTACTGCATCTAGGCCTGGGGCCTCCAGCACAAGAAAGATGTGGAGCTATTGCAGAGGGTCTAGAGGAGGGCCATGAAGATATCAGAGGGCTGAAGCATCTCTCCTATGAAGAAAGGCTAAGGAATTCAGGATTGTTTAGCATAGAAAAGAGAAGACTCCAGGGAGACCTCATTGCGTTCTTCTAGTACTTAAAGGGAGCATATTGGCAGGAGGGAAATGGACTTTCTACATAATCTAACAGTGATAGAACAAGGCAGAATTGCTTTAAAATAAAGAGGGTGTATAATCAATGAATGTACAGATGTTATAATTATGAAATATACCAGATAACTGGCTAAGCAGTTATTATTCCAAAAGAGAATAGACAGAATGCTTACCTGTATCCTAGGCTCTCTATGAAACTCCAAAAGAGGGGATCTCCTGAAGAGATTCTTCCCCACTGGTAGTCAGCTCTTAAATGGGTCTAGGAGAGGTAGAGCCAGGCTCCACCCCTTCTGGCAGCACAGGTGATCAATCAGAGGTTCAGGCTTTCAGGCCATGATTCAGCAGTTCCGAGAGGGAAAATTTAGGTTCGATTTTAGAAGGAAATTCTCAACTTAGAGGATGATGAGGCCCTGGCATAGCTGCTCAGAGAAGCTGTGGATGCTCCATCCCTGGAGGTGCTCAGTACTAGGTTGGATGGGTTTCTGGGCAGCTTGACCTGATGGGTGGCAGCCCTGCCCAAAGCAGGGAGTAGGAAATAAATCTTTGAGGTCCCTTCCAACCCTAGCATGCTGTGACTCTATGACTCTGTGACCCCTTGATACTAAGCAAGGAAGAAAAAAGTGGTTCACTAGTAAACAGAAGTAAGCAGTGCAATTAACATTTATGATGATTATTGTGTCAAACTTCCATTCTCAGTATAACTCTGTGAGAACAGTGTCTATGTAGAGTTGATTATTTAAACATGTAAAACTGTACAACACACAAAACTATCTGATCTTCTCTCAGAGGAACCTTTTATTTAAAGAGTGAAGTGATAACTTTATATATACTGATCTGAGAAAACACCCAAATAACAAATACCTTACTAAAGTTTTTCAAGGTTCATGGAAACAACCAGGATTTGTATATATATCATTTGGATATAGGCCATTAACAAACTATCTAGAGAGTTAATCAAGAGAGAACACTTATAGCAGAATAAGATTGCTGTTATATAACCAGAAACACTAGAGCTGTAAATAATGGAAATGAACATTATTACCAAACAGCATAAATAATTTAAGGCTTCTAGAAGTGAAATTAATCTACATACCATTTGAAGCACACACAACTACCAACTCAGAATAATAAAAGGTAAGGGAAAAACATATGGGTAATTAAAATTACACTTTCCAAGACGGAACACACTTAGCTCAGTAGTGGTAGTAACAAGTAAAAAAATAAATATAAAGAAAATTCTATTATATGCATGTAGATTTCATGTTTTATTATTATTATTATTATTTAAAGGATTTTTTTTTTTTTTCCCTTCTGGTGTGATTGGAAACTCAATCTGCTGGATCCATCAACATCTGCCTGATCAACTCCTCAGCTCTCTGAAACTTCAGTGTTATATTGGGCACTATTTTCACAGGGATGGAAACAATCTGATTTGCCAGTATTGGAGATGAGCGTTCTTCCTAAAGCCCCCAGTGCCCTAGAAGTCCAAGATGAAGTCTCAATATTGTACTTCAAAGGAAAAAGATATTAATGGTGTCTTAACCTTTCCTTTGAAACTGAATCTCTATATCCAATTCCATCTAGCAAGGCTAATTGCATAGTATGCAAGGGAATTACTATTATTTCAATATAACCCACCATAGAGAAATGATGAAAGCTGGTACACTGTTGTAACAAGCTTTACATACAGAGCACTACAGAGTATCAAAGGTAAGTATCTTGCACAGGTGAAACAGAAGAAGTTCATACGTTATCTTTGTAACCTTAGTAATTACATTCAAATATCAGCTGCTTTATCCTGAAAAGAAAACCTTGGCATAAATAATAATAGATTCAAATACGAAGACTGTATGTGATTCCATGGTCATCTGTTACTTTGTTAATATACATCTTTCATTATCATCACTTACTTGCTATTTATATAAAAATCTCCTTACTCTATTTTACAGCTTCCTGTAATATGTGTCCAAATTGCAAGTTAATTAAAGATACAGTAGAAAAAAATATGAAAATACAAGATAATAAGTAAATTTCATTGTAAAAAACATACCAATGTTATCTTTTTCTTTAAATACCTATTTAAGATTGTCTATCTACCTAGAAACCCATGCCACACACTTAAAACTCCTTTACAATTCCTTACCATATAATGTGCAGTAACTTGATTATTTAACATTAAATATTCATATCAAGTTAGAAATCCAGGGTTTATGTTTTAAAAGAGTAGTCATAATATTTTTGGAAGCGAAACCCTGAAGAACCAAAAAGTGTGTTATTTTGTTAGATTTCTTTACTAGGTTATTTCTAAACAGTAATTTGGAAAACTCTTACTATATTAAACAGCTTGTGTTGTAAGAAAACAAACAAACAAACAAAAATAACAACACAACTGCTTTGGAAACAACTATAAGTTTTAAAGCAAAAGCAAGGAAATTCCCACTCCTCACCAACACAACTCATACTGTTCATCAGTTCCATGGTTTCTGCCAGCGCAAATGTGAAAGATAAATACTGGGACCCAAGTTAGAAAACAGTTAAGCATATCCCCATATTTTCAGAGTTTAACATATGCTTAAAAGTGTTCTGGAATCAGTGTGAGACCTGACAGTTTTCCCCTGAGATGCTGGAAGCCAGGAAAAGGTCTTCAATCTTCCTGAAGTTACAAATACAGTATTCAGCTAAAAATCAAACTCTAATACCTTTTACAGAACCAAACACTGCAACTTTTACCGAATGGGAACTGCACTCACATAGATTTCTTACAAAGGAGTGAACAGGCACAGTTATCTTAGTTACACACACCAATGTTTTATGTTACTGGTGATTAAACATCATGTAGAATCTTATTCAAAAAGCAACAACTTGTATAAGTCATAAAGGCTTATACAATAAAAAGATACAGTTCCATGCAACATATAATGGATTCAAAATAGCTTTGGCCACATGTGGACATTTAAGGATTCTTTTTTTTTTTTTTTCTTTTTTTTTTTTCTTTTTCCCTTAAGTTTAGTATAAGATGTTTCAAATTCTTAAAATGAACAGCTATGAAAAAGTGCAAATAATATTACTTTTAATCAAACACAAAAATAGATTTTAAGCACAACATAACACATTAATAATGTGCTAATTACAATATTGTATTCTGAAAGATAAATACATTAGCAAGCCAGAAGGATCTGGCAGTATTTTATTATACTTTAATAGAGGGAAAACAGGGTTAAACAGATGGCACTCCGGATTTCTCAATGAATTTAGCATCTGTGAGTACACGTTGCATAAATGCCAATTAAAATGTGTCCGAGTAAATTTAAATCCCTTGCTGATAGAATGTAAGCCAATCTAGCTGGCTTAAAATCAAGGTTAAACTTAATCGTCTGCTGAACTCACAGGAAGTTCCTCTCAAATTGTACAGAACTTCCCAGTGAAATAATCAAACAGTGCTCCTATTGATTTGTATTTATTTACATTCACAACTCTCTTCCCAAGTGCTAGGCTGAAGCACAAAGGAAAAAAACAACAGTACTAAGTGAATCATTTGGCAAGGCTTAAGTGAAAACCATCCTTTGATTTAAAAAGTTTCTGCAGAAATCTTCTGCAGAACTTTCCCTTTAAGTACTATTATGAAACAATTACTTTAGAAGTGTCTTCATAATTCTTATTAACCACAAAGGCCACTTCTTATTTTCCTCTATTCTATGACTGAAGAACTACCATGTTATGAAATTAGGTCCTCATTTTTCACACAATGCAAAGTGAATAATGAGTATCAAATGTAATCAACATGCAGAGAAAAGGTTATACTTAAAACTTAAAGCAATGTTGTTATTTAATCCTGTAGCCATTCTAATTCAATTTGACAATTAAATATTTTGTAATAAAGATGCACAGAGATTAACAGAAACAAAAACTACCTCTGATAAAAATGAAACAAAGCTACATTAAAACAAAACAAATCAGAAAACATCCAAATGAATTTTAAAAAGGTGAAAAAAAGCCTTTGCCATGTATTTCAAGATCTTAAAGGTCCCTTCCAACCCAAACCATTCTATGATTCTACTGAATATATGGACTGCTCCAAAAGTAACCCCTCCTATTTATTATGTTGGTCTATGACACAAGAGACAGATGCTGGTGGATGGCAGTAGAGGCTGAGCCTTTCTACCATCATTCTGTTACATTTTTTTTGCCACGTGCCAGATGACAGCAAAGGGACTGTCTGCCAGAACATCATCTGACATGGAAGTGTGGATGAAGCAAAGATATGTAACTGAATTCTTTCATGTGGAAAAAAAAATGCACCCATTGACATTCATCAACGCTTGGTGAACATTTATGGAGAGCAATAAGTAAATGTGAGCACAGTGAGGTGGTAGGTGGTGTGATCACCTCCTCTCACAAAGATTTTTCATCAGAGGTGAAAATGCACTGCTAATGGTGATGACTGTGTTGAAAACTAGTGTTTTGTAGTTGAGAACTTTCTCTTGAAAAGTCAAAACAGTGTTGCTGTGCTCTTAGCTGTAGTTTCCATGGAAATAAATAGGAGCCATTACTTTCAGAGCAACCTACATACAATGTGAAGTCCTGCAGGTGTGTACCCAAGAAGACTGAGGATCCACTCACGAAAAAAGAGAGTATTTTTGTGATGTGCCGAACCACTGGTAAAAATCTGATATTACTGTCTAAACCGGGGCCAACCTACACCAAGTAAAACTTGAATCTTTTGCAAAGCTAACCAACTAGGTCTCGTTATGCATAATCCATGTGCAAAGCCTTTTCCCATACCAACTATTTTATGCTTGCAGCACTGAGTTGAGGAAAAAGCCAATCAGAAACCATAAAATATACAGCACAACAGCAAATGAAATTAAGTGCCTCAAGTGCAAATGACTAGCTAGGAAATGAAATCTGAGCTAGACTTGCATACATATAGACTAGCAACAAATTAAATGGTGGTAGTCAGGAAAAAAAAAACAACACAACAACTAAATATTATTAAGAAGAGTGCAATGGAAACACTAGTGCAACATTCAGCAACTATGAAAGCTTTCCTTGAAGTGAAAAAGCACAAGGTTTATCACTGTCTTCTACAACAGAAGGAATAAAGCACCCCAGCAAGAAACACACATCACTGTGTACATTTAGATTACAGAAACCATACTAGATTTTGAACATTTCAGTAATTCAGTAAAATCTGTTTCACAGGCATTGCTGCAAGATTGGATGTGGAAAAAAAAATCGTGTCTCTTACATAAGGCCAATGCCAAAAAGAATGCACATAAAAAATCTGATTTTTAGACCTATTCATCACCGAATTACTGAAACTGAGGAGTGTCACTGACAATCAAATCCCTAACATTTTAATAACAATAGACAATGATACTGAGGAAAGAAAATAAAAGGCCAAAAGTCAGACTATACAACGCACGCTTCCTAAACTGTGTTATATATTTGGTAATGTCAGCAGAATTTTCAGATATGAATTTAACGAAGTAATGATGGCACACTACTCTCTTCTGCCTTGCTATTATAGCTCAGAGTGACTGCAGTATGAAAGGTAAAATATCAAACTATCAATGATAACAAGATTGGCTACATAATGTGCTGGGAAAAAAAAAAAAAAAAAAAAAAAAAAAAAAGGTCCAGAGTAAGAAAGATGTAATTCAAAAGTATCATTATCAAAGAACATAAAACAAAAAACTTTCTGAATAAATGTCTGAAAACAGAGAGCATGCAGTGCAGAGGGAGGCTGAGGGATGGAAGGAAAGGTGGGTGGATTAACTCAGCACCACACAAGCTGAGCAAATGGTAGCATCCACTTCAGGTTGTTTCTGTGCTCTAACATTTCAGGAGAATTGGTTTTTTGTTCAAATCATCTGAAAAGAGTGATTTTGTAGAAAAGCAAATTCGGAAAGGATAAAGGGAAGAGTCCAAACCAGTAATACATGCTTTAGTCCTCTACAGAAGGTGCCAGGGATGAAAGAAAGGCATATGTAGTATCCTCTTACTTTGCATGTTTGCCCAGTTATTACTCCTAACAACATGTGTGTGTGATCTCTTCTATTAGCAACCATTTTTCCAGCCTTGTCAGAGGCTTTGGATCCTTGCACTTAGAAGTTCTGCTGAAGCCAAGGCTGCTTTCCACAATCATGTTATGGAGAAGAGCCGGAATGTCACACACATCCCAGTGAAAAACAAGATTTTTTAAAAATGGATTCACAGTTTTTGATGGTGGGAGCATCTCTAACTTTACAATTAACTGCAAATGATGAGCCAGACATACTTGTCTCAAAGGTCTTGGAAAATGACAGGCAAAGCACTAATAGAATCAGGCCCTACCAGTATCCTTTCACGTACTAATCCTCACAGTGACTGTCACGATGCTTGGATTCGATCCTTTACTATAGGTTGCAATCCTCAAAACAATATGATTCAACAATTGCTGTAATTCTCTGCAGTTACACAAAGAACAAACACTTAAAATAAAGATAAAAGATTCAATAGAACAGTTTTCATTGTTCTCTAGGGTTAACTGCTGCTCTATTCATTCAGAAGAGGTGACCTTCCAGTAACCTTTTTTTGTGGCTATGAATGAATGGAAATTTGAGTTTGACCTCACTGTATAACCTCTGTAAAAAGAATTACACTATAGTAATAGTGCATCTTTATGTCAGCATGTCAAATAAATATTTTATTCAATTGCTAATTAGATAATGCGTTTTAGAAACAACTTACAACACTGAATCTATTTTTTGTTAAATATGTCACTACATTAGAAAAAAACGGAACTCATTTTTAATATTTAAATATATTTGACATGTATGAAATACTGGACTTATCTGCCCTACTGAGAATGCATTCAAAAAGTTTTAGCTTCCATTATGAAGAGGTATCCATGAATAATACATCTTCTTCTGATGTCTTCTTATGTACATGAAAACATCAATTTGTACCTAGCCTAAAAGAAAGCTAAATTACAGGTAAACGATCTAATGTGTCCCTTACTACCCTTTGGCAGGCTTAGTCTAATCAGAGTTTTTCCACTAAATTACCCAGATCAACAGAAAACCTGCACAATTATATCTTGCTCTCTAAAACAGCACATGATCTTTGCTCATGTGGGTAATTGCTAGGGTGGAAAATTGCAATGAGAATGACGGTACAGATGTTCTTTTTCAGTTGACCAAACAACATGAAAGAAAACAAAGATTCCTGCTTCATAGTGATTTCTATTTAAAATGCACTGTTTTATACACATCCAGACACACATAAACAAATATAATGGGAATTTTCAACAAATTTTTCAAACAGAAGATTACATTCTGTTGATGATACAGAAAAAAAGACGAGGCATTAAGGGAGAGGAAATATTAATAAAGCATCAATGTGTGAAAAACAAATTATCAATGTCTGTAAACTGTAAAAATGTACACTATGATATTTTTTAAGTTAAAAGTGTTGAAGAGGTTTTCAAACCAGGATAGATATACTAGAGAAAACCTTTTATATTTGTATGCAAAGGCAAAAGACAAGCAAATTCAGCATTGATAGCATAAAAAAGTTCAGTGTGTAATCATTATTGCTGCTGCACTTTCTGGTCCCCATCAACAGGACCACAAATCTCACTTTAAGGGGTTGAAGGCAGTAATGAGTAATGTCCTGTGCATTCACCAAAGAATGTATGAGAGCCATATCCAAACCAGGGGCATTTCACAAAATCCATTTTCCGAGTCTCACAACCCCATACCCTCCTTCTGCCTTGTTCTGCTCATCCCACTAATATACACTGTTTGGTAAAGTGCTAGGGACTCTTTTACATTACAGGTTTGCTCAGGAAGGTTTACCAGGCTGTGGGATTTTTCTTATTCTTACAGTTGATCATTTAACACTGTATCCAAAAAACATTACTGAACATTGTTTGCTGCTAGCTGAGGTTCTTAACATCCACTTATTCCCAAAACAATCACTAGTAATTGGCTTACATTGACATATATCAGTGCCAGTCATCAATTACAGCACTGAGTTCACTATAGAATGACCAAGATTGGTCTAACCTAAAGGGAGACACAACAGGAAAGTGAGACATAGAACCAGAAGAAGGGAATGGAGAGCTTAAAAGAGAAGCAATTTGAAGCTAAAACACCACAGAGCCCCTGTGTATAAGGAAGAACAATAGTTTCCATAAAAATAAGTAAATTAGTATATATTGGGAAAGATGAGCTTGGAACAGAACTTGTGTTGACTTGAAAGAATACACTGAAGTGAAAAGTAAACTGCCTTCTGAGATACAGACTTATCCACTGAGAAATATCCGGGCTGAGGATCTTCCACCAGCATATCCAGGAGCATGAAAAATCTGTGAGTGATCTTCACTGTGTTATGTTTCCTACCTTTCAACCACCCCTCACAGGAGTGACAATTGCATTTGGGAAGGAGGACAAAGGTTAGCAGCTATCTGACATGCATAAAGTGTTGCTCTTTTGAAGGGTGCAAAAATCTACATCTGAAGAATAGCTGCATACCACATTCTGGTGAGACAGGCACAGGCCAGAGACAAGTGCTACTCACCTAAGCATTTAAACAACATTGCTGTACTGTCTTCTACCTTAAAGCAAGCTTTTTTCCCTAGTTTGAGTTGCTTAAATAGAAATAATACATACTCAGTGCAGATACAAAGAAGACCAAGAGGCACTCGTTTCACACACAGATACTTACATCACACATCTCTACTGCTTCATTACATCTCTGGGTAGCCTTGTCTAGTGGTTGACGACCCTGCACATAGCAGGGGGGTTGAAAATAGATGATCACTGTGGTCCTTTTCAACCCAGGCCATTCTATTCTGTGATCTAATCTTATTGGCAAAAAAGGAAGAATGATTCAAAGCTACTACAAGACTAGGGACTAGGTATAGTTCAGATGATGTGTTTGCTTTTCCTCATTATTGCTAGAGAACAAAATATGCAATTGCTTTATAATAATATAAGCACTTATGCATGCATATTACTGTATTATTTCTAGCCATGAAAAGAGATGAACCCATTTAAACTATCAAATTCAAGGATGTGTTTTATTAATCTTCATTTAGAACAGAGGGACTGAAAACACCTGAAATATGCTTAACGAAAAAAACATGTAGTAGATGCTAAAAGTAATTTTTTTTTTTTTTAAACAGTTCATAATGTTACCTATCTACTACTTGTTTCCCTTGCAAAGCACATACTAGTAACTAACTGCAGGCGAGTAGTGTTGTCTTCTTTTTTAAGTTCGGTTTTAGGGGCAACTAAGATGAAAATTTAACAGACTTTGGGTGATACATTTCTCTCAAAATCAGTCTGTCAAGAATCACCCATACAAAGCCGACCTTCTCTCATATATAAAAATGACAGTAAGTCAGAAGAGCCATTTCATTTCCGTGCACTGGCCTAACACATACAGTATCAGTTGATGACTAAAAAGACTGCCTGTCATCCTCTACATTTTCAAATATTTGCTCTGAGAAAATAGAGTGCTTGGACCACTCCAGGTGTATCTACCACCTGCCAACTCCAAAGCTACAATCAAGTTACTACATCCACACAGCGCAGTATGGGTGGTGTGGGGATCCCAGTACAGGTCTGCAGTCAGCACTGTCACGTAGCCCCACACCTGAGTTAACAAACCTACACGTCTGAGTACGGATTTGGGAACAAAAGCATGGTGGCAGCCTCTGCAGCATAAACATGCCTGTACTTTCTCCAGTCCAAGTTCCCTGTCTGCAATGTAAAACATGACCTAAATCTAAACATAGATAAATATTGAGAGGATTTACATCACTGGGCCCTTCAAAAACTGACTTAATGTTAATGAAAAATCTTCCATCCTTTCCAGGCTGCAAGAAGTCCACGCAACTTATATGCATCTTTCTGCACCTTAAGTCGCATTTTTACCAAAAAGACAGACATTTTCCTTGACCAAAGTAGCAATGTATTGACCTGAGATAATACTAGAAGATGTTCCATAAGTATATAAAGAGATGTTCCAAAGCCTATAAACCAGTCATTTAAAAAATTTAAATCATACTGAAATTGTACAAGTGAAATTTTGTATTGTTTATTTTTAAGATAAAAAGCACTGTAATTATGTGATATGGATAATTTCCATTCACCTGTTCTAATGGGAAAACAAGGTCAATAAAAAATGAAGATTTAAATAGAAAGTACCATAATTTAATCTCATCTTTTCATTTGTTCTCACACCGTCAGTAAATCTTGTCAGACTTCTGAAGTAAACATACAAGGACTTTACATCACTGATTTTTATTAGATAATGATGTTCTCGTCATATCTGATTCTAAGCTACCATTTTATATACAGTCAAATGAAATTTGCATTCTTTAAAAAGCTCCTTATTGCTCTGTTGATATTATACGAACTTTAACTACTGTTATATTTTAAAATTATAAATAATTATGTTAACTCAAATTCAAGTCAGATAGTTGAAGTTCAAAAACACCTGGAAGAAGTCATAGGAAGAAAGGAGGATCCAGTTCCATGCATTCATGGAGCTGTACTACATACAAGCATACTCAGATGATGGACACTCAGGACAAGAGCATAAGAAATTGTCATACTAATCACTCAGTCCCCAAACTTCTTTTCAGGACTGCTCCATTTCGAGCAGTAGTTCCAAATAGCAGACAATCCAGTGAAAGTCTTAATAACTTCCTAGGTTCTAACAGGAGTTTTTGTCCTTCCTACTTCAGAGTCGCTTCAAAAGTGACTTCACATTCCTATTGTGTTTGAGTTACAACAGATGCAATGGCACTAATACATGAACCTTCTCCCAGACATACTCAGTTGTTTGGGGGTTTTTTGTTACTTTTTGTTTGATTTTTTCCTCCCCAATAATTTTAAGACTCAAGCACAGTCCAGCTCCTGTGTAATCTAACTGCAAACATTTTTCAGCTAACTATCATGACTCCTACAGTTGTGGCCGAAGTTCTTTAAGACTGTTAGAAGCTCACTGATCACAAGACATTGTTGAATGCATTTCTTAAAGAAAATCAGAAGAGAGCTAACACTAAAGTGATGCCAACCACCAAATGTAAGTCAATAAAGCAAAGTCAAAAGTTTAAATGAAATTTCATTCCTCACTGAAAAATGATTTTGTATGAGGGGTTCTCTAGCATTAAATATTTAAGCATTACATGAAACTATCTCCAGAAAAAAAAAAAAAAAAAGACAACTCTTCTCTTCTTTGTTTTCTTCCACACTAGTCAATTATGATTGTGAAGTGGTTAAGAACAGCTTCCTGAAAGACACTGGTAGCTCAGGTACTTTCACACACATAACATGGTTTAGTACATTCATATGTACAATGAGTGTAATATGACTTGAACACAATCAACAGAACCTTGAGCTTAAGTTCTTGACTATCACTAAATAGACCATACCTATTCTGAAAATTAATTCAATTTAATAGTTCCAGTGTGGAATAAGAAATAAAAACTCAAGACTCTAGTCTACATTTAGGTTTGTAGTAGATGGTTACAGCCACGTGATTGGATAACTATCTGAACTAAAAATAAACTTACACTTCGATAAAATGAGTAGATATTGTGTCTGTAATAGCAGAATCTCTGTGCAAGAAAAGACTTTTTTTTATGAAACTGAAATCCACTTTAGTGACACTAAGAAAATAAAAGCATTTATTAATAGTCTCTCTCCTTGTTACACCCAGATAACTGTGTCATCTGGGTGAGGCTAAGGACTTAAGACTATTCCACGTAAACTAATAAACTTCTTTACTCAATCTGAAATAAGTGCTGAAGTTTACTTCCAATGAGTGTTGACTGATCTTGGCAAATAAAGTGAATTAGACCACACAGAGCTGAGCTAGACAAGTCATCACTAGTCAGTATGTCCCCAGGGGCTAGAACGAATAAAAATTGTTTCTCAGCTTAGTTGTTTCATATCACCACAGACGTTCATGTTGATAGTAACACTATCTTGACATTCTTTCAGAGCTGTTCTTAGCACTGGTCATATCTTGTCTAGTTGAGGTTTTTGTTTGAGAATAAAATATTGAGCCATTTTAACAGTTTATTTTATTTTTTTTTTTATCTACCCAAACACTTACGACACACTCATCACCCTAATATCTATAAGCTTGATACTTGAGTGTTGTCACATGAAAGATTAGCATTCAAATCCCCCAGGGCTTGGAGTGCTCCACATCAAACAAAAGATTTCATCTCCAGTTTCCTGTAGCGGTTCTGGGGTGGCAACAGAGTGCATACAGGCACTGGACTGGAAGTAAGGAGATCTGGCTGTTTTGACGCAGCATTTTTGATACCCTAAGCAGCCTACTCCACCACTCTGTGCCTCAGTTTCCAAGCAAAGTAAAAATAGTGACCACTCCTAAAACCCTTCAAAAGCTATGCCTGGAATGCTTGAATAAAAACTTTATTACTATTCACTATGAAAACGGCTCAAGAACTACTGAAAGATTCAGCATATTACCACATCTCATTTTTTCTGCCAGCAGAAATGTCATAATGTCACTAAGGCTATCGCTCATAAAATCAACGTAGGGTAAATAAGCCTAATGTAACAAGATGATAATTGTGATATGTTCATTGTAACAGTTTCTAAAAGTTGTGCTACTTTTATTTGAGAACAATAAAAAAAACACTTTTTCCATTTCTCTAGTTTTGTGACTCAGACAGTAAACAATATGTAACATGTCCTGTGTTATGCTGCTGATATCTTGACCTGATTATGACTGTAAGAAGGCAAAAGCCAATCTTATTGAATGTATCTTTCATTGTGAATGTATCTTGGCTAAATCACTAACTTACTACTCCCTGGGCTTCTTCTGTTTAGTTATTCTCACTTGATTCAGAACACAGTCTGCACAGCAGAACATACTCAGAGGATGTTCTAGGTGCCTAGCATGCATTCCCCTATCAGCCACTTGACAACAGGGCCTGAGGGCCAGCAAGTCTATGCAGCCAAGGGCAGCCCCATCCCACTGGGACTGTGGACAGAGGTCCCAAGGCAGCACTGAGTCTAGGGTCCACTCCCTGGCCCTCCACCGAAGTTCTCTGCTTGACTCCCACCTGATCTATGGCCCTGCTGCACTGCAGTGCTGCCCTGCCATGGTCCCATGAGCTGGACTCCTGCACTGGCCCACAAGAGGTGCTCGACATTGCCCAGTTCCATCTCTGGGGTAGTGGGACGGGCATTGCCTGGCAAGGTTTAGCCCTCCTGGGCTTTCCACCCCAGGGGATCTCCTGACTCACACCACATCACAGAGACGTGCTGAGGGCTTGTGGAGAGAGTAAGGAAGGATGCTCATAACTATGTTATCAAGACCTGGAAGACATCTATTCCGCCTTCCCATACAAGTCAATGCAGTGCTGCACTGTAGAAGACCAGTTGTTTAACTAGCCATCACGTGACTTTTTCACAGTGCTTACATTTGCTCTACATTTAAATTGTTTTTGGTACAAAGTTTTACAGTCACTCCCATAGTTTTCTACATAGCTCAGTAGTCCTCAAAATAAAGAAGAGATGCATACTGTCCCACCAACAGTGTCACAATGTTGAGATAAATCAGGTCCGATGTACAACATTTTAAGAGTGAGTGGAGAATAAAGACATACAAACTCTTCCAAACCAATATTTCAAATGCTGAGTCTTATTTTTTGTTGAAATTGCACTTTCCAATGACACTAGGTTTCCTAAGACCAAAACAAAACAAAAATCTACCTCTTTTGGCAATGAGCAACATCATCAGTAAATGACCCAGAACACGAGACTGCTCTGCACAGGTGGAGCTAAAGATGGGATCACTGCACGGGAAGTTGCAGGTCCTCAAAAGTTATTTTAGAGACATAAAAACATTTGTTGCACGCTATAGTATCAACATTTCTTTAAAATAACAGCGCATCTGCTAAACTGCTTTGTCCAAAGGACACAGCGCATTTGCTCACTACAAATTTTCAGCTATGCTGTATACCAAATTTAATGATCAACCAAAAGCACACATTACCTGCTCTGAATTTTTTTTTGTGATACTCTCAAAGCTCTTTTTAAATGCAGCTGCTGTGTGTTACCCAGACATCTAGTATCCAAGGCAGATTGAAAATGAAAATAATTCAATGTTGGTATAGTGCTGAAGAGAACATTAGCATGCTCCTTGCAAAAAGGCTTCAGATACTCTGGACAAAGCAGAAGGGATAGGTGTTTCCTCTAATCAAAATCAACTTTCACGCATCTAACCTTTGCTCACTTACTACAAAGTTGTTCAATTGCACACAAAAAAATGGAGCACTATAAAATCTATGTCACCTATTCACACCACAGGAATCCAGTGTAAATATTCCCACTAGGAGATATGAAGTATTTTCTAATGCAAATACTGGGCTCTCAGAACATGAAAATCAAGGACTTGCACTGCATGCCCCCCGCAGGGCAGAAGTACAAGATGTGTTGCCTTTCACACTCAGTTTAAGGACAATAATTTCTGATGATTCTGGTACGAATTTAAAAAGGCAAATATCTCTGAGTGAACTCCATGCAGATTTTCTAACATGGACTAAGAATCTGTGTAATGAATTATTGCAAAATACAGCTATTTCTGTAAGCACTGACAGAAATATAACAGAATGCAATTTTTTTTCATTCATGGACATGTCACAACAATATAAGTAACTTTCTGTAAGCAGCCAACATTTTAGTGTTGCATTTATTGAACATATTGAAGTCCAAAATATCACTTAACAAATGCCCAATGAGAGACAATAAACACTGGCTTTAAGAGGGTAAACTGATTTGCTAGTGGTTTAGTCAATAAAAAGTACAAAATTCAAAAATGAAGCTTTGTCCTGGAACAAATGAAACTGTACCACCAAACACTTCATCAAGCCACTGAGAATAGAGTTTTGTTCCTGTTCTCTGCTGATGCTCTACCCTCTGACCTTGCCCACAGCTGCTTTCACAACCTCTACCTGCAATTTTTTTCCAGTGTCTTCTGCTGGTCTGTAAACAGAGGCAGTCTCCAAGAAGCAACTGTAGGATGGTAACCTGTGGTCCATCAAGGAACTCAGCTGCAGCAAAGCTAACACTCATCTCTCTACGCTACATATCAAAATACCACGCAGATCAAAATATTTATTTCCTATATTTTAAAATAAATGAACAACAAAGGTAAAGGAAAAAAGGTTCTGAATCTACAAACCACCATACAAAAGTCTTTTATATCTGCCCAGAGGCTAAGGATTTTATGCGATGTCCCCTGAAACAGGAACTGAATTCCAAATGGTTTTGATGGAGCCCACACTTAAAAACAGGAGTAAAATGATTCTCAGTGAATCAGTGGTGAATAATATATATGTATACATAAATCTTTATCAAAAATACTAGCTCTAGAGGTAAGGTAGCTCTTCATTGGGCATTATATTCAAAAGTACGTTTAAGCATAAACTCTAACCCTTAGCAACGTAAGACTTTTAACTTGATATACTGTTATATAAATGCTGGATAAATGAAATGTTTTAAGTAAATGTGATAGATTCACTAGTTTAACTTCTGTACAGAGACATATGCACATCTTTGCCATACACACAGTTCAAAATTGTTACCATGTGCCAAGTAAACTATTACAGATGTTCGGCAACAGAGTTCAAAGAAACTGCATCGCGTCTTCCCAAATATTACCAGCCAAATATATAGAAACAAAGAAATGTCAAGATATCAAATGAAGTGTTCATTTGCTGATGTTGAGATAAATAAGGGATGCCAGGCTGTTAATATTCTCTCTTACCCATTAGTTGAATTATATTCTAATGATAGATGGCAGTTATCTGCAAGTTGTGTTGTGGAGCATTCCAGCTAACCCATGGCATGTTTTAAATTGATATTTCTCCTTAGCTTTCAAAAGAGTATTTCTGCATTACAGCACATATGTAAAAACTTCTGATAAACTCTCCATCTGTATTATACTTAATATCAAAAGAAAAACATATTTGTGTTGTGTTGGAGCTATATTAATAACTTTAATTGGAAAAAAACCCACAACATTTTAGTATTTTGCCTGGTAGAACCAGTGATATCCCAGATAAAAGTATGCCCTAAAAGAAAACAAAACAAAACAAAATAAAATAAAATAAAATAAGGCATTGTCTCTGCCCTAAAGAGTCTGCATTTATATGTTACTCCTTTACAGACAAATATATTGCAAATTCCTTTAAGCTAAAAACCATGTACTGTAGCCTACAACTGTATGCTAAGTTTAATTCCTCATGTTGACCACTCACCTGTTCTGTACTTCTGTGCTCATTAATCCATTTTCCCTGAAGTCCATTTCTAACATTCAAGTATTTGATCATCTTCAATCACTTATTAAAAATAAAAATTAAAAACTCCCCCTTCTCCCTTTCTCCAGAAAACAATTCCTTCTTTTCCCCCCATTGTGGTATTTCCATTTACATCTTTATCCCCAAAATACCCCCAAACACTCTAAATTACACTTCCCTAAGGCACAGGAAAAGCAATATTCAGTCCTGGAACAGTGACAGGTTTAAGGTATAATATTTCACAGCCCATTAGGGCTGGAAACGGAGGGTTTCTAGCATTTAGTGAGCTACAAATTCCCTTTCCACTGAGAGCAGTCTTGATTCTAGTTTGGGTTACTCTCTCCCTCTGCATGCATTTATATGGATACATCCAGCCCAATACATACCTCTATACACAGCAAACACATCTTACAAACAGAAAATGTATGGAAAATCTACATGAGACAATATTTAAAGGTTTCTACAATTTAATGCTTATAATGCTCATTTCTTTTCTAGTTCCACACAGGTAGACTTGTTGTATGAGGGGAATTCAGTCAAGTAACAAAAGAGATGAGGAATAGTATCATTGCAGCTGAGAAATAATGCAAGGGAGTTTTATGAAGCTAGATTGCAAGTTATGTGGTACATAAAGAATTGACAGTGTTTTAATATAACATAAAGGCTTGGTTTACCTCTTCTTTAGGTGAGCTGCAGAAGTAACTTACAGCTTCCACACACAATATCATCAAAAGCCCCAAACCTACTACTGTCCCTTCATGCATTGTTTCTCTCTCAAATTTAAAATTTCCTCTCATATAAAATACTCTACAGTTACTACTACAGAAAAACTGCAAGATTTTTTTTAAACAAAAAGTCAATTCACTATATTTAAAATTAGTTTTATGAATAGCAAAATTAATGAACCCTGATTTCTTGTAGATTTTCTTGTCATAACAGGTTGATCTAGTAGTAAAGAAGGCGGCAACTTAAATTCAAGATTTTTCACAAGTTAGGTCATTTACAACAGCTCTTTTCTCTTGTGTCTCATTATACCTCCTCCAAGGTCTCTTGTTCTCTGGCATTGTTACCTAGCTGCCTATATGACAGGAAATTTTCAGGAAAGAATATCTGAGAAACTGGCCTTCTCTCAGCCCACCAGATTTGGCTGAAATCAGCCAGCAAGTTAAAAAAAATATGTAGCTGTGGGAAATGTTCACACGCATGTGGATGCACGTGTGCATGCACACCCAGGCACACAAACTGTAATCATATAAACCTCATTTCCTTCGGAAACCAGGCTAAAAATGACATAGCAAGAGCAGATGTGAACACAGTTATGAAAAACAGCTGCATGAGCTTTCCATGAAACAAACAAACATAAGGTCAACATGCATACAGGTTCCTTTTAAAAAGATGAACTAGTAAACCCTTAAAATATTTACATAGCTATTTTAAATATGCTCTTTCGATGGGACAGAGGACATACATCTTGACTTCAGTTTATATAAGGTATGTTTCCTATTTTCTCCATGTCAAATTCTTGCCCACTGAAGTAAATTTAAGCCTTATCTCTGATTCCAGTACAGTCAAGATTTCTTTCTCTGAATATATTGATATAACTTCTCTGTGTCTGCTCATACCGACCCATTCTCTGGGTGCACTTGTGTAAGTTCTACACTATCTTCTCCATTTCATATATGAACATGTCTGGGTAATTCAAACTCTACCACTGATAAAATACATACTATAATCGACGTAACAAAACCAATTGGAACTCAGAGACATTTAGAAACAAGTATAGCCATAAAATAGTCCAATGCTATATACTAAATAGGTGAGCTCTTCATTGCTTCTGACAAAGTACGCAGCTTTGGTGTCTCTTAGACCAAGATGAGAGCCATTTAGCAAATGCTTTGTTACATCAAACTTCAAAAGCCATCTGGAAATGATAATGTGGTATGTGTCCTCCTAGTAACACAAAAACATAGAGCTGTGATGGATCCTGAGGGGCAAAAGAATCTAGTCCCATCCTCCTCTCCTCCTGTGCAGAAGACAGTCCAGATGCCACAGAATGCTTACATTTTATACCCTGCATTTCTTCTCTCATCTTCTGCAGAAAGTTTAAGACCACCAAGTGAGGGCCCTCAAGTTAACCCAAAAAAGAATCTATTCCAAATGGTTTGACATTTGATATCCATGGCTTGACATTATTTGTCTCCAGGAGCCACAGGAGATACATTTTCTCCTCAGTATTCCTCACGAGAAGCTTCTAATACGGAATTTGCATTGTTTGAATATTTCAGAAAGAGAGCACTAGTTGCTATTTTTATACCAATTCTAGAGGTAAAATGGTTATCTTAACAGCTTCTATGACAAATGCAGTAAAACGATAAAAAATGCAGCTATATTTTGAAATATTCAAACAAGGGCTCAATTATGCAGTGTGCTCACCACATTATTAGGCATTAAAAAATAAATAAATTAATTAAATAAAATCATGTAAAAAACCCCTCAGGAGAACAGTTGGATCTAGGAATACTAACATTAAAAAAAGAGAAAAAAGAAAAAAGGAAAAAACAAACAAACAAACAAACAAACAAAAAAGCAACTGCCTTACTTACAAGCTCTTTTTCCAAACCTAGGAGTTAATCTCTTTTTTGAATGGAGCAAGACTTAATTTGCACTTAATCAACTCTGTCAAAGAGACCTAGGCAAAATTTAAAAACACTGAATCATAGAATCATTAAGGTTAGAAAGACCACTAAAACAATGTAGTCCAACAACCACCCCATTAGCACCATGCCCACTAAATCATGTCCCTCAGTGCCACACCTACACATTTCTTGAACATCTCCCAGGATGGTGACTCCACCACTCCCTAGGCAGCTTGTTCCTATAAGAGTACTGGCATATATCCTCAGATCATAAACTGAAAATAAACAATAACAAAATACATAGTTAAGCAAAATTCCCTTAGAATATTACAACAGCTATATGTACTGAAAACAAATAGCTTAAAAGTGATACAAAATTGGTGATTACTAGCATAGACACTATGATCTGGATCAGTAATATAAACTGAAAAGTTTTTTGCTCACTCCTCAAGTTTTGTAGCACTACTTGGCTCTCTTCAAAATTAAAATGACCCATGTGTTTTTGCTAGCACAATTCACATTTGGCAGAATGCACAAAATTTATCTTCATCTGAGTGAAGCAGTAGAACCATTGTTGAGACAGGGTCTCCTAAAACTGAGTGCAAGTAAGGTCCATGTACATGCATGTTTGAATCACCAGTCTAGCTTTTCCTATTGCATCACGGTAGATCTTTCTCAAATGCTGGGGGCTTATTACAAGTTTGCATAAGGAATGTTTCCTTTAATATGTGATGTTTAAAGCACTTCAGTTGAGGAGACAACCAAAGAAGTTCTTTGCCTAGTAAATGAAATGCCACATCCCAGGTGTGCATTCAATCTTCTGTTTACTTAGGAAGGGAGAGGCAGTCAACTGAAGCCAGACAATGGAAATATGAAAGGTAAATATGAAAAGTAATTCCACCCAGGATGACTCTACTATTTCACCTGTGTTTTCAACAACACTGAGAATATATTTAGTGACATCACCAAATTCACAGTGGCAGAAGTAGAGTGTAGTTGAATTCTGAAGGCTTATTTACTGTCAGTAATTATCTGGTGTATCAGGAATATAATCAGAAACCAGTAATCAAAGAAATAGGTTGATCTCAGAAGTTGTTCTCAGTGTGCATACTTCAGTGATGCTTTCAGTGCCCCTTGTTGAGAAAGACTGCTAGTATCCAGACTTGCTTAGTGTTCAGGTTTAGAATTATGTCCTAATTATGTCTTAACATATTCATTTTTCTTTTCTGGTTTCAATTCAAATTTAGTGTACACACACCTGTTCTTTTAATTATTTTACTAGAATAAATATGACTTATTTATGTCTATAATTACCTTAAAATAAGAACATGATTAACAACCTGTAAGCCACTAAACTTATTTCTAAGAAAGATATGTTCTTTTACTTTAAAAAATATGCAAATGCTATTTGGCAGCATTTGTCAAACCAGAGATGTTCTGGATTTCAGAATCAATGTGGACTTTTAGTCTGTACTTTTCATCGATCAGATACCAGACAAATATCCACTGCAACAGACAATCTGATACACAAGTGAACATTATAAGGAACCCAAAGCTGGATAGAAATGCCAAGAATATCCAGTTAGTTTGGCAGTTGTCTGGCCCTTTGAAAACTTTTGCAAAACTCGCAACAATTTATTCAAAGAAGAGGAAAAAAAACTGCCTCCAATTTTTTTTTGTTAGTTTCATTATTGCATGTTCATACATATAGAAAACATCAGGAATTTTCATACTAGGCATTTCTCTGCAGCAAAACTTATAGATGAATATTCTTATGCATTAAAATGTTACCTCAGGCCCTCCATTAAATAAGAACTAATGACTGCACTTTTTTCCAGTTTAGAAAAGCAAAAGGAAAATAGAACGCAAAATGAAAGAAAAGTTCTGTCTCCTCAATGAATCCTTAAAATAAAGTAAACACAACTGATTTTTATTTTGCATCTGCCTCAGGATCTGGCACATCCTGGATCAGCTTGGATCAGCTTGCCAGTGCTTGGCTGGTTAGTTTACTGGAAAAAAACCTTTCTGGCTTTTGGCAAAATCCTCTTCCCTCCTGGAAGCCTTCCCAATAGTTGTGGCTACTGATCCCTTCTTTCTATAGGGAACTCAGACATCTCTGGGCTAGCTTGCTTTCTGCAGTTCTCTAGATTTTTTTGCTGTGCTTTTTTGGATCAAGTTCCAAAAACCATACACTCATAAGCATTCCCACAGCTCCCAGCTTTTGCATGCTACTTTGCTTCCTGAGCTGAAGTTGGCACCAGACTCTTGATTGCTCCTTTCCAGGAATGAGTCAGTCTGTGGTGCAAGCCTCAGCGCAGCAGCTGCCTTCATCTACCTTCTATTTTAGCTAGCAGTATTCTGCTTAGCATCTTACATAAGTTCAAGCTTTAAAACTATTTCTAGAGGTCAACAGCGGCTTTGCTTCTTGGTGTCAGGAATTCAGGATTTCTCGGACGCCAATTCCTCCTCTCTAACAAAGCTCGAGGGTGGTCAGATTCCATCCACATCTCCAGCAAGTGTTCAAATGTAGATGCCTGCTTCCACGGCCTAGGCAATTCCATCCACTGAGAAAATAGTTGCAGCTTGTTAAGAAAATATGGCATCAGCCACTTGAAAAATGGGAATTTCCTTCAGATTTCATCTGAAACTTTAATGCAAAATATCACACTACTTCTCTCTTTTTTTAACCAAAGAAGTCAGTGCAGCTAATGAGAACAAAATGGTCCAATCCTTGTCTCATTCCTGTTCTTTACATCTGCTCAACCACAATGAAACTTAGGGAAGCTAGGAATTCCTCTATGAAACCTATGCTGCTAATGAGGATACACAGTCTGAAGGAGAAAGAGTATTTAAAGGTATGAGGAAAGTAAATTTATTTGCTGTAAAGACTATCTATCTAACTCACCAATCCAGAAGTACTAATATACAATAATTTTGCTTCCTTACAGAAAGACTTCTAAAGAAGAACCAAATTCCTGACACCAGTTCCTTCATATCTTTTAGAATATTCATACTATATGTGGCACTGTGATTTAATGGCAGTAACAAAATCACTACTGAAGCCCTGAAACAATGTGGAACTTTAGTAGGCTCCTAACTTCAAGAATGTAAGGAGTCCATTCTTCTTACCTCGGATCACAGGTTCCGTTAGAATATCAGTTCAACTTGATATTTTCTGCTTTTAAATACTGAAGACTGAAGACATTAATAGCACTAAGAATATCTAAACAATATTTCCTTACAGCTCCTTATGCAGATTTGTTCTCCTTTTGTGCATTACCACACAGCAAGTCATATCCTATCAAACCTACTTTTGTGCATTCTTTATTAAAACGCTGTAAGTATTCTTGAATAAAATACTTTTAATTAGTCAATCATTTTTGTAACCTTGGACTGTCATATCACAGAAAGATATGAATGAGATTAAAGTGAAATCTAAAATAGGATTCTGGCATTTGAAGGTTATTTGTCATACAGAGATTCATGCCACATCAGCCATTTTATATATGACTACGAGGGAAACATCTGCAAGGTCTAGCAGCTGATAAAGAATAACCTGCCCTGATACAAAAAAAAAGAAAAAAAAAAGAAAAAAAAAAAAAGGAAGACTATGTTCTATTCAAAGGCTGCAGATAAGACTTAATGAACTGAGTTTTCATAACAGAGAAATGATGGATAATGTAGATCTAATATGTTCCATATACACAAAGCATTAAAAATATGTTAAAAGAGAAGCTTAAGCTGATTTTGTCAGCTATTTGCAGCCCTACCTAAAGTACTGATTTAACATTTTTAAACAACTCTTTTGATATCAGCTTTTCCAGATATATTATTCCTAAATTAGGATCATGTGATTCCCTCCTCTTGTCCCACCCATGGTTTGGCAAGCATTACTAAAATAGCATAAAGCATGCAGGCTCAAAAAGAGCCTTGGGATATTTGCTTTGCTAGCCATTTTCACAATGAAGAGGTTAAGCCACATGAATTTCAACATTACTCTTGCTGATCAGCTCAGAAGCAAAGCTAGTTGGTGACACTGGAAAGAAGAATGAAAATAGAAGTTAAAGGAAAAAAAAACACAAAACTTTTAAATGACAGTAAACAAGCTTGACCTTTTCAAGGAGGGTACTCTTTAGCTCAAAGGATCTTAGCACTACAGAACGTTTTATAAAACAGAGACTTTTACAGCAGAAGAGCAAAAATGACAATGGAATGAGGAAACCCTATGGCTGCGGGTAGTGTTTCACTTTTAGCTAAGCCTCAAACCAAACTCGTTTGTATGTTCATTTACCTCCTGTGCACTCCTGTTCAGAGAAGTCTCTTCTGAAATGAAATGAAATCCATGTATTGTCAGATAAGTCTAGGTAACATGTGGCTGAAGTCAGCAGTACATGGCAGTTTTCTTCTTCGTTGTTAAGATATGTTAGTTACCAAATGAAAAAAAAAAATCTCAGGGAGAAATAATTTCAACATCAACCTTCTCAGAGCATAGCCTTTCAAAATATTTGTAGCCTTGTCAACAGTTTTCCTTTAAAAATATATTGCTGAATCCAAACTTTAATCTAAAACATTTTATTTGGCTGGGAAGTGCTACTTCTCAACCAAGTGCTAATTGTGCCAATATTTTTTCTTGTCTCAGTAACTCAGAGTTGTATTTCTGAGACTGTTAAATATGTTACAAGCCTTGTCACTCACAGCAGTGATATCACACCAGTATGTAATGAGACTTTTATTGTATAACGATTAACTGCCAGCCTTCTTTACTGCATATTAGTGAATAAAATGGGATAAACATGTGTTGTACAACTATAATTGGATGAAGTGATCAATATGATTGGCTTCCAGTCATGTGGTTTTCATAGCCACACAAATCAGTATACTTTTGCCTAATCACTCAGTAGGTGTTAAATAACAGAATGTGTTGTTTAGGATTGGCATTTAAAAAGCATTAAAACCACGTCAGGTCAGTAACTGCTCCTAGGAATGCCAAAGGTGAAGTACGGTACCAGGATTTCCACATTTTCTTCTTTATTGTTTTGTTTAAAGAAAAATAAAAAAAATAAATAAAAGGCAAAAACTATTCATGCATCTGGTAAAAAATTATTCCGTAAAATGCTTTGGAAAAATAACTTCATTCTGTAACTACTTTCATAATTCAGCTCTTATGTTACCCGTAATGCTCCCAGGTCTGTGTGGGACAAAGGGAAGTTCACATCCAAAAAAGTAATACATATGGTTTTAATTGCTCTTTGCAGGGATGTCAGAGTCCAACGTAAAGAAAAGCTATTCCAAACTCCAGCTTGCAAACCAGTTTTCATGAGAAAATTTCCAATAAAGAAAAACAGCAACAGATGTGGCTGAGGCTATTAGCTTAACGGGGACATTTTTTTCAATCTGTCCACATCCAATCAACTGCCATCTATTTCTTTCTAATCAACACCGTATTCACTCTGAGCAGTCAGAATGTTACCCTCACAAAATCTCTTCCCGAAAGAATCAGCTGTACATACAGCAATGCTCAATACTTCCCTTCTTCTCCAGTTCTCTTTTTTTTCCTTCATAATTTATGTCCAAATTTTCCTTTTATCCTTGAATTCACAGATTGATATAAGACATCATTTTTGAATGAAGCAATGAAATATGGTATCAAGCTATTACACAGCAATGTAGCTGTCTGTTCTAACAGTCGCCAAAAAAACAGAACTCAACTTTGAACTTTAACAATATCTTAAAAATACATTCCTAGGTCTTCCTTGGCCTTGACTATAGTGACACAGAAAAACCTTCTTATACAGAAGTTGTATCTGCTGATAAAGTACAATTTTCATGCTCTCAGAATATGCTATTTTATCTTTTAAAAAAAATATGTATTAACTATCCTAGTATCTCAGCTGCCTGTAAATACATTTAATTCTGCAAGAGAATTCTTCTACATGTAGAAAACAGAACTACTGGGGCAAGGTGGGAGGAGAGATCTTTGCACTTTGTTCCAAAATATGATCTAACCATAACATGGTATGATGCTGCATTAGCTATTAAATCTTGACTATCAATCTCTTTTAAGCAACTTAAAACTTCCAACAAGAAGTAAAAAGAAATCCCAGGAATTTAAGGATAATTCGATCATGCAAAGCTACATGTTGGAGGTCAGTGTGAGGGTTAGCAAAAGAGGTAAGAAGAAACACTGGAAACTTTGAAGAAGAAAGATGATGTAAAAGATATTGAAGACATCAGCAGAGCAACAACAAGAAGACAAGCAAAATAATATCATTCAGTGAACAAAATAATATTCTAAGTGTAAGTTAAGAATTCAAGTTGCGCACATTCTGAAGTTGCAGACAACCACTGAAAAGCATCACCTTAATGAATTCCCTCCAGAACAAATATTCACGTGTATTTTCAGCAAAAAGATGGACATGATGGTTCAAGTATGAAGTGAAGCAGTGTTCTATAAATCTGCATTTATTCATGACTTTTGTTCTCTTGTGACTGCATTTTTGACTGTTACGTATTTGGGGCAGAGATTATGCAACTATTATGTTTTTTATATCCACTTCTGCATTCACTGCATTTTTTATCCCAACACTAACTCAAGTCAGACTGAGGTATAAATCAGAGAGGGACTCATGGACAAATAAGTAGCTTATTACAATTTAGAATCACAGAATCACAGAATGGCTTCAGTGGGAAAAGACCTCAAAGATCATCTAGTTCTAACCACCCTGCCGTTGGCAATTGCTAGATCAAGCACTAGTCCAGGCTGACAGGGCCCCATCCAACGTGCCCTTGAAAACATGCAGGGATGGGGCATCAGCAACCCCTCTAGGCAGCCTGTTCCAGCACCTCACCACTTTCTCAGTGAAAAACTTCCCCCTCACACCTTATCTAAATCTCCCTTCCTTTAGTTAAAACTATTCTTCTTGTATTATCACTATCAGACTTCTGTAAAAAGTAAAATTTGGTATGGTGTCCTGTAGAAACCAATTTATTGATAGGTAATCTTTTCCATCATGGGTTTTTCAGTTCCCAGGACAGTAAAAAAAAAGCCTGACTATTGTGCACTTAGCCAAAAAGGGCTCATATTTCATGGAGCCAGAATCTATTTGTGAAATTTGCTTACTGACTTCCAAAAAATTTATACACTCAAAATAACTTACGTACTGAAGCTACACAGATAGGTTGGAAGTTCAGTTTTATGTGTCAACTTAATGTAATCAGTATTTTGGATTTAATATAGAAATGTGTAACTTAGGTAGCTTGCAATTAATGACAGAAGGTTTCTCTGATAGTTCTTAGCAAATGCAATTTAGGATTTCCCAACACTGTTGCCATGACATGCCACCATGTAAATCCTTGTTTGGGAGAGTGGTTTTCAAATGAGAATGCAGAATTACACCAAGTATACCCTTTATCTGAAAAATTCCACTGCAAGGAAATTTTTTCTACTATTTAAAAGAAACAAAACAAAACACAAAAAAATCAATCTGAATACTGAACTCAGAGAATATTTTAGCTGAAAAGATGAAAATACAGACCCAAAATGATTTGACAAGTTGTGGAGTCCAGTAAGCAGAATCAACAGAATCAACAAAAGCATTACACTTAATGGCAGTCTAAGAAGTGCTTTTTGCTGTCCTCATTTGAAAGAAATTTGCATTCTGTTCTCTTAAGTTTTAGTATAAGAAAGAATTTTTTTAAAAAAGGAATAGTCAGATTTCCCAAGCTTTTCAGACATTTTTCATGTTGACATTTCTAGTTCTTTAATGGCTATTCACAGTCCACTTACGATTTATCTCTAATTCGGTGACTTGTAATTATGAATCCTTCCTGCCATGGAATCCTCAAAGCCTTTATGTTAATGATTGTGTTGTCAATTATGTATTTCTAATTGTTTCGAAAAGACAGGTAGAAGTAATCACATTAATAAGCTTTGGAAGTGTTAACCCAGTGCCCACCAGACTCCGTATGCCCAAGATAGACTTCTTTTAAGTTGTTCAGGAAACATTCTTGGTAATTTTAACATACTTTTAAAAGGAAATTCATGGATATAATTTAGTGATATCTATTTTTTGGATACTGCAGACACACATATCCCCTAAGGAGTTAATTTGGCTGGGTGGTTGTAAATATCAATGGTTTATGGAGTAAAGTATGAGAAGAACAAGGAAAACAAAAATGTTGATGATGATGCTGCGCCTAAAGTAAACACCATGCTTGAGATCCCTGAAACACACTGTTAATAAAAGCCATGAACTACAGTATATCAATAAAAATAATATATAATAATAAATACTAAAATAAATAAATAAGTAGTAATAAATAAAAAGTGCCTACTTTTCTCATTTTGAGACTGAAAAAATGACAAATTTCCACTATTATTGCTAAAATATGAAGTTTAAAATCCCGATACAGCTACTACTAACACTTGGGTTCTGGGATTTAGGCACTATTCATAAGGAAGTTTCAGGATCAGCCCATATGTTGGGAGACTATTTCCCAATTTTTGTCTTTCTGCTAAAGCGGAATTATTTTTGTAGCTATAGTTAATAATGTGGCTTATCCTGTGTCCATTATTTCACAGTTATTTTATATCCCAGCAACCTAATTTACTTGAGAACTTATTCCAAATAACAAAGCTTAATTTTGTTCTTGTTTGCTTTACTGAGTCCCATTACTCTGAGAACATTATCTCAAAAGAATTTTTAATCTTTTGTTAGGAAAAAGAAAAGTTATTTTATAATTTTGTAGGATTTCTTATTAGTTAACACTCCTAGGATCTCATCATATATTTTTTTCTTTCCCTAATATATTTTTTCTATCTACCTGTAAAACTTAATGCCGTGCTATTTCTCTGTTTCTTATGTGGCTGTAACAAAATACAATGGAAAATGTTTAATTTTATAGCTTTGTAATTAAGGTAAGTGAAGCTGAATAGAGAACTGCTTGTATAAAACTAAATAGTGGCAAAGGAAGATTTGTAACTAGTATAGTCTCAAAGATTCTACTGAAAAATGCACATATTGTACATTATAAAATAGGCTTATAAGACTAATGTAAATTAGTATTTACAAATTGTTCTGAATCTCTTTCTCTAAGTGCACAATAGTTCATTTGTTAACATTGATATATTTATCTGGCCTTTGTCAGTTGTAGGAAAAAATTATGTCAATTTTCCCTCAGACTGCCTTCCTATTCTGTCACACACATTGTTTCATGAAACATGAATCCAAATGTTCTGTTTCTTTTCAATTTCCTTTCACCACAAATTCCAGAGTCCCCCACTCCATGGCTTTTAGTAACAATTCAGCCTTTCTAGTCTAATGGCAAAAACTCAATACTGCTGTCTTTAATCAGCATGCTTCAGACTTTAATGTCTTCAATACTGAAGATTCAACCCTTTGTTAGAACTATTTCTCCCCAGGTCATGTTATGCCTGTGATTTCACATCAAGTACCTGTTCTCATAAATAACAGCAAGCCTTGACAAACTGACTGAAAAAACATAGAACAATTGTACACAGAAGGAAAAAGAAAGGGTATTAAGGAAGAATATTTTTCATAAGCTGAAATAATCAAGTACTTGGACACTTTTAAAAGACTGATGATTTTGTACTGGGATATAAGCCATTAGAATTATAGTTAGTGCAAAAATGAGCCAGACTACTTGGAAAGGAAGAAAAAAGTGATTTTAATACAAATAAATTGCACATCTTTATCTCTTTTCTCTCTAAAGTAAATAACCACTCCTCAGTTGGTTCAGACCACCTATGACCTTAAGTCTGTATCAGACTGTGATAGCTGAAGAGACGAAGCTCCATGGCAGGAAGGTTCAAGTTAATATGACAAAAGTGACACAAACCTGAACCAGTTTCTGTCCTGAAGACCACATAAACACAAGATGGGACAAGCTATATAATTAAGAAGATACAACTGACTGCTGTATTGAGGAGAAAATCATCATTACTAAGTAGATTTTCTTCCTTCACTAGCTGCAGTTTATGAACAGTTTGTCCTGGGGATAACACAATGCCAACTAAAACCTCAATGTGAGAAAATTATTTACAGATACAGAGGCAAATATCTTTGAAAGAAGAATGAATTATCACCTGATTATAAAAAAAAAAAATTAGTATACTGCAGAAAGGCACATCCACAGCGCTTGAGTGGCTGGTATGTGGATAGCATATGGCTGACGTGGCAGAAGGAAGGAATGCCATCCAAAGGATATGGACAGGATTGAAAAGTGGGCCCACATGAACCAAATAAGGTTCAACAAGGCCAAATGTGGCAGTTGGGTTGGAGCAGTCTCAGGTATGGTTACAAACTGGGAGAACTCAGTGAAAGCAGCCCTGCAGAGAAAGACCTGCTGTTCCTAGTGGATGAAAAGGTGGACATATACCAGAAGTGCACTCTTATATCCTGAAAGACCACTGGTATACTGGGTTTTGTCAAAAGAGGGGTGGCCAGCAGTGTAAGGAAGAGGATTGTCTCTCTCTACTCTGTCCTCATGAGGCACCATCTGGAGTAATGTATTAGCATGAAATTCTTTACTCAGAGGGCACTGAGGCACAGGTATAGGCTACCCTGAGAAGCTGTAGATATTCCACCCCTGGGGGTGTTCAAGGCCAGCTTAGATGTAGCCCTGGGCAGCCTGAGGTGATGGGTGGCAGCCTTGCCAATGGCAAGGCAACCCTGCCCAGGCCAAGAAGTTCTAACACAATGGGGTTAAGCACTGTGAATTCTGTGTTCATATAAAAGACTAAGGCCATCATTCCTACTGAGATCTTGTCGTGGTTTTAAGATTTAATCACCAGGTCAGATCTGAATAAAGAAAAATATGTGTGGACAATTAAAGCCCACTTGTGTGGACTTCACATATGCATCTACAGAGATCAGCTGCCAGCTGCAGATTCTGTTCAATCAATAATATAAATATTAGGTTTATTAGATCTAGTTCCTATAGCAAAAAAGGAATATATTATGAAGGAATTTACCTTCTCTAGGGATAGACTATGGTACAAATAGAAAATAGCAAAAGAAATAGAATTCAGGATAACTTAACGTTAAAAACAAACAACAACAACAACAAAAACATAGTAAAAAACAGAAAAAAAAAACCAAACAGGAATACTGTCTGCTCCACCAGATTGAGTATGTTTTAGGACTCTGTTCCAAAAGAACCAGATGTTTACTTTTAAAATATATACATTAAGCTCAAAATGGGTTACTAAAATGAACAGCAGTTCTAATTCAGAAGTGTTTATAAACATGGAGGTTACACTGAAAGATATACAGGGATTTAAAAATGTTGTGTGTATTTGTGTATGACTGTCTGTATGTAAACTGGTCCCAAGCATTATGCTTTGATTAATCCCTAAAGGGCAAATTTATCAAAATAAGGACAATTTACAGTAACAGCAGACACAGAAACAATATGGGGGAAAAAAAAAAAAAAAAAAAGGTTTACCTAAGGTTAAAAAAATAATACAGTTATTTCTTTAAAATTAGGAGTTTAGCTCACACATCCTTTCTTCTTCCACTCCTTTTTAAAAACACATGGGGAACACAAATTTGCTTCAACGTGTCAATACCAATGGAAGACAGAAGCAAGTCACATTGAGAAAAACATGAAAAACACATCTCTTCAGCTTTTAAAAGACTTAGTACCTTAGAGAGGCAGTAGCTGTTTATCTCTCAGAGGATATGACTACATATGATTGGAAATTACCTAAACTCTTTTTAGGTTTTATCTAACCAGGTGACTTGGAAATCTGTTCAAATCAAAGTGCTCTTTGAAGGGATACAAGTAAGGAAATGCTAAAAAGTGTTTTTTAAGTTGAGCAGATTAGATAACAGAAGTATTCAGATATGTTCATCCCATCCCAAGGGGAAGTCAAGCAAAAACATAACACAGCTGAAAACATTTTAAGATAACCTGGAGAATTGCATACCACAGATTCCTAACAGGATACACAACTTACACCTCTTAATCATTGGATTAATAGACACAGGATTTTCAGTGGCTGAAATTTCTTTCCTGATGATAGTAATTAGTTGCTTTACCATTGAGTTTTAAAACCATTTGCTCCTACTGCATAACCATGGTTCCTTTTTATGTATGGATATTTACTTGCCTGTTTAACAAGTGAATTTTTATATAGTTGCTGTTTTAGAATAGCAACAATTAATAGTTTCACTTTCTGCTCTGAACCAGCAGTATCAAGATGTTCACCTTACAAGAGAGCTGTCGAAACACTGTGTGTTGATTTAATAAGAGAATGGAGGCCCCAAACAAAGACCAAACTATTTCCTGAATGTTGAACATCACATCAAGACATATTGCCACTGGAGAACACAGCTTTCTTTCTGAAACATTTTCATTCACTTTTCTTGGGTTTAAAAAAAAAAAAAAAAAAAAAAAAAAAAAAAAAGTAAAAACAGAACTGTGTATAAACTGTCCTGCACTGAAAAGTGCTCCTGCAGTCACTAAGTAAGACAGATGACTCCAATGAGGAAAAGAAGTGTGGCAATTAAATTGATATTCTGCTGCCAGATTACTGTCCCAATGATCTGAAGAGGAGAAAGAAAGAAACTTTTGAAATGCTAACATCATTAACCTTGAAGGTACTAATAGGTACAGAACTTACACAACACTCCAAAAGAAGGCTGTAATGCAACATATCAGCATTCTCTGTTTCCTATTAAAATGAGAGATTTTGGAAAGACTAAACACCTTCTGTTGGGATGTTCTTCTGCTCCCAACTATACCACTTTGGTAGAACTTAAATATCCAGTTTCAGGTAAATCTTAACAGTATGCAATTGAATTCACCTTCAGGTGAACAAAAGGAGGAGAAATACTAGACCAGGATTGCTACACAGTTCTTTGAGAAAAAGACTTCTAGAACACTGTTACGTGAGCATGTAGGTATAGACAAATAAGATTTTCACCACTTATATCTACAGAACATGAAACTCACCATGTGTGAACAAGCAATTGTACTGTAGTGATCTTCCCTGTCATGTACTTGATTTAAAATAACACTGTGGCTAGGAAAATAATTTTGTATGCTTTCAAAGTACAGAACTGAAGCACAGATAAGCCAACAAGATCAGAGTCACACAAGATATCAACTAATAAGGAAACCAAGGATCAGATGAGCCTTCTAACTCTTTTGCTTTGGGGAACATGAAAAAGGAGTTCAGCACTTTGCAAGGAAGCATGTCTGGACAGAAATTATGGTGCTATTTTTATTCATTTTACTGTAAATTGATACTTTATGCTGTCCTAATCTGGAGCTAAGTTAGATACAAAATTGATGATTGCAAAAAAGATCTTTTCTTCTGTTAAGGACTGAATTAATCACTATATTTGATAGAAGACTTAACAGAGTTCTATGTAGGGGAAAATTCCATTTTTTTTTTTCATTTCCACATCCCAAAGTGATTAGGATTACAACCACAGTTTTTAGTGTACTTGGCTGTGACAAGATTCAGGACAGACTGGTTTATAGGTCGCACTTTGTCTTATCTACTTACCTGGCTTACTGTGTGCACAGTAATCTCTGTATGACTAGGCAACTTTAAAATGTAAAGTGTCTAGCCTAGAAGATATAGACAGAGTCAGTCACTTCCTATTTAACTTAATGTAAAAATCTAAAATCTCACTATGCAAAAGCTTAACTGAAATCACAGCAGCTCCCTCCTTATTTGCTTCAGCTAAGAATATGGCCCAAAAATATGTAATCCAAAAAGCATCTAACTTCATCTCAAGTGTGCAAAATCACAAATCACAGTGGATATACTGACCATTAATTTCTTTCTAGAACATTACTTTTGCCTACATAAATTCTCATTTTGTTTCCTTGTTTTCATTTGGTTTTTGCCAGCAAATAAAAACTTTCTCTCAGTAATTCTTACTAATGTTTCTGGTTCAAGTAATCCAAGAGCCATTTTGTAAAAACTGGTGCATGTCAAAAAGGCTATCTTGTGTCTTTTGTTTCGTCTTGGCTTCAAACTAGTAAGATTATTTTGCAGGAAACAAAGAAAACTGGAACATATTTTCTATTTACACCAATAAAGTCAGCCAGCTGGAATATATTAGAAAAATTGCTGGGACTGCATTACATTTTCTAGTAACTGCATCACCTGATATAGAAGCAACAGAATTTCTCAATTATAATGGCTTATTTGGAGATTTGTTTCTTTCAGATTGTATGCCCAAAATTTTGACATATGAAACAGCTTCAATTCTGCTTGATGTTGTGTAGCTCAAGATCAAACTCACACTCTTCTGTGGCTGGGAGTAAAACTGCTCTGAATTTAAAATTATCCCTAATAAGCAGCGCGTGCTTGTATACTTGTCAAAATTGCTGTTTACAGCTACAACGGAAATAAGTATTTATTAATACCTGACTCATATTTACAGATGTAGAGTTTAATTTATGATATGCATTTTCTTTTTAATAGAATTGATTTCTCAAGGAATTAATAAGATTTCTTAAGATAGAATCACTGAGATACAATGTAGTGATTTTCTTGGTCTTTTTAGATATTTGTGAGAGCTCAAATGTTTGTTTTTACATTTTCTAGCATAATTTCTTATCTACTTAACCTTTAATATAAAAACAATTCAGGTTACCATGAAAGTAACAAAACCACAAATACTCAAGCCTTGAAAACTATAAACAACTCAAGCACATTCAATTTTCTAACAATAAACAGCATCTATAATTATCAATAATGTCTACTATCAGAACTAGCAAACAATCTAAACTAGCAAACAGTTGGATTTCTGTAATGATGTTAGTGGTCCATCTTGTGTTGACAGTCCAGATTTTTATTTCCGATTGTAGAACTTGCTCTTATTAAATACCTACATCGTATGTTTCCTCTTATATGACTTTTCCCCTCACAAAATGACGTTTTCCCTCACAAAGAATGAGAAGAACTGCTTTAAAGTCTACAGGGATCTCTTCTTAGTCCACTGCTATTTCCAGCTGTATTGTGGGCTTTGCTTCTAGAAGGGGGAGGAGAGGGGTTGAAAGCATGGTCTAAACATAAAATCTCTTGCAAGTATGTGGATGATAGAGATTTAGGTATATAAATAAATAAAACAGCTTGGCTACTGCCACAGAGTCATCTACCAGGTTAAATAACTGGAAATCAATAAAATATATTTTATAGCAATAGACCCCAGATAACACGTTTGTAGGTGAAAATATACCTTATGGTAATAAAAGAATAAAATAAAAAATTGGGGAGATCATAATACAGCACGACTATACCAATTCAGACACCAAGCCCCCAGAGGAACAGCTACTGGACGGGCAGAAGTATAGCTGCAGCACAACAGCATTTGGCCAAGCTGAACTACCTTCGGCACAAAATTGCACTGAGAGACAATGTGGTCACGAGCAAGTGAAATGAATCCTACAGTATGCTACCACTGAAAGAAGCCATACAAATTTATCTGCTTCTAGCCAGAACACAGCTGTAGTGCTCTTGTAGACTTGGACCAGCATGCCAGATAAGCAATCTTGTATTCAAGTTGAAACATGGTGAATGGAGAGCCAATAGGAAAAGAAATGAGAATGTGACCCATGAAAGAAAAGCCCATTCCCCTCAGACTTAGTGAAGACTTTGACCAACTTTTAAGCCAGTAAAAAGCAATACTGCTCTCACCACACCAAGGAAAATATGCCATGTAGTAATACTTGCAGCTAATTGCCTTAACATCCATTTAAAGTGTAACACTGTGGCAAAAAGAAAGAGGTTGTTTTTTTTTCTTTTTAAAGTCAATATAACAAACATTGTTCATACAATGAGAAACATCGATGATACACAAGGGGAGAACTGGAAAGTTCATGATAGATGTAGGGCAACATAAAAAAAAAAAAGTAAAAAAAAAAAGATCTCTAGCTAAGAAGCAATGTTTAAGGAGCTTAACTTATTCTGATCAAAGATTAAGAGACATTTGATTATTATCTATTCAGGCATGGAGAATATGTGAGATGTAAGAGGAGTCAAACTTGATGCTGAGAGATCAATCAGCTGATTTTGATCAGAATCAAATGGTTGAAAGCTGAATTTTGATTAGTTACACCTTGGAGAGAAAAGTGTTTTTGGTTAAGAGAAAATAACTCAGCAGCAGAGGAGTTTATAAGGAGAGGCAATTACAACTTCTTCATCTTAAAATTTTGCTATTTTTCTAAGCTAAGTTAGAGTTTGTGAGGAAAGAGAATCACAAAACCATAGAAGTTCATCTAGTTCCATCGCTTGTCACGGGCAGAGTTGCCACTCATTAGAATAGGCTGCCCAGGGCTCCATCCAAACTGGCCTTGAGTGCCTCCAGGGATGGGGCATCCACAGTTTCATTGTACAGCCTGTGACAGTGCCTCACCACCCTCAGTAAAGAATTTCTTCCTCACATCTAACCTAAATATCCCTTGTTTTAGTTTAAAGCCATCATCTTGTCAATACACTGCCTGATAAAGTGTCCCTTTTTAGCTCTCTTGAAGGTTCTCCTTAATTACTGGAAGGCCACTATAAGGTCTCCCCAAAGCTTTCTTTTCTCCTAGCTGAATTCCAACTCTCTCAGTCCGTTTTAATAGGAGAGATGCTCTAGCCACCTGACTGTCTCCTAAGCCTCCTTTGGATCCACTCCAATATGTCCATGTTCTTGTGCTCAGGGTCCCAGAGCCAAATGCAGAACTTCAGGTGGGGCCTCCTGAGAAGAGTCAACAGGGACAATCATGTTCATTGCTTCTTTAAAAGCAATCCAGGATACATTTAGCTTTCTGATCTACAAGCTGACATTGCTGGCTGAGTTTTGCATCAACAAACACCCCCAAGGCATTCTTCACAGGGCAGCTCTCAATTCATTCTCCACCAAGCCTATATTTGTGCTTGAAATTGCCCTGAACTAAGTGCAGGATCTTGCAGTAGGCTTTGTTGAACCTCATGAGGTTAACAAAGGCCCACTTCTTAAGTCTGTTGTAGTCCATCTGGATGACATCACTTCATTTTAGTGTGTCAAATACACTACTCAGCGTGGTGTTGCTGGAAAACTTGTTGAGAGTGCACTCAATCCCACCGTCTCTGTTGTCAACAAAGATGTCAAACAGTACTAATCCCAGTAACAATTCCTGAGGAACACCACTTGTCATTGGTCTCCACCTGGATTTCTTGAGCCGCTGACCACAACCCTCTGGCTGTGACCACCCATCCAATCTCTCACCAGCACAGCAGCTCATCCATCAAATCCATTTCTCTCCAATTCAGAGACAAAGATGCTGCAAGGGACAGTGTCAAATGCTTTGAATAAGATGATGTCAGTTGCTCTTTCCTTATTCACCAATGCTATAAGTGTTGTAGAAGGCCACCAAAATTGTCAGGCATGATTTGCACTCAGTGAAACTGTGTTGGTTGATACTAATAACCTTTGTTTTCTATGTACCTAGGCTAGCTTTCAGAAGGAATCCAAATTGCACTTGTAGGAATCCTGTTCTGTACTTGATTCCAAGGAAAACCAACTTACTGTGAAAAAGTGATAGTATGAATTTTAATCTGCCTGATTTCAGTTTTCAACTTCTACTATTCTTTTATCATGTCTGGGAGAGAGAAAACAAGAATAAAAGGTAAACTCACAATTCCTTTACAATTTTACACATTGATTACAGCCTAATGAAGAATTACTTGTTTTAGATACCATATGTGCACTACTTGATCAGAAAGGCTTGTGGTGATCACCTTGTGCATAATCAGAAGAGGTGTATATTGTAGGTCTTACAGACATGAAGGGAAGGGGCAAACAAATCATCTTTATTTTCAGTATTCGTTAGCCCTCACTTTCTGAGATCACCTTAGCACACTAATCATTTTGTAGAGACCTCAGAAACAGCTAATGTCTCCATTGTTTTCAGCTGTTCTAAAAAGAAAAAGAAAAGTTTACATTAAGTTGCCAGTCTTAGCATGCAGATAACTGGGTGAAATTTAACAGATGTGACATGCGTGGTCCCAATGAGACTACATGGTTTATTGATCCTATGCAGACTTAAACATTATGAAAGCCAGATCTATTATGTGCATAGGCTGACAGGTCCAAATTATGACGAATTCCCAGTTGAAAACAATTGTGGCTCATGACAATTTGGGGTGGGCGAGTGTGATTAGGGGAAGACAGCAAAGAAATCAATGCAATATGAAATAACTTTCACTTCAAGTCATATAATACGATGAAGTATGCATCTGAGTGGATCATGTAAAATATTGAAAAGTTCTTTATTGCATGTATACTTCCATGAATACATGCAGATATATGTCCTATTAAGTGGAATGAACAAACCACTGATTGCCCCATGTTTTGTCTAGTGATACTCATCAAAGCAAAAGATCTAAATCACAGACAGAGGAACAGGAAACAGGGGACAGCAAAGGACTTTTTGCATTTTTTCTGAATATACACAAATTAAAAAATAAAGCAAAAAGGCAATTTACAGAAATATTTTGCTTGCATCTAATTTGACAACTTTCAGACCACAGGCCACTTTTATCACACTTGTACAATATCAAGCACAACAATGTCCTGGTCATAATGGAAATCCCTAAGATCTACTGTAATGAATGTAATAAGCAATAATGCAGTCTCCTGCTGTTTCCTGTGTTTCTAGCTGCTAGGCTGACCTTCTCTTACTGAACATGTCAGCTGGTTCCATTTGCTTCTTGAATTAACTAAAATGGTAATCCTTAGAGATTATGCTACAGCCAGAGTAATAACAATAGAGAAATTAACATTTTGAAATAATGTCTAGGGTTGTCTTTTTTTTTTTTAATTGAACACTTTATAACACAACTCTTATCCTAAGACAATATGAAGCAAAGCTGTTTTCCTTAAAAAAGTTTTAACAAAAAATTACTTTAAGAAATGTGAGTTAGGAAACCTGTTTCCCCACTGTGTGCTGTCAAATCACCCTGTCAGAGCAATGCCATTAATGAGATTTTACTATGAGTTTATCTTAATTGAAATTGTTCTTCCTTTTCTAAAATAACTGCAATAGACGTGAAAAGTCTTGCAATCCTTCATCAAATTTTGAAAAGAAAGATAGATTAGTTTAAAAATCTAATCAATAATCTTAAGATATTAAGGTAGGAAGATACTACTTGATAAATATTTGTTAGATACTAAAGTGAAATTTTGCATGGGCACTTTATCTTGCAATACTCCTATCATGCTATACATTAAAGCTGTTACATACTGAATCTAATTCTTTCTATTGAACTAAACTATGTTTTCCACATTTGTACTGCCTGCTCTTTACCTGAGACTCAGTAGGAAGGTACTGTCACAACAGATTTGCAAGACCATACAATAGTTCAAGGAAAAATAAGATAAAGAAATAGCACACATCACATCCCTTAAGATATGAGGATTTTTTGGGTTTGGTGTTTGGTTTTATTTTTAGATGAATCTTACTGTTTGGAACTCTGAAAGTGAGTTTACACTGCATGTTTATAGCATTTCTGGTAAACATATATCTATACTGGAATCTATATATTTGAATTCTTTTTCATATATCTGAGATGTATGGAGAACATTAGGAAATACTGATTTTGCACCATAAACTATTAACAATTAAAAAAATACACTAACGTATTGTGTTTATTTATTAATGATTTTTTACATCATCCTCATTATGTCTGTAGCACATCAAACCTTAAACACTGCCTAGTTAAGTATCTAAAATGATGAACGCTTCTAGTAGGAAAAGAAGAGTACTTGAATCTGGACAACTAAAACATAAAATTCAATTGTTGAAGGTTGTAACTGGACAAATTTAATCCAGAAAAAATATAGAGCACTCAACATTCAAGGCATGTGGTAGATTCTCCCTCATTTAAATCTTTTAATCAAGACTGCATGTCCTAAAGATATGCTATAGCTGAACCACAAATTGCAGGTTGGATGTTGAAATTACAGACTGAAATTCTAAGGTCTGTGTTATGAAGGAGGTCCATTCTTGGCCTGAAAACCACTACATTTACATTGAGATGAAAGGCACTTCAAAAGTAAGTAGCACATAAATTCATTTCTGTGACTTTTGAAGTTAGTGCATGTTACTGAGGGTCAGCCACACAGGAGGCACTCAAACTGCATTCTCTTTCTCCCAAATAGAGAGGAATTTACCTCTCTCATATGGCAGCACTTTTCTAACTGTAGCAATAGAACCCATGCTCTAAAAAAATACTCTGCTGCACTAAAAAGAAAAACAAACAACAGAAAAAGACCCTATTTACAAGATACTTAAAATAACTGAAAGTTAATTAACCCATTTGCCATCATCTCATTGAAAAACCATTTCAGTTTACTGTTCTATAGTTCTGCAGAATAGTTTAGAGTAATGCTATGACTAAAGTTAAGGGATTTTTATCATTTTTCACACCTACTAGCAGATGTGCATTTTCCTTCCTATTCACGCAAAGTAGAATTAAACTGGATCTCTAGTAAATGCTTGTAAAACTTCCTGTGAAAAAAAATTGGCAAAATTACAATAATTTTATAAGCACTTTATGTGTAGTGCTGGGTGTGTTACGCAGTGAACCTGTCACACAACTCAACAGATTCTCAACAAACTGAGGAGAGTTTAAGAAGAGCTATCAAAACACTTAATGAAATCCAGCGTAACGGTTTATTCAGAAGTGTGCTGACATGCTGAATTTTCATTTCAATAAGACACGGACTAAAAACATCAAGAAAATTGTCTGTGGGTATCAAGGGCAGAAAAGAGGAGGGCCTGTTTGGACTACTCAAGGTTACTGGCATCACTCATACTGAGAGCTACACTGAGCTTTGAACTTCATACCGAAGCTCGGAACTTGCAGATGTGATGAAACGCAGGCTGTGGAGCCCAGACCCCCCAGACGTTCCAAGGCCAGCAGCGCGCCAGGCTGGGCTGACTCAGCGCTACGTGCGGTGTCAAGAGACAGCCTGAATTCCATGGGGTTACAAAGGCCTTTCCTCCTGCTCCTGTTATTAGTGTGCCAGCACCCAGCCAACAGCTGCAGGCAGCTCATCCCAATTCAGCTGTCAGGAGGACGTGGGGCCAGGATAAGCAAAACCTGCCTCACAGGGAAAGCTGGGGTGCTTCAGAGAAGGCCTTGCCCATGTCAACAGAAGCATTCTGGAAACAAACACCTCAGGATAACCTGTTCTCCCAGGCTAACCTCCCACACTGCTTGCCAGTCTCAACAGCAGTGACAGGTGCTCATCTATGCGTGAGAGATACTGCACCCAGAAGTCTTCCATCCTCCCATACGGTTAATGTTGTTTTCCTGCCACTCCCAGCTCGTTTGTGACTAATGCTTGCTATATTGAGTTTTTGATATATATTCAAGCACACAGAAAGGGAAATTCCCACCTGAATCAAAAACTCAAGGACAGAATATAGCTGAAAGCTGCCTGTGCGTGCATGTCTTCAGCTCAGGCCAAGCCAGCATGGATACACCATTCCCAAAAGCCTGCCACGCTGGGCATCTCCTCTGAGCAGTGCAACATGTGCTAGCACAGTCCCCAGCATCATCTCCCAGGCCCAACCACCCAGCCATGCTGCCAAGCATCCCAGCAAGCAGCCTATCGGCACACAGGCTGTGAACACAGAGCATCCCACTCTGGCCAACATGGTTACTTTTTGCAGCTCAAAAACGCTACTTTGGAACATGGCCATTCTCCAATAGCCTTACATAAAAGCAAGAGAGAAATAAACCACAGTAATATATTTAAAATAAAAACAAAAAATGGAGTTGGGAAGAAAGGAGTGGAACAATTAAGCAGTGGGAAATTAGCTTGTGGAAAGCTCCTCCAGTGAGGTGATAAGCACATCAGTTTAAGTACTTTCAACATGAGCTTAATTCTTTCCTTCAGGAAGTAAATGTACATCATGATGGTATGCCCTAAGAAGTTTCTCTCCTCTTTGAGCATTTGGGGGTAAAGTGCTTAATCCTAACTACTTACCTTCCAGTGCTATGACATTATCACCTCTGATCATTCTTACAGTACCAGCACTATTTCCCTATTCCTACTCAACTTTTAACTAAGATGTCAAAGCTGTAATTTTCATCAACGAATAAAAATGGAAAGCATTTTTAACTGGCAGCATTACTCATTAACTTCAGAGACTCCCTTATCTACCAGTGAATGACCATCCCCGAGCTGTCTAACTGAGCCTGCCTTAGGGAGTTGCTCGGCTATCAGCTGAAGTAGCAGAACTCTTTGAAGTCCCTCTCTTGTAATGTCAAGTTAAAAAGAAAACACTGCCTCCAAGGAATTCTAATTAGAGTATTTCATTTCCAGGAACATAGCTTTATCCTGACCCAACAGCTCAAGGTACAAATATTTTTTTCCTGACAAAAAGATAAACTAAGAAAGCAAAATATATTCTGAAATTATGTTTCCCATCTCAGGAGCCTTAAATATGCAAGGGAAAAAGATCAAGGTCAGATACCATCTCCAATATAACAAATTAAACTATAATGAGGATTAAAAAACAGGTCATTCATCCGCTTTGCAGTTCTATCTATGTAAACAGGTTACTAAATTGTCTATATGAACAGCTTAATGGGAATGAAAAATAATAAAAATCAGTAACAAGAATGTCCACAATTTGGGTTACAGTTTTTGCTGCTGTAGTTAAATAAAAAATAGCTAAATAGGCTGCATGAAGTTTCATTTCTTCATGAAAGACCACTCTACCCTTAATTTTTATCAAAGTTGGATAATGGAAACATGTTTTTCTTGCTAAAATTTATGTAGTTCTATTTAGTAATTTCAAAAAATTTCTAGCATTTTGCATTTCTAAAGAAATCAAAGCAGTCAACAGAAAAGTGATGAGAATGTATGACTGCATGGACAGGTTCTAATAAGCAGAAATAATTTTTTTGTGAGATAATATTACACCTGTTTGGAATTTTTTTTCGACAACTTTAAAGAAAGTGAGTTGGTGCCAAATGCTTTACAGTTAATTTTATAAATATGGTTCAAATATAAAGATTCAACTAAGTCTACAGAACTGCAATCTACATTGTTTATATTACAAGACAGCATTCTCATTTTTCTACGGGGAGCACTTAGTGTTAAATTATAAAGCAATAATTTTTTACATAAAATTCCTACCGGGAAAAGATATAACCTGAGTATTACAGATGCAATATGTCTAACAGATTAATTATACACACTTAAGAATTCCAAGTTGCCTGTATTTAACCGACTGGGAAATGCACATTCCAATGCATTTTTAATGCTGTATTAATCTTCAGTATTTCAACTTACCAAGACAGACAAATTAAACATTTTGCAAGAGTAGTGATATATCTTAGTTCTGTGCTACAGACATTCCCTGCCATGAAGATTTAAATTTTCATTAGGAATTCAGGTTAAATAGAAAAGACTGATTAAAGATAACAGATACGTTGCTTTACTATATTTTAAATTCCATTAAAGAAAGAAATAGAAGGCAAAGGGGTGAACTCACTCATCACTTTCCATCTTGTTTAAATGACGCATCCCACTGAGCAACTCCCTGGAAATCCTGCCACACTTTCTACAGAGTTTCAGTCTTGGGACTCGCATGAAAGTAGCATAATAAGAAGTTATGACTGCTTTTCTGCATGTTTAGGAATACAACCTTGCTTTATTGTTCCACTGAGTAAAATGGGCTTGGATATCAACAGGGATACTTTCCTAAGAATGTCACATGTAGAAAACGTACAGGGTGGCACTGCAAACCCTGTATCACACTGCATGCAACATTACGAGTAGACAATAAGGGAAATAAAGAAGATAATAAGAAAAAAAAAAAAGCCTGTATTTTTCTGAATGTTTTTTTCCATGCACATGTCAACTCTTTGAAAGGATAGAACAAGCAGAAATGGTTTTAAGTTGAAGGAGGAAAGATTTAGGTTGGATGTCAGGGGGAAGTTCTTTACTATGAGAGTGGTGAGGTGCTGGAACAGGCTGCCCAGAGAGGTTGTGGATGCCCTGTCCCTAGAGGTGTTCAAGGCCAGGCTGGATGGAGCCCCGGGCAGCCTGGTCTAGTATTAAATGGGGAGGTTGGTGGCCCTGCATGTGGCAGGGGGTTGGAGATTCATGATGCTTGAGGTCCCTTCCAACCCGGGCCATTCTGGGATTCTGTGATGTTCATGGACCCAGATGTAAAAGGCCCAATAATTATAAATTCTCCAGGAATTTTTACTTGACCTGCCAATAATGTTTAACAACTATGACACAATTCAAATATGCTCACATACATTTATGAAACTAATAATCAACAAAATGCACTTGAAAAATAGTATTCAATCAAAGAATGACAGAAGAAAGCCCAAAGCAAACAGGAAATTGGAAATTTCCTCCAGCTTTACAAAATGATAGCCTCTTTCATGTCTCTCCACCAAATCCCTGCCCATAATGCTGCTCCATAACTAAAGAATTCATTAAATATATCTACATTTAATCCATCTTTTTTTTTTTTTCCGTAATATTTTTAAAGCCTTTAGCTGTCTCCTGAAAGTCCAGAAATACTTTAATCGATGATTCTGGCAGGGTTTCAGCTGGAGATTGAGCTTTGCCATTGCAGTTCAGAAAATCATCAAGTAACTGTACAAAGTTAAAAGGAGACTGGGAACAGATAGCCAGAAAATCTAGATGCGCTGTCAGAAGAAAAGGAAGCAATAGTTATCTAAAGAGTGAATAAGTCCAAGGGAGACCTGATAACATTTCTTGTTTATGTAAAAATGTGCATTTTCTGTAATTCAGTAGTATTAACAGACATTTTTCAGTTTCTTAAACACCATTAAAAATTTTTACTTGGACACAGTTAGTTGTCGTAAGATTTGCAAGAGTTTACGTGAACGGTTGAAGAAAGACTTTTTTATAACTCCTGAATTCTATTGTAAAGTATATCTCCTCTGACTTGTGTGCAGAGTGTGAAGAGTACATTTATTGTACTGCTAAAATTATATATCATTACATCCTCAAGTGTCCAAATCTTTGCTTTTGATTGGCTCTAATTTAATTCTTCAAGCTTGAACTTTGTTAAGAAGACAACAGGATGATCCCTTGAGGCTTGTTCTTTCTGGAGGTACAGATTAGAAGAGTGATTCAAAAAATGCTGCCATGTAATGAATTAAGATGTGGTATTGCATAATACAGAAATGAACTTCTCTGCTATTAAAATAGTCTTCTTACATTCACTTTGAATGATAAGCTGAAGAAAAAAAACCCTCTAAAATGTTATTTCATTTTTTAAAAACAAATAAACTACTGATAAAAGTAGTCCCAGTTTCACTGAACCGCATCACAGAACTCCTTGCAGCAATACCAAAGCAAACTCGATCTTGCCTGCAATGATAGAAATCTGGAGGCAGATGACTTAATTTTTTAACTCAGTCATTTTAATTTATTCCGGATGAATGTAGAGATATGACAGCAAGTGAACAGATGTCTAATGCTAATTTCAAAGTATTTCACAATACTTAGCAAAATCACTACCAGTGAAAGGTTTGACATGTTTTGCATAGATAGAGATGTAATGCAGCAGGTTGGCAAGGATGAGAATTCCAAAGACTTTCTTCACATTTCTAGTCAGCACCACAGGTGAATAAATCTTTCTGTTTTGGGTTTCAGATATGTGTAATTATAAAGCCCCAAAACATCAGTAGTAGGATGCAAAACCACAGACTAAGACAAATATGCCTACATGAACAATATGGTGAATGGAAGAGTTAAAATTACCTGGAAAAGGTAGCTCTTGATAGACATAGCTTCCTATTTGGATTTCTGAGGGCTATTGAAACAAGGCCTTTCAGTATTTAAACAATGTGCATTTTCATTGTGTATTTTCTTCCGTATTGTAAATATAGGATATCATAGAATTCATGAAAATAACTAAATCAAATACGATATGTGGTACAAAATTAATTCCCTAAGAGAGATAAGAGAAACAGCATTTGTCATTTTATCTAATGCACAATCCAAAGTCACTTAAATGATAAAGGCAGTACAAAAACATACGCAAGCCAGAACAGTTCAGTACTGAAGTCTGAAAACATTGCCATTGCTGCAGGGGATATTTCCACCCTAAAGGATGCTGTCTGTAAGAACAAGTTCCTACACAGTTCCTAACTAATATACCTGCAGGACACAGTGAGATTTGAAAGATTCAGTGTTATGTGAGTGATGCTTTCAAATAGAAGTTGCTGTTTTAGACACATTTTCTACTGAAACAAGTTTTATGTGGACACTGCCTATCTGCCTCCTTAACTCTCAACCTCTAATAGCTTTGTGTCATAAAACCACTTTCAACCAATCTAACGCCAGGCTGCATACAGTTTTGTACTCCTACAAGCTTTGTGAAACGAGCAGCTAGAACCAAAACAGCATAAGTTACTTTTTCCAGCAAGGAAAACATTATCCCTGGAGACATTCAAAGCCAGGCTGGATGTGGATCTGGGTGACCCTGCACATGGCAGGGGGTTTGAAACTAGATGATCATTATAGTCCTTTTCAACCCAGGCCATTCTACAATTCTATGATCACAGTTTTTATGCAGTAATTACCTCAAAAATCAGCATATAAACAGAGCAGACACAAAATTCCCAAAGTATGCCTGAGCATCAAAGACTACATGAGAATTAGGCAGTGTGCCTACAGATACATTGAGAAAGATTGGAGAAACAACCCTTGACCTCCTGTAGATTGGAAGTTTTAACAAAACTTCAGATAACATGAGAGAGTGCACTGGCAGGCAACCCTTGTGTTGTGAAAACTTTCACGAGGCTTCTCTACAGCTAACGCGGTGAGGCAAAAAACACCACTGGCCTATTATTTTTCCAGCCCCTTTCTCTCTTGCCATAGAAGTCCAGGTTCACGTGCAGTGATTGAAAGTGATTGAATCTATTGCAAATGGAAGGTATCATTATGTAAATATAAGATATTCCTGACATCCTAAAAGCATCATCAAACCAATACAGCATTAAGAACATCTTTAGCTTAACAATTTACTTTGTTTTATTCATGTGTAATAAATGATATGGAGTTTCAGTAGGCAATTAAAAAAAAAGACTGGATCGCAAGTAGAATCAGTGTCCCTTTCAATAAAATTATACATATAACAGTCCATATCTACCTAGCCCAGTTTTCCATTTCTCCTAATTAAAAGTAATAAATTGGGACAGTTTATTGCCATGTTTTGTTCTATTATTCTGAAGAAGGATGTATTGACTTATCAGTTTGACATCTTCAGCACTAATTAACCACTGGCTCTCAAAAGGGCATCTTCTTCTAAAACATTTACCTTCAGAACTACTCTAATGCCTATTTACAGAAGCCTTTGGAATGAAATCACAATTACATTCAGAATGTATAGCAACAGAACTAATAGAGATCATGGAATAGAGATGCTTACATTTTGTCATAAAATCATGGAATCATAGAACCCCTAGAGTTGGAAGCGATCTTTAAAGGTCATCTAGTCCAGCTCCCCTGCAACAAACAAGGACATGCACAGCTGAATCTGGTTGCCCAGGGCCTGATCCACCCTCACCTTGAGTCTCCAGGGATGGGACAGCCACCACATTAGGTAACTTCATCCAGTGCCTCACTACCCTCACTGTAAAGAACTTTTTCCTTATGTCCAACCTAAATCAACTGTCTTTGAGTTTGAAACCATTTCCCTTTGCTCTGTCACCACAGGCCCTGCTAAAGAGTCTGTCCCCTTCTTTCCTATAGCTCCCCTTTAGAGGAGGCCGCTATCAGGACTCCCTAGAACCATCTCTTTTCCAGGCTGAACAGTCTCAGTTCTCTCAGCCTGTCCTCACAGGAGAGCTGTTCCATCACTTGGATCATTTTCTGTGGCCCTCTTCTGGAAGTGCTCCAACAGGTCTCTGTCTCTCCTGTACTGAGGACTCCAAATCCAGATACAGCACTCCAGATGAGGCCTCATGAGCACAGAGTAGAAGGACAGGATCACCTCCCTCAATCTACTGGCCACACTTCTTTTGATGCAGCTCAAGATACGGTGAACAAAGCCTGCATGCTGTGCTCATAAAAATCTGTGAATCTGTGCAGCAGACTTCAGCCACTGCTGAAGTGCACAACCTGCTGCCTCACTGCGTTCATATTCACTGCACTGGTGAGTCTCCATACATGTTCAGCAAGCGTTGATGAATGTCAATGGTTGACATTTTTTCCACATGGAGGAAAAATAAGATAAATCAACATGGATAAATGCTTAAAGTTCATTGAGATATACATATAGAAACACACATGTGAGCAGAAATATGCATCTATATACACACAAAGAAAACAAATTATTTTCATGTAGTTTTGTGATACTATTTATTAATAAAGTAATCATGTAATCAAACATCACAGCTGTTTTGGTAGAAAGAATTTGTCTTGTCTTTCTCCCCTCAGTCTTCAAAATAGCATGTATACACCAGAAAAACTAAATATCTACCCATTGTGTATTTGGCTCTACAGAAACAATCAGTTTGTAAACTTTTTTGTTTGTTTGTTTTTGTTTTTAATTCACTTGTGACTGGATACAAGACAACAACAATCAAAAAAATCTACTCATCATCACGAACACAATATTATCAGAACCAAACTAGAGAGAAAATGATAGAACTACACAGGGAAATGAAAACTCATGCTCTGCAAATACTGGATGTGTTTATTTAGCACCTCTGACATCATCTGTTTCTATAGTCAGAGTATCTGCTACAAAATTAGGATGGGGTTTTCAGAAGTACTCAGTGTTGGTCAAATCTGCTGCCACTAAAGTTAATGGGGGCCAGATTCACAGATGGTGTAAATCTGCTTAATTCTATCAAATCCAGCTTTGAGTATTTTATCACTAACTTCACTGAGTACAGATTAGGTCAATGCTGAGTCTTTTGAAAATCCCACTCTTTAATTCTTCTGCACACAGTAAATTTAAACCTCTGTAATTAAAACGGGGAAAAAAAAAAAAAAAAAGGTAGAAAATAAAATAAAATTGTAGGCAAAATGAGGCTACTAGCTCTGGGTAATTCTACTTTTCCTGTAAATGACAATCCATCTGAGGCCTTTAATCATATCTTCCAAGGACAGATAACTTGTACATATTGTTATTAAAAGGAATCCTGGCTCTCACTCTAAGGGCAGAAGCAATAGTCTTACTAATTCCCAAACAACTATCTACTTGTGAGCTAAATATTCTCAATGCTATTTGATAACATCAGAGGAGGCCAGCAGCGTGTACATACTTTTACTGTTTGATACATCTGAGCCAAATTAAGACTGTAATTTTATTCATCTCAAGATGCTATGGTACAACTGAAAGTACTGATTCAGATTTGCTGTCAGTTCTAAGAAGCTGAAAATTCCTTTGCAAATATTCATTAAAAATACAGAAGTGGACTTCTGACGCAAAAGCAAGAGGGATCATATCCTTTGCAAACGTACAAACTTTAAGGGACATAAAATGCATAGTGCATAAGGACAATTGAACATTTTATGTGTATTGCTAATTTTCACCTTGTATAGATGAAATAATGAGTCCAATAGCTTCAGCTTTGCCAAAATATTTCCACTGGCCACAGAAAAGAAAAAAAAAGAAAAAAAAAAAAAAGAAAAAAAAAAAAGACAACTGAATTACTGAAAGATCAAAGACAAGGTAACATCACCAAAGGTTTCTGAGGGGTAGTTTATCTTTCACACTGTTTGGAATAGTAAATTCTCCAACAAAGTTCCTTCCCTCCTAATTTGCAAATCTTAACTCTGAGAACTACCTGACTCAAAGGAGGAGTAGCCAGCAGGGAGAAAGAGGTGATTGTCCCCTTTCTGCTCTGACCTCATGAAGCCCCAGTTGGAGTACTACCTTCAGGTCTGGAGCGCCCAGCAGAATAAGACTTGCAATTATAGGAACATGTCCAAAGGAAGGCCATGAAGATAATCAAGAGGCTGGAGCACCTCTTTTATGAAGAAAGATTGAGGGAGATTGGTTTATTTAGTCTTGAAAAGGCAAGACTCCTGGGAGACCTCATCGCAGACTTCCAGTTTCACAACTGGGATCAGATGTTTAAAAAGACACTGTCCTCCTTTTCCCACTGGGATTTTCAGTCACACACCTGAAGGGTGCACGTGCATTTTCCAGTTTTATCATAATGACAGTTCAAGTGGTATTTTTTCTACAATAATCTTCAATTTCAATGCCCTTAACCTCTAACCTCTGTATCTTCACATCTTCTGCTTGATTAGTATTTCCTGTACTGCATTTTTCCCCACAAAATGCTAATTCTGTGATAGTTAAATAACATCTCTATAATAGTAACATTTCAGAAAAAAGTTTCAAAGTCACAAAGCAGTCCTACCAAAGCTGAACTGTTGCAATACCTACAGAGAACTCAAAAATTGCTAGCTTGCTGATGCACTGTCATCATCATTTACCATCTACTTCTTTCATTACTAGCTTACATTCTTTCATTCTTTACTTATCTGCTATTTCATATTACAGACTTGCACTGTGTCTGGTATCATACATGACACGCAAGGCTCACAGTTTCTTCACCTCCTATTTTCCTTCTCTATTTAGCAACTAAAATGACAACAGCAATTATTTACTGCTGTGTTAGAAAGTGATAGAGGGGCAACCTCATCACTCCTAAGAGCAAGAGACATCTTTAACACCAAAATTCAAAACATACCATCTAACCTTTCAGGAAGTTGGAACTTCTGGAAGTTATGACACAAAGAGGTCACACAAAATTACATCAGGAAGAAGTGTCTGTTTTTCATTTCTGAGTGCACCTTTACTGTTACATAGGTTGCTCTGAAAATAATGCCTTCTATATTATTTCCATGTAAACAACAACAGCTACAAAGAGAACAACAGCACTGTTTGATAGAAAAAATTCTCAGCTACAAAACCCTGTTTTTCAACATAGTCACCACTATGTGCTATGCATTTCTCCAGTGATGAACAAGAACCAGCATGCTGCACTTGTAAAAATGTGCACCAGCAGTAAGATGCACAGAGTCAATCCATTGCTATGAAATCATTCCTATGAAAATGTTACCTACACAGTGCTTCTTTAATCAGCCCAATCAGATGGAAGTCAGGAGGCACTAAATCTGAGCTATATACCATAGTAGGAAAGTCCAGCCAAGACTGGCAATGTGGTCCCCGGTCTTCAAACTAGTACAGGACCTGGTTTTACTGTGTTACAAGAGCAAGGTTGTCTTCTTCTCTGGCCTGACTCTGGAAGTTCAAGCGTTCAGCTTCAGCTGATACAGCAGTTACAGTTGGCAGTTAGTCCATCTGGGACTGACCCAGTAGAAACTCTGCAATATTCTACTGTTGTCACCTTTATTTCCAAAGCACTGAAGGTGATATTCAGCTTTGTATACAGATCCCCGGTCACGATCTGCAGATTTGTGCAAATGATCTGATCAAGATGCTCTTCATTTCGTGCTGTGACAGCTGTTAGAGGCTATCTGGAACATGGCTTGTCTTTCACATCATTGTTGCCACTGCTGAAACACATCACACACCTCCTCACTGTGCTCACATCCACTGGTTGGTCTCCGTCAATGTTAACTGATGATGAATGTCAATGAGTGCCATTTCTTCTGCATGGAGGAATTCAGCGACTCACCTTTGCTTAATATGTACTTCCATGTCAGATGCTATTTTGTCAGATTGCCTCTCTGCTGCCATCTGTCACATGGTAAAATAATGTAATGGAATATTAGCGGGAAGGTTCAGCCTGTACTGCTATACCACTAAAATTCATTTCTGAATTCATGGGCCAATGTCATAAAATAGGAGGCATTACATTTAGAGCAGCCTTTGTAATTCTGGAGATTAATAACTTCCTTGAAATTGTGCTTTCAGATCTCAAGTAGTGTAGCAGCACATAGCAACAATCACTATTTCATTCTTCTTTTCATTGCAGGAAAACAAGAGGAGGAAGAAATTCAGATGCAAAGGAATCATATCTCCCTCCATGATGCATCCCTCGGTAAATACACATGTTCTACCAAAGTTGCTTACAAAGGGGAAGACATCAGGAGAAGACTGCTGAAGGTTGCTTTCCACAGAAAAAAGCCAGTTAAATAAACTCCACTATAGTGTTTGAAGGGATTTATGTACAAAATCCAGGCCAGAAATTAAAAAAAAAAAAAAAAATCCCTCTCAGGCGTTAAATCTTTAATCCTTGATTATTTGTCCAGCAAGGTGACAGATGGCAAATCTACTGCTATTATTAAAAACTCTTCCTTTGCATTGGCATCTGTTTTCCCTGGGGTAAGTAGAAATAGGGAGTTTGCCTGCCTAACCAAATCAGCTGAGTCTAGCTATGACTTTCAGTACATTAATTTTGCAAATAACTACATATCCTCCCACTTTTTCTAACATCAAATCTGTTACATATTAGGTTGCAATGGTATTCTGTTTCAGTCTTTGCATAAAAGGGAGTCTAAAAGATATTAATTTACACCAATCTACATATTTCTAGTACATGAATTGCTGACATAAATAGGTACCTAATATTACCAGCCTCAGAGAACTGCAATTGTAGTCATGGAAACAAGATCCAAGCATCAATTTGAATTTTGAATTCAAGATGAATGATCATTAAAGGGAGGGTTAGTATTGACAAACTATCATACAGCTGTGTATTCCTACAAGCGAATATAATCCAACATCGTACTAGAGTCCTAAACAAAAATGAATCTGCAGGAGTATTTCTATCCATGGGCACTCTGAGTTCAGGATATTCTGAATGGATTAGTGACAAAGTCATTGTTCAACAAATAAAAGATAATATACTATGCTTCATAGAGCTGTGTGTACTAACAGTTACTTGTGACAGGTAACAAGAGTTCGCTATTCACCTTAAAAGAAACAAAATTGTATTTCATGCACATGTCCAAAAATACCTAGGGTAACAAAAGTAACTTGCTGATCTTTTCCTCTTAGTAGTCTATTCTTTCTTTAAAACAAACAAACAAACAAACAAACAAACTTTTTTAAGCTATATGTAACTCTGCTGGTGTGTGGGACATGGAACAGCTCTCATTTCTCTTTTTTTTTCAGAAGAAAAACCTGCATACAACCAAGAATGCTAACAGTTAAGGCTTTTATCTTCTCTGAAACTCAATTATGTCACCCACTTGAAAATGTAAAAGTTACATTTTGCTCTAAAAGATTTTTAACCACATTCTAGATTTCCTGGAAATTTTATACACGCTTAATGGAAATATTTTTCATTGATAAACAGAGAATGCTAGGCTAAAATCATAAAAGATAATATGCTTTCAGACTAATGATGTGCATAACGCTAAAATTCCATCCAACAACTCTACTACTGTATCCTGCTCTGCAGAAATAAACAGCTGGTATTCACTGTACAAATGCATCTTCCATGCTTTTAAGGATAAAGCTGCTATGAAGTAGCATACCTTCCTGCAGAGAAGTGGGTAGACGCATTTTGTTTAAGAAGAAGAAATAGGAAGAAAACAGTCTCAGTGGTATTCACTCTGGTCTTTGACAAAATGAGCAAGACGAAGCGGAAGCTTAACATGTGAAAAATGCTGCAACTCTATCTGCTACACTTTTTGCTTGTTGTTCAGTGTGGATGTGAGCAAACAACCATGCAAGAAAGAACAAAAATGCACGTGATAACAGAAGGAAGCTATCTGTTGCATACATCCCCTGTTTTTTAGCAAGCTCATTGTTTAATTCTGATAACTATTACTTGCATATTCAGATTTTCTAAACTTCATTATGGATAACTTGCTTTTTCCTGCCATCTAGATGATTAAGCTCACTGGTTTACTTAAAATGAGTCTTTTGGCCTTTTGAATATTTAAAAAAAACTATTGAACAGTATGACTCAGGCATGCACCATAATTTTTCCAGCAACAAAACAAAAGGTCAAAGGCTGAGCTTAGAATTGACAAGCTAGCTGTGCAGTAAATCAATACCAGCCTTTGTTGACCACAGTGATCGCTTCATAGATAAAGGTCAGATCATTTAGAAGGTTCAAAGAATAGTAATGAAACCTTCTGCTTAAATCCCTCCATTTTTCTAAAACCCTAAAATAAACTTCTCCTGTATTAGTCCTTCACTGAACAGAAAGAAAAAATGATAAGCTATAAATCATTCAGTTACTAATCATACATGGGAAAGAGACAGAAATCATAATCTGTAAATTCACTCTAAAAGTTCCCCTGACACCAGAAATTAAGAGGATGATGCCTTTCCCTGCTGACCTAAGAGAGTGATTACTGGTGCTGTGCTAGTACTGTAAAATATCACTTAATTTGGAATTCACCATGAGACTACTAATTGGGTCAATAACCAGAAAGGGAAAGTAGACAGTGACAGTCTGTCACTCAGCCATGCTTTTACTGTCCGTTTAGAGAAATTGTGTGCATCCAAAAGGAGCTGTCAGAATAGGATACAGTTGCAATTATCCAAGAAGAAGCAAGGACTGGAGCAATAGTAACTGAACGTTTACAACAGATCGTTGGGCTTTTATACTGCAAACCCATCTGTATCTTGCTGGTGTTTCCTATAGCAGTGTCTCACTGTTCATCTTGTCAGAAAGGAGTACTTTGACCCAGGTCAAACAGCAGGAGAAAGTTCAGGGCTAGGCCAAAAGACTGAATTTATATTGAAAATATAAAGGTCTTGATGAATCCAGACTAGTTCTGACACTCGTTTGAAACTCACAAACATGTTCACTGTCCACACCAAACAGAGAGCTTCGTGAATTAAGTGTCTGTTTTTGGAAGAGATGCATCTAATCTTAAAATAAGCTGCTGCAAACCATATAGTCAGATGAAATTTAACTATAAAACATTAATTGCCTGAATTTCAGTCCTCAATGGTTCTTGGTACAAACTGTAACTGGGGCTCCCAGTGTTTACCTTGTGATTGCATTCAGAAAGGCAGCACCTTGTTTGATTATTGTTATTGACCCATTAAAGTTCTACAGCTTTCCACAATCTTCTGCTCCTGACTTAGCATTTTGATTAGCTAGCAGTCAGCTTCCTGCCCACAGGAATTCAGCAGACTAGCAAGACTGGAAACCACTTTGTCATTGCTATCTGCAGGATAGGGAGAAACTTTTGCATGTATTTTGTCCCTGTGACACAATCCAAGTTTTCAGATTCTGAAGAAAAAAACAAATGCTTTTCACTTAATTTTGATAAAAGTCAGTAGCAGATATTTGTCCCTTGCTGGAAAGTCCCTGGAATCAGGCAAGAAAATTAAAAAAATGAGAGTTTCACTTTAAGGTCAGAAAAATGAAGAAATGAATAACCCATGTATGTGCATGCTCTCAACTCATCCTCAAAATTCCTCCTCCTACTGCACTGCTATTGTTCTATGCCTTTTTGCCTATCCTGCCAACACAATTTATAAATGATCTGAAGGTTTTTAGGAATGCTATCTTCTTTCTATAACAAAGTTGCATCTGAAATAAAAGTCAGTGTGTGAATTGATTCAAAGGTCCTACCCTTACACACAGCTATTAAGAAGATTAAAACAAGCCTCTTAAACTTAGTCTTTCCAACTATGAGCCTGATGAAATCATTGCTTTTTTTTTTTCATTTAAAAAACAGCAACAGAATTTGAAACTTGAATATAGGATGGGTCTGTCAGTTTAAAACAGAAATCATGCACAGAATTACCCTAATAAGGAAACACTAATTGAAAAGGGACAAAATTAAAAATGAAAAAGAAAGAAAGAAAACCTTCCTGTGGTTTTCCAAAAGCATTCCAATGAGGTTACTTATGTTGCTTTGAAATTGGTTTGAGTTATGGGAAGGCCATAGACTGGGACCGGCAGCTGAGACAGCAACAGAGATGAAAGTTTTTTAGCTTCCAGATTTGAGGGGGAAAACAGCTGCTCCAGCTGTTCCTCTCAGATCTCAATACTTACTACAGTGATCAAGAAAGCAATAATGTTTTGTGTCTCAGTTTGAAAAATACATTAATAAAAACAGTCCCTAAATTAAATAAACAAAATAACAAATCAAAACAGTTAATCAAACTCCAGAGTTTTAGCTCTGGAAATTGAAGTGGGTTAATTTTAGCAAAATTGGGTTCTGTTAAATCCTGAATTATTATCTCTGTGTGAAACTGACATTGCTGTGAGTCAGTACTTATTTTTACTTTTAAACAGACATTTGCTTGTTTTAACCCCACAAATATTAAGGTTGATTTTAACTGATGTACAGTAGCATATATATGAAATAGTTAGAGAAGTTTATTTTAGAAAACACAAATTTAATACTATTAAATATCGATCAGAGCAGGAAAAATGGCAATAATAACCTAAGTAGATCTTTTAGATCAACAGCTCAAGAGCTGCCAAGCCCTCAGCTCCCAAGTGATTTGTGTGATGCTGCTGCACACCCATCCAGGAACTTCACAAGAAAGTTGATGAGGATGGAGAACATGGAGGATAGGGTATGTAGGTTGCTCTGAAAATAATGCCTCCTAATTATTTCCATGGAAACTACAACAGCTATGAAGGAACAATGACACTATTTGATAGAAAAAATTCTCAGCTACAAAACAGCTTTTCAACAGTCATGACCATTTTCTTTGCATGACTGCCAGCAATGAACAAAAGCCTGCATGCTATGCTCATAAAAATCTGCACGATGAACCAGAACATGGCTTGTTTTTCACATCCTTTTTGCTGAAATGCATCACTCAATGCCCCACTGTGCTCACATCCACAGGTTGGTCACCAGAAATGTTCAGCAAATGTCAATGAATGTCAACGGGTGCCATTTTTTCCACATGGAGAAATTCAGTGACATACCCGTGTTTCATCTGCACTTCCATGTCAGATGCCATTTGGTCAGACTACCCTTCTGCTGCCATCTGTCACATGGCAACAAAATAGAGTACTGGTGGGAAGGTTCAACCTCTACAGCCATGACACCAACATCTGCCTTTGGTGTCATGGGCTAACATCATAAAGTAGGAGGCATTACTTTCAGAGCAGCCCTCATAAAAACAGATTTTGGAAAAAATAAGCATTATATTCCACAAACATTTCAATGACACTGTTTACTCAGAACTTATCTACAACTGCAAAACAGAAGCATAGTTATGGTTGTTATTGTAAGTAATTGCATCAACTTAATATGAATTTCTTGTTGGTGAGTTATTCAGAATACAGAAAAAAAACAAAATTTTGTAAAGTAAACGGGAAAGCACCAAACCAGAACATCAAACTCAAATTTCCAGACTGAGTTTTCAAGATGTTTCAGTTTTCTACTGGGAACACAGAACTTAAAACAATACTGATCACACCAGTTCAAGCAGTTCAAGTTGTCTAAACATGCACACAGCGATTTGAGGAATACTCCTTCTGCAGTGTTGCATTCTTGATCAGCAATCAAGAGTTTTTGCTAAGAAACACCTGCTTCAAAATACACCAGTGACTTCTTCAAAAAGCACCTGCAGCCACTGGTATTTTGTAGAAAATTTTATGAAGGAAAATGCATTTCACTTCTGGCATTTTATTTTAATTTTTTTTTAAATTCCTGTTTTAAAGGAGATTGATAATTATTTTGCCTGTGGAATTTTTTTTTTCTGGAAGAAAATGAAAGATGTATCCTCCCAGAATCATAGAAAAATTTGAGGACTGAAATTCAACAGCTGCACTTGAAAGATGATACAGTGATATTGCATCAGATCAGTTCAGCAGAATAAGAAAACAGCATGAGGGTTAACAAGCTGTTTGAGAGTTATTTTTTTTTCCTCAAGCATCTATAACTGAGCCTCTCCTCATCAGCCAAAGACTGATACTACTAAGTATCTTTAGATGCTAACATATTTTTGTTTTGTTTTATAAACTCATTCCCAGCTATGATAAAAGGTATCTTTCAAAACTCTTTTTTTCCTCTTTTTTTATTTCAATAAATAAATAAATAATAAATGCTCTTCCGTTCCTAGAAGTGAAAAAGCTGAAATAAATAATGGCTTGATCAAAACAGTCACAGTTCTATTAAGTTAGCTAAACTCCACGGGCAGTTTTAAGTCAATATGAACTTAAAGATGTAGTTCAGCGAGCATGAAAACATACAAACATACATTTAGACTGCCACAAATCCAGTATTACTTACTGATAAACTGTTTTTAAGCTGAAATGTAATCAATATTGTTTAATTTCAGAAGGTGAATAGTGGAATATTGTGGTTCCTTACAGCTAAGCCGGTAAACAAATGAAAAGTCCATCTCCACAATAAACCTCATTTAAGATCCATCAGGCAACAGATATGGCAAAAAAGCTACTATTATTTGACAAAGAACCTTTGAATGTTTAATTACAAGCATACACGAGTCTTAAGGCATGCTGTGATCGAATTTCTTGAAGAATACTGTCTTCTAAAATGAACCTGCTCAAGGTTTGTTGTTTCTTTCTCCCCAAAGTAGGCTTTCATATACTATGCCAAAATAATCTTTTATTTCTTCCTTGTTACTAATTTTTGTACTTTTCTTTTTAAATGGTGAAATCTTTGTGTGTACAAAAAAACATGTACATGTTTTATTGCAGATGCTGGAGAAAGGAATTTCACAGAGAAGCCAATGATACACAGTTATTCCATTCTTTCAAGTGGCAGGTGCAAATGTTTGAAGCTTTTGTTTCTGCAGCGTGGGAAGCGATTCATTTTTAGGTTGCTGTTTTTAATTAGCCTATATTTAGAGAACAGATTTCAGAATTTTTCAGAGCTTTCAAACACGTTTCAATTCTAAAGTTTAAAGAAGAAGTCAGGAAAAACAAAAGCACAACCTTCCTGAAAAATACAAGGTAAAGATTTACTTGTTTAAGGTAGGATTCTGGATCTAGTTAAGTCAAGAATTCACTGTCACGGGCCCAGAATTCCTCTCTAGTCATTCAAAGTATTTTTCCTTCTAAGCTAGCAACTAGCCCCCGTATTAAGGACTCTTCTCACTTCATACTTTAGAATCTTCCTGTATCAAAATGAGCAGCCCTACTGAAATTTCATTGAAAAAAAAATTACCAGTAGGCCTGCACAGAAGTGGCTTCATTACACCCAGCAGCCTGTGAAGTAGCATCACAGCATCATTTGTTTTAAATATAAATAGCAAACAGTACTATCTAATCAGGGATCATAAAGCATTAGCATTAGCCAGAAGTATAAGAGAACATCCCCAAAGTCAGAGGGCAGCCAGTTCCAGGCAGAGAGAAGGAACTCAGAGATGCTGTGGGAGCTGGGGTGAGCTCTGTCAGAGCACACTCTAAATGTGTGCTCCCCTGCATTTAGACAGGGCTTCAGAAAAAAAAGAAAACAAAACAGTAGAGACTCTCACACAAAGCTCAAAATAACCACAGAGCAGGCCACAGCCAACAGCTTTTTGGTCCTCCTACTGAAGACTGTCACTCTAGTTTTGCATTAATTAAAACTGAATTTTCAGTAGTTTCCACACTTGGTTCTCCTCACTGATATTCCTAGCCAAGCAGATATTCCGTTCCATACCATTATTACGGAGCACAGTCAGGGAAACTGAAGAAAAAACAGTTTTCAACCTTACCTATTCTGTTGTAGATCTAGACACAGCAGATAAGGAATCAATATCAAACCTAAGTCTCTTAATTCAGAGGGTGAGAATATTAACATGTCATAAACACCAATAATCGTTTTGAACATTTGGTGTTAAAATACTACTCCTTAAATGAAAAGGCTGACAATCTGCAGGATCTAAGTCATTATTTTAAAATACACATATTTCTTTCCTTTTGGTAAAAAAAATAAACAGGATTTCAATCAAAACATCAGCACCATGATCAGCTACAACAAAATTTGTAAGCATTCTTGCTCTGAAGTTAAGAAAATCTTCAAGCTTTGCTACTGCTTTTACAGATTCTTGTGAGCAGTGGTAAAACCAAATAATTCTGCCAGTGTCACACTACTGCTGAGTCAAATGCCTGAAAATAAATCCAAGCATTAAGAAAGTCAGGAAATACTATTATATGTGGGGAAATATGACCTCAATTTGACAGTTATTGCAGGCAACTACACCCAAAAATTTGAAACATGGAGAAAAAAGTCATGGACTGGGAGATGGAAGAGGATAACGGAGAGAAAATTTCTTACTTCCTTGTTTATCAAGAGGCTTTGCCATGGGAAAGCAGTTGAAAGGACCTTCTCATCTAACCCTCAGTGAGAAAAGAGAAATACTGGAGAAAACCAAATCTATGAAGTCCTGAAAAAGGATCTCATCAGCACTAGATGCCAAACCTATCAACCGGTATCACAACACTGGGCTCTGCCCAAGGTTATGGCCTCCAGATTTTCACATAATACTTTCAAGATCTCCCTTAAAAAACTACAATTTCTAATTCAGGCAAAGCAGACTGTTCTTCAATTAGGTGATAATGCTGTTTTTATTCTGAGAGCAGTCAAGGAAATAACTATCTCTGTAATAAACTGAATCTGATTGAAGTTTAATAAGGTAATGGAGAAGCACTTAAAGTTGATTCCAAAGGTGTTAAAGGTATGGATTTTACTGATTTTTTGTTTATGTTCTTACAAAATCCACTAACAGATTATAAAAGCAAGTGAAAGTGATAAGCTAATTCATCATAGTTGTTTCATTGAAGTGTATACATTAAGAGCAGGAAAAAGAAAACTTCAGATGAGATACAAGGACAAAAGTAGCATTATAGTAATTATACATTAAAAATAAGAAAACAAGCCCCCTAGCAACAACAACACAAACAAAAACAACAACAAAACTACGAAATCTTACAATCTTGAGATATGCTAATTATGCAGAGTGCCAAATCCATTTCCAAGCCTTAAGATGAGAAAAGAACACTAGGAACTTCTGGATAGCAAGTTTACTACTTGAAGTTTGCAAGCCATACAGAATGTAACTAAATTATCCAACATGTAAAAGTTTCATCTCTAAAATAAGTCACATAAAGAACTAAATACAAGATAACCTTCCTGGTTAAGATATGGTATACGTAACCACTTTTTTCAAGTAAGTTCTATACTTAAAATTACAGCCATTAACAATTTATTTCAGAACTAACTAATGTTATGCATATAAAGCCTACTCCTATAGTTCAAAAGGCTTTACTGCAAATCAATAAAGTATTTTAACTTACGGCAAGAAGCTGGCAAATGAAACATCAATTCTGGTAAGCAGTGAAATTTCTGAATGTTTTATACCAGCCCTGAAGGCACTTAAGGATTTTGTACAGAGCAACATCATGCTTATACTGAAGATGACTGTTTTAGTACATTTTAGGTAATGTCAAAAAAATCACTTACAGAAACACTGCTTTCCACTCAAAATGAATTTGGCTGATTCACTAATTTCAAATTAAATTCAATTCACTAACATTCTGAATGTTCTCCTTACTTTTGAATAGTTTTTATTGTTGTTGTTCTACAAAGAATATTTTTAAATATCATTGAGGCTGTAAGTAATACTGTGGATACATATTTTTTAGTAATTTTATAGTACATTTGCAGACCAAAAGTGCACATTCACAAAAGAAATGAGTTCTAGAGAAGAATATGTTGATATGTTATCAAAAAGTCACCAAAATAAAGAGTTGCATCTTTATGGCTCAGGTCCCTGATTTGACTTCAAACCTAGAAAATATGAATATAGTAAGTCTTAGATCTCATTTTATTTTTCTTCCTTTCAACAATCTTCTGCCAGTGACTGTAGCTATTAAAGATTTGCAAATGAGCACTTTCTGTTCACTCATTCACAACCCACAGCTTATCATCATCTACCCACTAACACACATACTTTCAGTAAAGATAATAAAACTATCATTAATTTCAATGAACAATGAATTTTCATCTCTTAGACCTCCATTTATTTCATAACTTGCCTGCAATTCAAAAACTTTTATCGATGTCATACACTGTATACATTTTTAGACATAAATTCAGCAAAGATTTATGCAATTAATACATCTTCCAGTGTAGCTCTTTAATTCCCCATGAAAGAAGCAACAATTTGTATAGTAAGGTTGGAAAATGACTTAAAACTCTAAATTAAAAAAAAAGATACTAATGGAATGCTTTCAGGGTTTTTACTTTTATTTTTTATTTTTTCTAAAGTAAGTTAACATAAAAGCTGTCAATTATGTGAAGAGCTTTTTCTTGGTGCTTTTTTTTTTTTTTTTTTTTTATTTTAAAATATTTAGCATCTCTATCACACAGTAAGGACACAGAAATAGCGACCAGGGCTGCTTCAGGCTAAGCGTAGGCTTGATGATCAGTGGTTTAATATGGACTGCAATTTATAGGATGTTCACTGTTCTTTTAGATTTGAACAAGAAAAGTAGTTGAAAAAAAAATCAGACACGCACTGACATTTCTTAGCCTGAAAAAACTAGGCACTGATGAGATTACGCATTACAGCAATGTTAGCATCTGGCCACAAGGGAACAGATGCTAACTGTTCCCACTTTCATAGGAAATCAACGCACAGCCAGCTTGAAAACAAAAGATTACTCCTTAATTATTTGAGGGAAGAATCTTCTTTCCAAATAGAGCTTTCTCATCATCTAGACAGTCTCTAAGTGATAGCCAAGAATACTGGGTTTCATGGAGCCAAGAGTGGCATGACCACAATGCCTTTAAAAAGGCAAGCACAGTAATTTGTTATGTTATGGACAGCACAGAAGTCCAAATGGTTAATTAAATCACTTAGAAAACAACAGAGATAAAGTGTTATCAACATAAACTTTCGACTTAAACAAATATTTTAGCATTTGGGTAGAACTATGTACATTTTTTAGAAAATGATAGTTCAAATCTAATTGCACTACTTTCAAGTACAGAATTACTGTTTTTCTATTTTGCTAACAAGTAAAAGCAGTACTAGTGAATTGGGAACAGAAACAAAACTATTTTGGACGTGCAGTTTGTTCTAAACCTATTCTACACCTCTGCTGAAATTCAGCCCTGTGAAAGACTATGGTGAAGACAAGTGAATCATTCCATACTGAAATAACCTTCAGCAAACACTCAAGAGCAAAAAAAACATTACTGAGTATTTCAGCAAAACAAGTCAAAGAATCATAAAAATTGGAAAAAGCACTAAAATCACTTAGTCCAATCCATACAACTCTATCAAAAAAGATTATAAAACCTTCATTGTTTCTTAGAATTTATTATACTCTTTCTTTCAGACTGGTAAAATGCTTCACTTATACAATCTACAAATATTTGTTCACAAAAATGTGCGTAAGGTGTTCAAGGGATTTTTATAATTTAATGACTATTCTTGCATAGCCTTCAAATTCAAAATTTGTTTAATTTAAAATTACAAACCATTCATAAATAATAATATAGCAGAAATCACATTCAGAAGACCACCACTGTCCTTATGATACTGTGAACATTTCAAGAGAAAGAGAAACCAAAACAGAGTTCTTTTATAAAAAGATGATTAATCTGTATTGAGATCGACACAAAGAAGTTTGAGAATATCTTCAATACTTGAGTACTCTCGTGTACCAGACTAATATATTTTAATTTTTCATAATTTGCATCATAAATAGATGTCAAGCTATATGGATTATTTTTATTGCATGCAGGAGAGAATGTGCTTTTGCTGGTCTGCAAAGAGTGCTAAGTGGAAGGTACGAGACTTTCTTTATATTATCATGTCCACTGTCCGAAAGAACTTGAGCACTGCTCTTCTTTCTAATTAAAATGTAACATTTTATTCTTCGCATGTGTTAATTTTGAAAGGATATGATTTCTGAAGCACCAAAGAGTAGTAGGAAATGTATTACAGTTCAGAGCAGAAACTGCCAAGATCACACTGCTGCTCATCCCCTCATAGTTAATGTGTTGTCATTCTAACAGCAGCATACAATATTTACTTCAAAAAAAAAAAAAAAAAAAGGGGCTCAGCAACTAACACTAAGTGGAGCTTCGCCACGACCTTTAATGAAGCAAAGGATTCACCCACTGAGAGACTATTCTTTCTGTGTGAAATCCGAAGAGTGGTCAAAAACCACCCCTTTAGCCAGTGTTCAGTGATAGTCCACTGAAGAACACAGCGCTGTGGACTTAGCCAAGCATTTCACATGTTGACAAACTACTGGGCTGCATCTTGAATTACTGGTGGTGATTTTCCGTAAAAAGATACTTTATAAAATTGTAAGGTTTTACAGTGGTTAAATCACAGTGTAAATGTATGAACCTAGGAATACTTCTACATTACTTAGATGTACAGTGGAATTGCTACAAAAGAAAACTGGCCTATTACCATATTACTGAGCCTGCATCTTCAGGCAGGCAAAACCTAGAGTCCTCTTCAGTCACATATGGGAACAGGCTATTTATCCTTCTATTAAAAGATTCAACTCATTTACAGATCAGTGATTCTACAGAAAATATCCTCAAAGGTCAAATTGCGTGCCACTACGGCTGTGCACAGAAACTTCAATTCCAACATGATGATTGCCTGAAAGATGACTCCTACGCCCAGGAAGCAGCTAGAAAGGCTGTTGCAATATTTCTATTTTTTGAGATGATAAAAGAGCAGTGAGGGATGATGGAGTGCATGACTTTAATATTCAGACTGTAATTTAGTGGATTTTGCATGAACAAAGCATTCTGAAATCGGCGACTGCTACATGGATCACTGGTGACTCAGAAAATATTTCAGTGGAAAAGATACACATAGGCCCTTGTTAGCATTTTGGCAACATATCATTGCTGTTTTTCTGCCAGATGTGCAGAAGCTGAACTGGCATAACATCATGCTACACACTGTACATCCTGCACGTATCTTTCAGCTGTGATTGCTCATGTATAACAAATGGCATCTGAGAACCCATAAATATCAGTAAGTAGTTCCAGTCTCCTAATAGCTTGTCTCTTTTTTAATTTGGTGTTTTGTATGAATAACAATCAGGCCATTTCTACTGTTCTGAATAGACAGCATTGGCTTTAGGGAAGGACATACAGAGATGCACACACATACACACAAAGATACAATTCAAAAATAGAAAAATGGTCAGATTGCTTTAAAAAACAAACACACCAACCAACCAACCAACCAACCAAAAGCCAACTCACACCACCTGAACTGAACATATGCAGAACTTAGATACTCTTGAATAACTTCACATATGTAACTGAGTGCTTGAATGCAACTATGATATAACTGACGTTTGACTTTTTGACACCACTTGCAGGCAAGAAATATGACCACTTCCACATTCCAGAGAAAGCCCGGACGTAATCTGTGGCAAACATTTCACTACTTTCATTTTCATCTGCACTGCTGTTGAAAGCCCAGCAGTATGTATACAAAAAGTCTAAATGTTCTTCCATCCAGTGCTCAAGCTCACTAAATGTCACAAAATCTTTCCAAATAGAGAAAGCAAAAAGGGTAAGGCTCATTATAGGATTTACAGAACAAAACATTCCTTTCACTCTCTGTAACTCAGAATATTTATACTAAAAGAAAAAAAAAAACAAACACCAAAAACACAAAACACACAAAAACAAATAAACAATAAAAGAAATTCAGTCATCTGAGAGCCCTAAAAGCAATTAAGTAAGAACTATAAAGCCGGTCTATTAATCCTCCAAAAGGACTATTATAGAAATAATAATTTATGCAACCCCCTTGGTTGCTCTGATGTCTTTATCTGTGGAAGTGCAGTGATCCCTAAACTTCTTTGACCTACTAAGTGCTAACAGATCAAACACTCAACAGCTTTTAATATATTTTCCAGATTTAAGAATTCTAATTAAATGCTGACTCTCAAGTTCTTCAGCGATGAATATTCCATAAAATTCAGCCAAATATTCTTAAGAGTCAGAAAGTATCAACTCCTATATCTTACACTGAATATATTCTCTGCACACAAATATGATAATTTTGCTCCCTGAATTCTTAGCATTGGGTAATATCAAGTGATCCGAGAGACTAATATGAGACATAGTAATAAATCTCTATGAATAACATGTAGAAAATTTTAATCTAAAGCATTACATACACATATTCCCTAAGCAATCTTTCTTTATACCTGAAAGGTGTATTTGATGTATTGTATTTAGAAGTTTATGGCAACAGAAGGTATGAAGTGAAAATGCTGAACTTCCTTTCACCAAAACTTTGTATGTATTTTTATCATACTAGCAAGGAAGTAACTATTCTTAACATTACTCCAGATGTAGCACCATTTCACAAAAATAAATGCATTTAATTATAAATTGACCTACTCTATTGTATTAAAATGAAAAGAAGATTTGATGGTGCAATCAAATTAAAGTCAAAGCAGAACCAAAAAATAATTTCTGTAAAAAGAGATTATTTTCTTAGGTAGTTATCTCCAATTATCAAAGCAATGCTAACCAGGTCAGTCAAACCAAGGACAAAAGTCTTTTCAGGTTTTACAAAACACTTATTTGTATTCATATTTAGTTCTGCAGGTTTTCATTATATGATGACTAAGAGTTTATAGGGGATTCGTGAGGAAGAATAAGGGAAAGATGAAGATAGAGATTCATTCAAGGCCACTAAAATCTACTCTGGAGAGAAACTGCCATTTACCAGAGTAACCTATTCCAACCATACTTCACTTCCACTGTCACAGGTGGTGAAATGTTATTTCAAGCTTGTCTCTACCTGGCAGAAAATAAATGTTAATAATGTTTAATGACTCATTTTCCACTTAATCTACAATTTGAATAGAAAAATAGTACACTAAGTAAAATCTTTCCAAACATGCATGATCAAAATAGGGATCGAGTAGGCAAACATGATTTGCAGTTTGTGCCAGTAAGTATTTTACCTTCTGATGAACCCAAATTTGATGACTGCTTGATTGGCTTTCAAGCCAAAAATTATTTGCACATTAATAGTTTGCCAGAGGAAAAATAAACTCCACTTTAAAAAGTATAACAACTAAAGAACAAGCAAATATATATTTGAACAAAATAATTCTACAATGCCAATAACACAGTTATCTACAAATAATCCTGTCTAAAAAATACATTACAACTCTCTCATTTTTACTATGGAAAATGTATTCAGTAAAATAACATAAAGAAGGTGATGAAATTTTAGTCCAAGCAAACTTTAACAATAGAAAAACTTTAAAATAGAAAAATAAGCTTGAACTTTGGGATTTGATTCTCACTTGCCCCGCCTCCCCCAACTGAGAGGATTTTGAAAGCTTCACAGACTGCCTTTTCCTTAGTGTCTCACCTTGCTGAAATGAAACTAAATGCCTGCAGTTATTCATAATGGGGTCTAAAAGGAAAACTGTTAGAGAAGAAAGCCTTCAACACATGACTTGCCACTGCATACCTTACACTGAGACTTACTTGGAATACACTTGCAGGCTCCACTAAGCATCCTTCATCCTAAATGCAGAAATAAGGTTTCCAGAAGAAAAGAAACAGACAGATGTAACCATATCTTCTCTTTCTAATGTACAGAATAAGCACTGTTTGGAAGCCAGAAGGGGCACTTGAGTTTCGATATTTTCTCTTAAGAGTTTTCTCGCTGAAACCTGGACTCGCAACTATTTTCAAACCAATAAATTGCACCACCTTAGAGGATATTAGAGGATGAAGAGCTTTCTGCTTTCTACGCAGGTAGCATCTTCTTTATTTCTATTTCTCCTTCTCTGTGAGGATTAAAAATAGGAAGCACAATTAAATCCTTCAAGAGTTTCATTTGAACAACAGGAAAATATACTCAACAATTCAACAATGAAACTGCAATATTCATGCTTAGTGTAAGAAAACCAGTAATGTGAAAAGGTGACTTCAAGATGACAGTGATTTCTACAGCTCTCTACCCAATACTTCACATTTTTTCAAACGTGTACAAAATATAAATATATTTTTGTTACTATTTAATTAAAATAGATGTCTTTGATTTTTTCTCAGCTAAACATAGCCAAATGCATGGGAAATTCTAAGGCCAAAGGGAAGCTTTCATTGAAACTGGCAGGCACTTAAGTGTGGCCTCCTGTGCATTTGAAAGTATCACTCCAGTAAACCCCTAATACAAATAAACATGGGAAATAATTCTGAACAGCTCTGAAGAAGGGAAGTTAATTGTTTACTAACACTGTAAATGGAGAGGAAATTTGCTGAAGTAAATTCATCAAACCAAAAAATAAAGTGGTTACTAATTACAGACACTAATTTTGCTCCCAAAAGGGTATGTAGCTCACTTGGGAGACCTGGATGTAACCCTTCCCTGGAGATCACTATCTTATCAAGTAGGTTCTTAGCTATATACAAAGAAAGAGCAATAAGTTTTAAAACTAGCAACTTGTCACTCACGACATTATTCTAGCTATTATATGTATTGAATCGGTTTTAGATTTACTTTTTGAGTAGCCTTTTATGGATAGCCTTCTCTGGAAGTACTACAAAGAAAGAGAGAAGAAGGGAGGAAAGATCAAGATAACTTCAGCAAACCAAGGACACAGGGAGGGGTGTAAAACAAGATAAAAACTAAAATACTTTTTTTGTGAAAACTCTCTCTTGATATACTTAGCAGCAATTACATCTTGGCAATGTTCACATGCAGACTGAAACATGACTGTTTACAGCAGAAAAATGACATTGTCCAGCTCAAAACTGAGGACTGCTTGTAATGTTATGACTAAAAGGAATTATTTTTAGTTTGGCTTGTTCAAAACGGATAGCTGTCAGGAGACTACACTTACACATCCTCAAATATTTTATTTTAATTCTGAAAAAAATTGTTTGGAATTGAAGAAATGCATTTCTTAAATCCTGCAAAAATGACCCTTCAAATGAAAACTTAGAATAGGAGAAATTAAAATATTTGAGGTCTTCTGCTTAAGAAGCAGGTGCCTTGTAAAGTATTCCAAAGGCGTAAAAGACAGTCTGGTGAGTACTGTCATCATAAGGAAGTGATCAAATCTATGATCTTTGCTGCCTGATACCAAGCTTTTTATAACATGTTCCAGAAAGAGTTATTACAGAATTCCAGAGTGCAATATTGAAACATTCAGCTTTTCATTCATAGAATCACAGAATGGCCTGGGTTGAAAAGGACCATAATGATCAACTAGTTTCAACCCCTTCAATGTGTGCAGGGTCACTAACCACTAGACCAGGCTGCCCAGAGTCACATCCAGCCTGGCCTTGAATGCCTCCAGGGATATTATATGATAAGAGACATATTAGGTCTCATTTGGTATCCAAATTGTCACTTTTAAAAGCAAACAAAGCAAAGAAAACATACTACTTAAACTATCCCTACTGAACAAAAAAATCTTGACTCAGCAACCTCAATATCAAGAATGACCCTAAAATAAGATGCATCAACAAAAAGATTACTGACGCTATGTGAAATAACACCTGCACAAAGGTATAATAAAATAGCATCAGTGGTAACTACATAGCAATCTTACTCCTTTTTTGTCAAATAGTCATCATGCATCATGATGTTGAAATAGCAGTATGTATGCTCATTGCTTATGCAGTAACATTAGTTTCTTTCAAGATACTATTGGCACAAATGCTTAACCTTTAGCTAACAAACTTGGATCTTTATCTGTAATATATGCTATTAATTCAATGATAACCAATACTGCATGAACTATGACACTGAAATAAGATAAGAAAGACTGAAGGCAAATATTACTTGTATTGGCATCCAAATCAAGGTATTTTTTAAATAGGCTTCCAGAACAATACAGAAGAAAACTGAAAAACAAGAAAAAAATAGAAGAAAAGAAAATCTGCTACATTACTAAATAAGATTAATCTTCAGTAAACTGATTTTTTTAAAACTGTATTGAATGAAATTACAAATATCTATTTAATACTTTAGAGACATCTTTCACGAAAGGCCCATACTACAGATATGGACAGCTTCAGTGCTCTCTTACTTAACCCAAATCAGCAGGACATAGCATAAAATTATTCTCTATTACATTAATCAGGAATAAAAATAATGTGTGTTTCAGGTTACTTAAAAGAGTGTAAAAAAGAGATCCAAACTATTAGGTGCTCTATCTTCCATATCGCTTTTATATTTAAAAAAATCATCCTCGTCTCTTTTATTGTAAATCACACATGAAATGCCTTTATCTGACATTTCACATAAGTGAAAGTCCTGAAATATGAATCAATACTGTTGAGATTTTCCTCTTCATTCCAATAGATGATGACAAGTCAGACAGAAAGCAATTGCACTAAGTCGCACACATGCTGGAACTGCAACCAAGCTCAGTTTGTCTGTACTTCATGACCTGCAGCATTTACAGAATATCATCAATTTTATGTTATTATAGTATCATTATCAAAATTCAAAATGTATCACTGAGATTCATCAGACATGAATGCTACTCAACCTAAATGGTAACATGTTGTGGTAAAGCATATATTTTTATAACAAACCTAAGCAGTAAAAACATAAGAAAATCTTGAGGTAACTTATATAAATGACAGCATCTCATCCAAGAAAGAAACATCTCATAAATACAAAAGGAACAGCTGAGCCAAATGAAAAGCCAGCAAGGAAGCTTAAGGGGCATAAATTTAGCAGAGATAAAGAACGCTTATTCTCAGTTTGAAAGTATATGCACAGGTGCATGTGTATGCACATACACACATCTAAGATCTTTTCTTTATGATACAACACTTTACTCTTCAGCTGCAAACAGGGCACCTCACTAAGAGAGTGACAAGCCATCATATCAACATACAATGTCTCTAGCCACCCAACCAAATATTGCACATGCTCTGAATTGCCAAAAATGGTTTCTGCAAGATGAAAGTGCATCTGAAATTGCTAGTTGAAAATTCTATCTCACGCTCAGTGAGCAGACAAAAATTACTGAACACGTTGGAAAATGAGCACATTCAGCTGTATCTGCCCTGCATTATTTTACATAAATATTGGATTTGGGATTTTGACAGTTCTTATTTGTGCTCTTTGACAAAAATGGTCATTAAGTTAAGGGAAACATGAGAGACAGCAAGATGGGCAAAAACATACATTTGCTCTCGTAAACTAGAATCCACTGTATGAGTACAAAGCATTAGCCAGGAAAAAGAGGCATCAAATTCTCTTGAGATTATTTCATACAATAGTGTCTTCCAAACTTTAATATCTTGCTAGGCAAATTTTTAAAGCAGAGTAATGAGAAACAGGCTATCTACTTGGCCCAAGATGAGTACCAGTCAGGTGTTAAGAGCCCAGTGAGCAGAGCTGCAGGTACGTAAATATTCATAAAGTCATGAATTCAGGAATGCTGATTAGTAGGCAACAGACTTCCAGAAATATGTTTGCCCAACCTAATTATCCCTTCACTTAAATGCGTGCTAAGGTAATTTTGAATTGTAATACATGACAAGCATCAGCATACAGCAGAAAACTCCTAGGTGTCATTAAATACCCCCGCACCTTAACACTCACCTTTATTTGTAAAACATATTTAACAAAAACACTCCATCTACTTGTGACAAAAACAAACAAGAAAAAAACCCTCATTTACTACCTGATCTACAAAATCAAACTGAAACCTGACATCCAAGTTCTAGGTTCTCAACTTTGCCTACATTAATAAAAGCTTTATAAATCATTTTTTTTCCTCAGTCTACTGTCTACTGTCCACAAAAACTTGTCTTTGAAATGCTGGGAATAGCAATTTGGTATTAGTGGAGTTAACTCTAACTAAAATTCATTTTAGCTTTGCTGGTTCCAGAATGATTACAGAGTTAAAAGACAATAAAAATGCTGGCAAGTGTGAATCTGAGTGAACAGACCTACTTACAATGGAATTTCTGTGCATCGGCTTTCAAAATGTGATTGCACTCTAAGAGACAACTGTGTATCTACGTAACAGTACTCAAAAGAGTATTCATTCCCTAGTTCCAGTTTAAATTAGGGACTAAGCTCAGAAAATATCTGAGAGGTGGAAGAAGAAATACAACAAATAGATCATTAAAATGAAAATCTCTGAACACCTTAATTAATATCTCAGCTACTAAGACAAATCTTTGAGTCCTGAGAGAATGAAAGGAGCAGTCGTTACAAATACTTTTATTAGAAAACAGATGTTTCCAAAATCACTGCTTGAACTATTTGTTAACATTAGATTTTGGATAAGCTAGCTCTCACTGGATGCTTGCTAAATTCTCTCATGTAAATTTCACTATTGCTAGTGAGAAAACAGATTAAATGTGAGATTAAAACTAAAGATAATAAGAATAAAATTAAGATAGTATTAAATTGGAGAAAGACTTCAAAACATGAATAGATCTATTTAATAGATGAATGGTTCCTTATCTACAGAAATGTTGGGTATATTAAAATATATCATGTATATTAAAATGATGAAATTAGTTACTAATAACTTCGAAGATGCAAGTATAACATGTAAATGCAATATGTATTAAATTGCATAAGTAAGCAGCAGACTACAGAAAAAGTTTCTTCTATATTTTTAATTACCTTATTGTGCATGTTCTTATTCCTGTTAAGAAAAAAAAATAATTGCACACTTTTTACTTTGTAGCAAGTTGAGAAAAAATCTTTTTTTTTTTTTGTACAATTAAAAATAATCTAAAAGAAAGAGCTTGGGCAGCTATTTCTCTGCTTCTTCATATGCTTTCTGTCTTAAAGCCTTCCATTTCCTTTAGGCCAAAAAATTATCTATTTTATTCCTAATATTTCAGAAAAAAAAGGAAACAAAAAACAAAGAAGGAAGGAAGGAAGAAGCAAACAGCAGCAAAGCAAAAATTCCAGAATCAGTAGTTTTTTCACCTGGAGGGGAAGAAGAAAGTAAGTTCTGGTTTGCTTTTCCCCTTCTCTTTTTCTTATGAATATTTGGGAAAAGTAACTGTATGTATATGACTATACATATTTAATGTTTTACATATTAACAATTGGACACCCAGATGCCTAGGTGCATATTTTGCAGGTGTTTTCCATTGCAGTTATCATTCAGAAATGTTTCTACCTTCTGTTTTATTCATTTTTTTAGCATACATTTCACTGGCCCTAACAAAGGACAAGAGAGTTGCTTTTTCTTTTTTTTTTTCTTTTTTTTTTTTCCCTAATCATTGCATGGCTGATGGCTGGATCGCATGAAGCTTTCTCTCATTTTCTTAATTCTCACAGCATAATCCTCCCAGCAAAGAGCTATTCAGTAAAACAATTCTCTCTGTCTTTAAAAAGATACTAGTCAGGAAGTCAGATGTTGCATCAGGCATCTCCTAAACCAGACCACCCTCCTAGCCACCGCATTAGATACCGTTCCTCTGGAAATTGCTACTAAAGTACTAAAAGCCAAAGCTGTAAAAAATTGGTTCCAGCAGACAGGAATGGAAACATCTGACTTGCTCTTTCTGTAGTACATGGAATCAAGATTTTCCTGTCATCTCATACAAGCTCATGCTGTGTAGCCAGACAATGTGACTATCCTAAGAATGACCCTTGTGAGCTCTGGGATTATATCAATCTACCAACCCAAAAACATACACATTTATGTGCAAGTTTAAATTTTTATTTATGGATCCAACGGGAAGTATTTTGCAGTTGAACTCTGATTCTGTGGACTAGTTCTGTCTCTTTCCAATAGACTTGCCAAAACCTCCAGTTGCTAGCTACCATAATCAAAATATAGCACTTCGTTTTTTCTCTCCTTAAATCATTCCACTCATACTGTTTTGTAACACAGTTGATAGCACTGGCTTCAGCTCCAGCTTTTCTTTCTTCACGTGTTCACAACAGAACCAAAGTCAGCTGATTTTTTAGCTTGGCTTAAACCTATTACTATGCTACTTCTAGAGTCATCAACTCTGCGATGATGCTTTATTTCCTTTTTGCTCCTTCATTAACAGTTCAGTTCTCTCTGGCTTCACCCATCAGTGATTCTCTCAACTTCCGTGCACTTCTTTCTAGGTTGCTCTCAAGAAAAGAGCTCACAAGAGTTTCAGTGCAACATGCCAACCATCCTCAGTTATTTAATACCTGACTAAAATGAACACCTCTTTCGTGGCATTTACTAATTCCTAGACATATACTCCACCACCATTACAGAAAAAAAAAAAAAAAAAACCACAAAAATTTGAGAAGTTACTCTTTTTAAGAAGTGCCACTTAAGTCTACTCATTTCTATAAGTGTCCAATAAGATTTGTCTTTTTAGAATTTCATCTCTACATGTCACATACGTGCTGGCAGCTGTGAGTCAACCAGGCACACTACAAAGTCCTGGGAACACCTCACTAAATAACAAACAACAGAAGCTGTTTCTCTTCAGAAACAAATAGTCACTACTGGCTGCTTTCATACAAGATAGTCTTTAACCTAAACAAAGCATGAGGATATAGGCGAGACAAACTGAGGCCGTCTCAGAGCAGCAAATCAACAAGTAATATCTCTAGGACAAGCCAAAGGAGTTGAATCAGAGATAAGGGAAGAGATTTAATAGCTTAATGTGAACTAAACAATTGGATTTTAAATGTCCAATTATAGTTTGGAAAACATTTACTGGAATTACATATTCAGAATGATAATCGAGGAACAGATATGCAAAGAAAGCTCTCTGCTGAGATGCATCCCCAGCCACTCATCTTGCTGCTGAAGATTCAATTTTGCAAGATGAACCGTGCAAAGAGCCACAGTCAATAAAACAGTCAAATAAGTGGCACTTCTGAGATGAAATGTTTAAATACACACGAGGAGAAAATAAGGTTACATTTCTTTTCTGGGAGTTGGACAGTCTCACCCTCAAGTGAAGTGATTTATCATTACAAGTTTCAGAGCAGTCAGATAAAGGAACAACTTCCTTACACTTAAACCAAAGCTGTAGCTGAAGTTTTGGAAAGTAGCCCACAGAGTCAACAAAAATTGATGTAGATCAACCTTTCTGAGCAGGCAAGTTGTCCCACTGAAAACTGCTAAACAAAACCTATTTCTGAGCAGGCAAATTGCTAAACAAAACCTATTTCTGTTTAAACTTGCACTTTTCATTGGGAAAAAAAAAAAAAAAAAGGTTGCCATCTCCTTCTAATGACAAGAAAATAATTGGAACTGAACCAGCTTTTAAGAGATGAATAGCTGAGTGCAAATGTGAATTTCACTGTGGACATCCTTCATTTCAGAGAGAACAGGCCACAGGCCAGGAATACTTGCATATGGAATAAATTTTTACCGCTTTGCTAGCTGTGTACTAGCTGAAAGCTTCAGAAGACTTGGAATGACTAGTTTAAGGCTGACAATCTTTCAGCTAGGAAATGCAACCCTGAAGAAAGCAATCAGCATCCAACTGTTTGCAGATGCATTTCAAAAGACAGAAGATTAAGCAGTGGACATATGTGTATGTTCACAGGCAAAACCATTAAAACTCCTCTCACGAAAAAAGACCAAATGACTCGGAGGAGAAGCTTTTTAAACTAAGCTATATAAATGGTGATTAAAAAACACCCAAACACCTAGGCAACCACATTAAAGTACATCAGTTATGCTTAATATTCAGAGATGGTTAGGGACATCTCAAATTTTACTAATACATTACTTCTAAGTTTTCATATCTACCATACGTATGTTTTGGACTGTATCCAGTTTAGCAAATCCTCTCCCACCAGAGAACCTATTTACTATGAACTTAGTTAACCTATTACAAAAGACTCAGGTGCATTTACAATATAGAAGGGCATAACTGCCAAACATCCAAGTTAAATTTAATGTTTGGTAAGAAAGTAATAAAACTATTTTGATTTCTTTCTACAAAAACACAGAAAATTAAAAACCTGGAACATGCAAGATTGCTCTGCATGTAAGGCGGTTTTAGTACAAGTTCCATGAGTGCACAAAGAATTCATCTTTCACTTCATGCGAAAGAGGTCACAACTTTCTGACTGAGGGTACCTGGTTAATCAAACAGTTATGCAAAATTCCATTAGGATGAAACAAAATAAATGTATGGTCTCTGAAATACCTTCTTCTTTCTTTTTTTTTTTTTTTTTTTAAAAAAAAGATGGACGCCAAAGATAGATTGGGCATATACTGTAGATTAGTACATGAACAGCAGAAACTAATGGTTAAACAGTTATCTAATGAATATATAGAAAATAATCACTAGAGGTGTTTAGTCGACAACATGCATAATAAGAATTTGAGAGCTAATCAGTAAAATAAGGCCTGTAAAAACTACGCGGTGCTTTTTTTCTATAGTGAAATATCCATATTGTAAAAAATTTGTAAAATGACTTGGGTATTTGGGGTCCTTGATGCAGGCTTCTCCAAAATTTTAAAATATAATAATATAATAATATGATATTATGATATATATATTACATAAACACATATAATAAGATGTATTATATATGTGTGTGTGTATACGTATATAGTCTTTTATGTATACACATATAGTCTTTTATAAATCAATCTTGTCAAAAGAATCAGAAAAACAAGAAGAAAAAAGAGTATCAGGCTTCAGCTCCTAGCAAGAAATTTATAAGAGTACAAAAAAGAGATTTTCAATACAATTTGAATTACAACTTTAAGTACAGATTTCACAGTCAGGGACAGGACAGTCAGTGATACTATCCATTCAAACAAAAGATAAAAGGGAAAAAAGTATGTTTGGTACATCACAGCTGTCTTCCATTACCTGCAATTATGCATGTTCAGGCCAAGCTGGGAGCAAAATATATACTAGAAATAATAGTTAACCACATGTTATAAGGCAACAGAGTCATACAATTTCCAGTACATGACATTCACTTGAAGTGAAAAACACCAACCATCCCACTATCAGGATACAGGGTTTTGTCTTACACTGCAGAAATTGTAATGAAATGCAAGTAAAATTGGGTATATTAAAAAATAAATAAATAAATAATCAGTTCTTGAAATATGTTTCTTGATAAATTCCATTCAAAGATTTATCCTTTTGATCACATACTTCATAACAACAAGTGATTAATACGGGTGTTCTGGATTAAATGTCTAGTCCTTATTTTCAATACCAAGCATATAAACCTTCTAATAAATTTATTGGATCTGTATTAAAAAGTTACACTTTTGTACTTCAACCAAAAAGCTAAATCAAAACCATTTCTGATACTGAAAGCCTCTTTTTATAATTTTAGTCAGGTCTTACTGACAGAAATTTTCTATTCATTTGTTCTTGTTAAAATACAGTCTTCAATGGAGAGATTCATCTTCCACACCACTCACATTATAGATTTTTTTATTTCTCAATTTCACTAAGCTAAGATGCTCTTACAGTCTCTTCTTACAACCATTTTTGGTCATTCTCGCCATTCTTGCAGCTCTTCCTAGCATCACTTCCAGTCTCAATTTATGTCTCACGTGAAATAAAAATTGTATGCAGCATTGCAGGTGAAATCTCAAATTCACTTTCAATAATGGCACAAATGCTTCCTTAACAACAGAATCTATAAAACATTTTTAAGCTGGGTTTCACCAGAAGTCAGTCATCTTCTGAGATTTTTATATATATTCTCATTTGCACTCACTTTTAACTAGTAAGATAATTGCTTATATTTGTCATTTCTGCTATTCACCTTAACTGCAGGACCTTCTGATCATCATTCTGGCACTGGACTACTAGCTTCATCTAACACAGAATTGAAAATTATTTTCTCCTTTTTATTGGGTAAAGTCCTAATAGAAATATTTGTAGATTCATGACACCATATAAGACTGCCAAAAGATTGTATTTTAAAGTTAAGATTAAGAAAAGAAAAATGTCAACTAATGATAGAACAATATTTCTTTCCCTTAAAATATACTATCACTAAAAGGAGGGAGGGAGATATTATCAAGTATTCAGCTGCTAAATGAAAATCAATATACAAATAAACCAATTTCCAAATAGAACACAAATGACCTTACACAGCCCCTTTTCATCTCAGTTCTATTTCATAGTCCCACTGTCATATTCACTATTGAAACAAAACCGCAATGGCAAGGATTACGGGGCGTCTGGCCTTTGCAATGCTGGTTTAATCTCTTTTTCTTAACACTAAAATGCAGCAGTTTTCATCAGACTGCTGATAGGGGAGTAACATATTCAGAGTAGGATGCAGAAAAGCCATCGTGCTGAATAAAAAAGCTTTAAGTCAGCATGTACAGCAGAAAGTTCTCTGTCATTAGGTAACAGAAATGCTGAGGAAAACAATCTTAAACCTCATCACTAAAGCAGGCATCTTGGGTCCTCCCTTTGTAAGGGTGATCTTAGCCAGCAGCTTACAGAGAAACAAATTCATAATAAAGGATCATTACCATAAACCACAGACCAATTTAAAGACAGGCAGGTCCTTTGGGGTTTGCTTCTCTGCCTAGAACATAAAACCTCACATTTTTAATGCTGTCACTGCTGTAGAGCAGAGGAAGATTTGTATGTAACTTCACCTCTTTACAAGATATAATCCCAAGACATGTGGTGCTTCTCATTAAAGTCTGCCCTAATTACTGGTTTCATAAAACTTGCCCTATCCACTTCTTGAATTGCCCCATCTTCTGCTGCTGCAACTCAAACATCAGACATACCAAAAGTATTACAAAAATTGTGTAAAATAACTATTCCTTCTCACATTTAAAAACAGATTTATTTTTCCCACCAGAAAAAAAAAAAAGATATATATGCTATTATTATATGCTTTTCAAACTCTGCTTTTTAACATCAGCTTCTTTGTAGCTTTCCTAGCTATCGCAAAGGGCTAAAAATATATTTTGTTTCTTGCTACTTTACACAGTACTGAGCAATAGCCAATGTGGTTTCCTTTTAATGTAGATAATTTTTTAATTTAAGCATCTAATTTCACTTTGAAATTTCCACTTTCCCATTAAATCTTTCAGTGTTGGTGGAAAAAGAATGCAGATCTAAGAAAAAGCATCCACTCCCCTACTTGCAAAAACTCTTTAGTCATTAAATTACTTCTAGAACAACTGCATTAAACTATCAAAGTCAATTAAAAAAATCTCCCTTCTCATTTTTGTCAGTCTGAATGTTCTTCTTGCTTTACAAAAGAAAAACTGCCTGATAAAGAGATGTTATTCTTACATTTGATTTACTTTATTCACCTTTTCAAGAGAACTGTGGTTACTGTGTGACTGTCAGAAGGATTTTTTGTTTGCACTATTATCTCCCTATGGAGATATCAGATTTTGCTGTCTCTTTTCCTCCAAAAGAGCTATAGATGGGCTAGCTACACTGTTAGATCTTATTTCTGAGTTGTCCATATTCCTTTGTCCATCGACTGAAGCTCTGTCTGCAGTACGATGCTTGGACCAGGCCTCCCTTTTTTTCCCAGGCTGCTACATAAACTTTTCAATACCGCAGGGATCTCTCAACAATTGCTTGAAAAGTTAATCAGTTTCAATGTTCCTTTCACACTTCTATCCAATCCCCAGAGTTCCTTCTTAAGATTAAAAATCAGACACCTCAATAGCAGGAGCCTTGCCAACCAGCTTCTGAATCAGCAAAATCTGATCTCTAAACACAGTGAAGAGATCTTCCTCTTGCCCACTGTGACTAAATCCAAATGAATTAATTCATCTTTGTGTAATGCACCTGGCAAACAAAACAGCTATTTGTCCCTGCAGTGAGTGATCCCATGACTGTGGCATAGTCCCATGATTTTTCTTGTGGAGGAAACTTTTCTACTTTGTCATACGTGCTGTTTGAAAACACCTGTCTGCCTCCAAAAAGCAAACTAAGTACAATTCAGTATATAAAGAACTCCTTTTTAAGAAAACAGTTTAGTCTGGAATATTTTTAGTACTAGTATATTGAACAAGAAGAAAATTTGGAAAGGATATTGAGTGGTCATAAGTGAGAGAGTAGTCCTTCATTACCTGTTTGAGCAGTAATCAACATTGGCATGCATGGCCATTCAAGAAACAAGGACAACACCTGCAACGGTGGAACCTCCAATGTTGCAGGTCTTTAAAAACAGATCAGGCATTTACCAGGACTGATATGAGACTAATTCAAGAGACGTGCTTCACAATTCTTCCTGAACAGCTGTCATTCATGTTTCTTCTTGGCACTTTTTCCAGGACAACCCTTCAGCTAGCTGACAAATATGACCCTGATATGTTCACTGACAAGAAACATGGAGCTTTCAAATCCTGCCTGTTCTCATCTGCCTGGCAGACAAGATAGTTCTGAAGATAAGTTCTGTGCAATTTTTACAGTACATGTTACCCAAGTCAGACGATGATAACATTCAGAGAGCTAGCAAAAACCAGCCATGCCCACAGTTACCAAACAAGAATTATAACTTTGTCTACAATGCAAAACAGTCACAACAGTCATGTTTTAAATATCCATTCTAAACATGGTGCACCCTATCTCTGCTTAAGAGGCACATAAGACAACATTTTCTTAAATGTTCTAAAACAATACATGAAATGACAAGTTTTGTATGTTTAACTCGAATACTCAAATAACGTGAGATGCTAAACATATCGAAGTGAATATAAAAATCTGTAAATAAGCCTCATGTAAGGAGAGAATGGAGTTAATTTATAATTCTCAACACAAAACATTTTTAGTCTTTTCCTTCTCCTACTGGAGGGCCAGGAAACTGGAAACAAAACTCAACATTTTGAACTGTGGAAGAGCACACATACCAACACTTGAAATTTGAACTTCAATTCTTGTAGCTGTATTACATATCTCACAGCATCCCTCCCAAGTCTTTTAAGTTTATATTATATTCAGCATAACATCTAAAATACAAGGATTTACATAAAGCTCTCAAATTCTGTTAGTAGGAGATTCATTACATTTGGTTATAAGAATAACCAAATAAAAGTTATTTATTAACTTTTCTTTACCTCTCCTTAATTACTTGACTTTTTCTTTTTCCTCTCTTTATCTTCTTTTTCTGCACTCTGAATACACTTGCTCTGTTCAGTAACAGTAAAAGATAAGAAACAAACAAACAAGAAGTGGTAAATCTGGGTTTTCATCAAAACACCAGAAGTATCCATTTTCAGTTATGGAGAGATGGCACATCCACCTTGGACAATTTAAAGGCTGCAAATTGATTCTAATTGCACCACTGTATATGCCAGACAGAATGTGAAACTGTCACTGTAATCGGCAAGATCAGTGTAAGATTTAAACTCAGCAACCCATCCATAGGTTAGATGGGGCCCTGAGCAGCATCCATTAGATATGGAGGTTGATGGTCCTGAATGTGGCAGGGGAACTGGAGCTTCTTTATCCTTGAGGTCCCTTCCAACCCAAGCCATTCTATGATTCTATGAAGTCTTAACTTTTATGAGGTTTTACTTATGTATTATTTGTTGGTTTCATGGTGATGCAAAAGGAAATTCAGGACACTGTCATTGTGAGATATTTTGCCAGTATGCAATTTTCCTCATTAGTGATAGCTACTTAAAAAAAAAAAAAAAAAAAAAAAAAGAAAAAGAAAAAGAAAAAAAGGGCTTCCAATGTATTAATTTCCAGTGCAAATGCTTTTCAATAATGCATCTCTGACATCAACATTACTTAAACACAGTGACTAAAATTGCTTAAAATTAACCTACTATATATTTTAAATTTGACAATTCGGAATATCTTTGTCAGTGTTTGTTACTTAAAAAAAAATTAAGCATAGCTTCATTATAAAATACTATTGGATATAACATTGGAATGAATGCAATAAAGCAAACTTCACTGAATTTTACTTTTGGGGTCAATGACCAAGATAATGAAAAAAGGTTGTTGCCTTGTTGCAAATACCACTAGTGTAGTGCAATGCCTTTACTTATTTATTACATGCTGTAAAGTGATTTGGTAAGAATTTCATTGTGTACTTAGGTTCAATTTCACATTTGTTTCCACCCAGTGGTCTGGCCCAAATACAAGGTTAAGAAATATGCAAGCAAAACCTAAGTAGCATGTTTGATCTTATAAAAATTCATGAATATTGTTACCACATGCTTTCTTCACACACAAAAAAGAATCTAAATACCATCTGTGCAAGATAGTCTAATTAGGGGATTAGGACCACATAAGTTCTGTTAGCTCACATGTTCAAATGCCTGCTCCCTTGGCCACTCTCGAAAAGCCATAAGTGAAGAACAGAAAAAAGGACAGCAGCACCCCACTGGATCCAGTGCAGACAAACCTCACAGAATTTAGTTGTCCACTCTACCCACGGGAGCTTGTATCTTTTTTTTTTTTTTTTTTTCTTTCCTTGATGTATAATGCTTGGCCCAGCACAAAGCTTGTGAATAAACTTGGCATTAGATGAATCACATTTTAATATGTTCAAATGATATTCTGCAACAGACCAGTGTTTAATGGCTGCAGCACACTACAGGGACCAATTTTTCAGGATTTGGCACCAACAATAGAAAACTAAATGATAAAAGCACATAAGTAGTTCTTAAACAAAATAAATGAGGTATAAACATAAGTAAAAGCTGTACTGAATATATAAAAAGAGTTCAACTATACAAAAATCCCAAGATCCATTTGGAACCAAATAATTTTAGAACAGAAGTGATAAATGTACCAAGATACCTTCTATTAAAACACAGTCACTAACTAACAGGCTTCACCATTAATTTAAAACTGTTTCTGTTTGCAACATCATTTTTCTTAATCGCAGGATAATTAATGAATGCTAGTAACAACATGCAACCAAAAGCCTTAAAGGAAAATCAGATCTTTGTATTTCGAACACTAATTCTGACAAGTTTCAACAGCTTATGTTATATTAAACAAATTGACAGGAAATTTAAGAGCTAGAACTCACTCACAAAAATGTATGCAATACATTTCTTTTTGGCTCACCAAATAGTTACAAACAGATGGGCTTTATTTATCTAACTTATTCAATACATTTTTTCTTTTTTTTTCTTTTTTTTTTTTTTAACCTTTTCTGTAACAGCTGCTGATGGTTCATTCTCACAAAAAAAATCAAAATGTGATCCTGGTCATGAATCACAATTAAGCAGCTAGACTGTTTCTTGACTGAATACATGCATACATTTTTATCTATCACAGACTTAAAGATTCGTTTTTTAAAAATATTTTCCAGTTTGAAGCTAAGCTAGCATCCTTCTGCAGGAGCAGAACATATTTCCAGACTATACTAAATATAATGGCTAGAGTCATTCCAGTGGTGTAGCTAGGAGAATGCCACACAAAAAGTCAAAGTAATATACCAAAGTTTTGCAAGAAAAGTCAAGAGAAAGGGAACTTTTGGCCACCAGAACCCTGCAGTTACATTCCCAAGACAGGATCATTTGGGTGTTCAGGTAAAGTCCACATACCTTTCAAAAACACTATTTAGTAATAAAGATGACCACTGTTGTAGTGTAATTAAACTGTAGGAGGAAATGTCTGAAGTCAGTAAACATTGAGTTATTCAGTGTGATTACAGTACTGAACATAATTGATTTTCAGTGTTATCCCATGCTTAGTAGTAGCACTGCTGACCAGAAGCCTGAAATTACGGAATAAAGTTTCAAAGTGATTTGGTAAGTATAGCTGGACATCCAGCTATAAAAAGCCATCCCTGAAGATAAGTTCTTTTATTACTTAAGCCAGGTTTAAAATATCTCTGAAAAATAAGGGCTCTATTAAATTTACTAAAATGATCTGCTTTGACTGATGTTTCAGTAATTCATTAAAATTAAAATTATAACTTTAATCAAGAAAATGTTCAGTTACTGGTCAAGCCAGAATGAACAAGTTTCTCACACCATAATAATTTTTGGTGTTCCAGCTGAGCTACATAAATATTGAAGAAAGAGAAGACAACAAATACTATGTCTACATTCCACAATGTGAACAGTAGTTGCAACATGTTTAAAATCATAGCTCTCACTCGTTAAAGACTCACACTCAGTCTCCCAGCCTTTACACTTTAGTGCTTTCTCGAACACTGACTTCTTCAATGAGCTCGTGTTGCCAACAGATGCAAGGATGCTGCTAACTCAGTTTATGAATGGTTGCCAGAAGAGATTTGCTGCTTCAGGCTGAAGCAAATTAATCCCAGTAGAGGCAAGGTTTATTTGCTTCTCCAATAGTTTGAAAGAAATACTGATGGCACAGTTCTGAGCAAAGCTAAGGACAAGTGAATACCAGAGACAGCCATGGAAAAGCCAGCACTCTGCTGGAATGCTCTTTAAAGTCCACATTACCTATAGGATATTCACCTCAGAAATTCCACTTACTATTTGCAACACACTGCTATTTGCTCTTTAAATGTTTACATAAAGAAAATTGTTACTAACATTGTATACATACATTTAAAGTCAAGGGCACAAAGCTTGACAGTGAGTGCAATAAAATCTAAAGAAGTGTAAGGTAAGGTAAGGTAAGTAAGGTTGGTTGTTTTTTTTTTTCCCCAAAAAATTAGAAAAATAAAAGGATATTTGTGATGACAAAAATATCCTTCAAAATGACTGCTATTCTTAGAAAATTTCTTTTATTTTTATTTTTTTATGACCATGAAAAAGAAACTAACAAAGGGAAAGCAACTTCATCTCCATTTTCAGTAGCTCACCTAGAAGAGACATCTCATTATCTCATTTTATACTGGTATGGTGAAGCTTTCCTTGCTGTTCTGAAAGCCAACTCAGTACTAGAAATCCAAGGTGGCACCACATTAAAATCTTCCCTGCTTGCCTTGTGAGCCAAAGAACTGCCTAGAATTGTGTAATTGCCATGCTGCTTCCCGCTTGATCATTCAGCTACAGTAATATATATGTTAAAATACCTAGCTTATCCACATCACACAAAAAAATTCTAACAGCTTGAAAAAGTCATCAGAGAAAAAGTTTTTTTTTTTTTTCTTTTTTTAATTGGGTTTGCTTTTAAACTTTTTCACACAAATTATTTTTTTGAAATATGTTTTTAGTTGAGTAGCCCAAGTCAGCAACATTGGAGAGAAATAATAAGAACTGACTAGAAACTCTACATGTTTAATAGCAAACACTCAGAAAGAATGCAACTATCAAGGAATCTGCAGGCTGATCTTTTAAATTATAGGCACAGCATCTAAGAAGAGACTGCTTTCCTGAAGCATTATTTCCTACTATGTTGATCAGTAGGAGTATTCAAGTGCTAAATTGTAAGCTAAGCAACACAGAATAACTTTGGCTGCTTTGGGTGGGGAGTTCCATATTCAACTGTTCATTTTCTTTATGCATACATGAATCTGCATGCATAATACATGAATTTGTACTATACCCAAGTAACATAGATCCTATGCAAAGTACGTATTTGTACAACATTAAGCACTACAACACCAAACTTCCGCAGTATTTTCACTTCCAGAAATTTTTCAGCCTTTTTTATTTTTGGTCCAGCCTCGACTTGAACTTTAGCTTTCCTGTGGACATTTATACATACAAACAAACCAGTAAACAAAAAGCAACAATAACAACAAAACAATTAGAATCACTGAGTAAAAATCTCTGCAGGAAAGCTTACATTTGTGAAGAAACGGAAATCAAAGTTCTGTCTGCAATGCAACTTAAAGGCAAATTTTAATCATCAGTGGTGTGGATAACAAAAACATAGTAATGTTTACTGGTAAATAAAATGTTATTAGTCACAGCCAGAAGATTTTGGAATATGTATATTTTTCATATAAATATATATGCGTGTCTGTACATATAAAACTTAACTGGCTTTGAAATATCCACTGATTCAAACCAGTAGAAGATTTACAAACCTGTTGAAATTCATTTTTAGCTTAACTTTATTTTTAACTTTCTACTGAAAAAATAATCGAGAAATGAACTGGAAACTAACTGTTTCCCTCCCCTCACTCTGCCAAGCATACTTTTCACTTCTATTTTTACACCCATCCTAACTGAACTTAATTATTACAGTCTCTGCCAATCTAGGTTTCCTGTTTTTTTACAACTTCATATTATTATTACGTTCTCAGAAATATAACATTAACAAAGCTCTCAGGACAGATAAATGAACTATTTGCACTTGAAATAATATGCTACATTTCATTTTTTCCACAACTGTTGTTTGTTAAGAACCTCACACTCATGACTTTGCCATTATGGGCTTTGGCAGGGTCTAGAGGCAACGCTGAACGCTGGTACGTAAGCTCTGTAAAAGTAGCAGAAACAGTAAACAAGGCCTATTTTATTCTGTTACTGACAGATGAATCCCCAGAAGGTACAGATACAAGAAGTTCACTGTAAAACAGCAAACATTGGAGTTGAATTATTTACCATGGCCACAGATTTGAATGAAGAACACAGAAGTAATGCATTGCAGACTTCTCCTTTCCCTCTCTCAAAGGTCAATTTATAAGGGATAGAGTTAGGCTTAATTTATCAAGCGTTTACAAGAAATAGTCATAGGAAATTAAATTCATGGCCAATAACAGAAGCGTGGGAGAATTTCAGCACATCTCCCCAGTGATCATCTCTAGTAAGTCATCAGTTCTTTAGTATTAAAGAACTCTTTCTTTTAACCATGTTTCCTTTTAACCATGTTTCTAAGTACCACATTTAAATTGTCTTAAAAAAAAAAAAATTAAAAAAAAGCTGTATGTTTACTTCACTAGCTGACAGTTCTACATTGAGGTTCCTGACGCTTCTGCATCTTTGGGAAAATGGACCCAGCAGGTCATCTAAGTAATGAACCAGAGCCTGAGGCAACAGAGAGTCTGAAAGACTCAAGGATGGTGTAAAGCCACTTCAGTTTGACTCCAGGCTGTACACTTCATATGCCTTTTTGAACTCTCTTGAATATTTAAAAAAAGCCACATATTATAATTCTCTTTGTTGTTTTGACATCAGCCTCTTCAGCTCATCTCTACCTTTAAATCATTGGAATACAAAAACTTCCTTGTAGGACTAAGCTAAAGGTCAACACTGCCTGCACCCCCACTAATGGTGAGATGAAGATCCTTATGTTACAACTCTAGCAGAATGACTGCTTTCCCAACAGAGAGCTCAGCTTCTGGCAGCCAGAAACTGCAGATGTGAAAGTATTTGCATCTAGACTCACGTATTTAGTAGCCACTGAAACATCTATCCCTTGTAGTTATTTCCTTTCGGAAATTGTTTGTACCAATATTGAACCAATGAAGACATTTCATCAGGGTAGAAAAAAAGAACAGGCTGAGATTTTTCAGTTCAGTCGGTAATTTTTGTCAGACTTTCTCCAGACCAATACATCAATTAAGCAAAATAATATATGATTCTCAGTTTAACGTGAGAGATAGAATAGACACAAAAATAATTTTCTTATAGTTGCCTCAGAAACCACGTAATTTTTTAAAAACATATTCTAATTAGAAAAGATAACTAAAAAGGCGCCAAGGATTTTTCTAGATTGTCACATGCAGGATGTCAAAACACAAGCGCTGAGAAAATGTACTTTCCATGTTCATGCCCTTAAGCCTTTTCCTGATAATAACTACTCAATCTGGTCAACTGAACAAAGTCTTAATTTCCTAAGCATTTCCAGGAGAAAAATCACCCCCACTCCTTCTTGAACATAGCTTTTAAAAAACATTATCATGACTGTTATTCCAAGGAAAAAGCATTTTCTTGTAAATACTACAACAATCCTTTCAGGCCTCTGCGACAATCCTTAGACTAAGATCATATAATAGAATTTTAAGTTTTATGAGGTAATCAGTACTATTGGGAAGGACAGTTGGAATATGGAAACAAGACAAAGGCTCTTCATCATATAGAAAAACATCCACAGACAAAACATAAAACCAAATTAATCAAGCTGAGCTAACAATGAAAGTGGTATAATGCTTCACACAGCAGAATGTTCCCAGTGGCCTTCCAGAAAAGAGAAAGGAATTACACATACATTTTTTTTTTCCTAAAAGTTACTGCCCAATACCTAGAAGTTAAAACTGAATAACCGACAAGTAAGCCCACAGCAGAACTGTTGGAGATCAATGAACTTTAAGGTCCCTTCCAAACTAAGCCATTCTACAATTCTATTAAAACATGAGTTTCAATTGAAGATGTGCCCTCCAAGTTGTATACAATCCCTGACATCTCATTTTAGAATACTATGTACTGGAGAACTAAAACAACTAGAAACCCTCCATAAAATCCCCCTTAGCTCAATAGCTATTTCTGAAAACTAACTATGTCTATTCTGTCAAAGCCAGAAACTTTTCTGTTCCCTTTTAGAAAATGATATTTTCTTCTTTTCTTTTTTTTTTTCCTTCCATTAACGATACAACTACTTCTACCATCAGTTTATTCACAATACAGAATAACAGAGATGCCACACAGATACCCTTCGGATAGGCATAATTAGCTTTAAATCATCATCATCTGAACAAATTCTGAAGTAAGGTCCTTGAGAAGCAATCACTAAGCAGAAACAAAGAAATACAAATCTTTCCAGAGCTTTCCAGAGTTTTAACCTTCCTACAATCTTGCCTTTGCCTCTCAGATTTATAGCAAACAACAGAAGAAAGATGTCAGTTGTCCTCCTGAAGACATGAAGAGCTACTAAAGTGTCTTATCAACATTTTGGGGAAAACCAAGTTCCTGCCACTTTCTCTCTAGTTCCACTCAAACTGAGGGCACTAGTATTAATTAAAACCACCCAGCTAGATTTATAGCATGAGCTCTGTTTGTTGTTTTAAATTGTTGAATATCAATTACCTTATTATTTTGTGATTAGCATGAAACATATGCATCTATGTCTTGTGGCTTTTGGCAGTGATTTAAAAAAATTCAGCAACTTTGCATACGGCTGTAAAACAGCATGTTTCCAGGCATTTTTAGCGCTGACTAGAGCCATTCTCAATCTGCTCAGCAGCATGAAGTTAATTAGGAGAGGCATGAAGCTTATGGCTGGGTGTAGATATCAGCAGTGGAGCAAAATTACCCTTTATTTATTTATTTTTAGCTTCAGCCAGTAGCCACTTTATCTACATTTGTTGTTGTTTATGAAACGCTTCCATTGTTAAAGCTTAAGCTTTAACTTTGCATCTCATCCAATTTTCTAAATCCTTCAGTGAATACAAATTGATGGACACAGGCAAACAGAGATGATTATATTGAGCTCAAGAAGGTAGTATAATGTACTAATTCAGAGAAAATCCAGTTTTGGACACAGCCTTGGGATTCCTTTATCAACAGTCCCTTTCCGAGCAGAGTGAAACTATCTATCTTATTGACAGAATGCCAAAACAAGCTTGTGTTGTGATTCATAGACAGCTTACAAGAATATCCAGATGAAAGGGAATTTCCCTGAATAATTCTCAAGACTCCAGTATGAGCTCACTGAAGAAAACAGCAATACACTGGATAAATGGATTTCCTCAAGGCCCTTCTTTCCTTATTGTAACAAAATCACAGCAGAAGTGAAGGTATATGATAAAGCAGACAGGAATATCTTTCCAACTGTCTCCCTTGTAATATATGTCTTTCCTTATAAGATATCAGGTAAGAGGTTTAGTAGGAAAGAGGTGCATTAAACAAAGAAACAAGTAATTTAGGAATAGATAAAATTCAAGAACACTTAATTCTTTATTTTTCAAACTAAGCATGGATTTCCTTGTCTAGGTCACGTTCCACAGATAAAGGACTCTGAGTTACATCAGACCTCTGCCTACTATGCCTCGGAACACATACATACATCACTGTTTACATTTAGACAAGTCTGCTTTTCAAAGAACTCCCAAAAATATTTGCTGAAAAGTACTTCCATTTTCAACAGGTAACACACAGTGTGTGGAGTGAACTCCCTTCAGATGAAGCTAAGATTCCTGGAAAGAACCTAAAATAATTCAAGCCAAGCTTCTGAACTAAAGATAATTTAAAGCAAAAGTAGATGTTGTGACCTTACCACAAACCCTTTCACATTTGATAACTCTTCCTGTTCTACTGCAGTATTTCTTACTATCAACATAACCAGTCTTTGCAAAAAGTTCTTTGGAATATATGGCAGAGTTTTATCAAATGAAGTTGAATCTCATATTCACTAAAATTTTCAGTCAAGAAATAGTAGCTAAAGATTCGTAGGAAGATGGAGTAACAGTGATTCAGCTGACAAATGACAGAACAAGGCTAAGGATATCCCAAGTCAGTTTCTTCTTTCTCTTCCAAAGTGGAAATTAAAAAATACAACAGTCGATCTGTTTTGAAAACTACTATTGTCTCACACAAACTTAGGTTTCGGTTCTAAATACTAGTTTAGGAAGTATCATGAGCTTATGACATTCAAAAAAGAGAGTCTCATTAAATGAAATTACTCACTGTTTTCCTCCTCAAAACAGTTTTCTGGAAGAGCATTTACATTCTCTGTATTGTTAGCTTCAAATCATACAGAATGCAAAATACTGAAATTCAGGAGAGCTGAGCTGCAAAACCAACCTTTGAAGACAAAGTCCATTTTGCATATTGTTGATGCATCTTGCATCAAAGTGCACTTACAAGTATGAAGCAGGGCATACAGTTTGAAACTGGATACAAGTTCAGGCAAAGCCATAGGGTATTCAAGATTTCATAATTATTGCATTCCATCATGTCAAATTCACATTAAAATATAATCAGAACATTAACATTTTGATAGATAAATACAAAAGATGAATTTTTATAATGGGTACATCAATCAAACACTGGTAGGTCTGAGCTTTTTTTTCTCTACCTTGAAAAAGATTCAGACAGCCGATGTATCGCAAATAAAAATGTAGAGGGGAAAGACATACAGTCCTGTAAATATGCAGGCTTCCAAAAGAAAAAAATTATTATGAATGGAGCAAATCAACAATGGCAACTGGAAAAGGCAAAAGTAATCAGACTTTAGAGTTACAAACTATATTAAAACTCACCTTTTTAATGAGCACTGTTTGCAATAAAAAGCACTTATCCTGAGAAACTTCAGCAAACAAATGCAAAGATTTTTTATTTTGATGTGTATTCAAACAAGTGATCATTGCAGATTTTTTGGTTTTGGGGACAAAATGAATAGAGGGACAGCTGCTGCTTTTTTGTTTGTTTGTAATACATACACACACACACACACACACACACACACACACACACACATTCAAATTAATGCTAGAAGAATTTGTAATAACCAAATTTAAAGAGCGAAAGCATCACCGAAGCAAAAAAAAAAAACTCTACGATCTAGTAAAACCTTGGGATCTGGTGAAGATCTTGATGTTGCTGAAAGGAACATTCTCTACAGGTGGCTGTGTCCCCCACTCTGTTGCCCCCTTTTCGTTCCAGGTACCATGTGCAGAGACAGCTGTTCAGGGACACCTGGGACACAGACCCTGTGGTGCTCAGTAAGATCAAGAGGTTTAACAAAGTCAGCGAGAGACATGCTGGGTATCCCCACGAACAGGATTTGGTCCAAATAACCCTTCTACCCATGAACACATTGCAGAGCAATTCTCAGTCATGAGGAACGCTCTCTCAGCCTCCCTGGAGGGCACCAGTCCTACAGAGGCAGAGTGTGGCAGGAGGGGATGTGACAGCCCAGGACAGTCTCAGGAGAGGCATCCATCTTCAGCGTGGACTGGCCTCCAACAAGTGTAATGTCATTGCCCTGAAATTAGCAGTGCGAGCGTACAGGGTGCCAACTCTGAGGAAGACAGAGCCCCAGGGAGCAGCAAAATCCTAGTGAAGAAGTGTCACTGAAGCACATTAATTCCAGTCCTTGTTTCTTCTTTCCTGTTATCCAGGAAGGGGATAGTGCTCACTGAGCACACTAAAAGCATGCACACTTCCCTCTTTGCCTTGGATAACAATGCTTGCAGTTCTCCACTGATACTCACCAATCCTCCTAAAGATTTTCTGGAGATTCTCTGCTAACTGTGGTTTTATAGTTTAACTTCTAAGGATGTGCAAACTCAAATCAAAATATTTCCCTCGGTCCCTTTGGTTTTGACTCCTCTGACATATTTTATGTAGCATTATCATGAGCATAATCATTTTATTTTCATTAAGGAGTTATCATTTTAAAAATAATTGCATATACAGGTATATATGTAAAATTGTATATATACGCAAAGAGAACTAAAAAAAGGCAGTAGAAGTCATGGAAAACTTTTTAAATGAGCAACAATGCTATTCTGTTCTACACTGGCGTAGCTCCATTAATTGGCTGATTTGTGCACGATTGGTCAAAACGTTAATTGAGGCCAATGAACCGACGTGCACTCTGAGGGCAAGGAAAGGCCATATGGGTTGTCACAGAGATTTGTTTTAAATAAGTAGAAGTATGCAAACAACCACGAGTGAGGAAAACTAACTTGTCAGAAAGTGAAACGAGTACTGAATCCACATAACCCCATTCATAGCACACCCTTCGAAGTCTGAACTGGCAAAAGTCAGAAGTCTTTGTCATTTTGTCATCTGCAAACTGAAGCCCATGATCTATTACGACAGAAAGACATACAGAAAGATAGGTAAAGACTGAGCCCTTAGATTACAAATCAAATAGAATTGGGGTCCCAATCCCCAAGCAGCCCCATGGCACGCTGTAGCCATATGGCCACAGGAATCTCCCCAGCCAGCAGCGAGGCCTGTCAAGGCCCTCATCACCCCCAAGGGTGCAGGCCTCATTCTGGCAACCTGAAGTCCTGGCAATCAATTAGCTGAGGGCTGAGCTAGCCCAGGAAGGGAATAATTTAAAGCAGAGGGGAGAAGGAGGGGGAAAATACAGGGTGCAGGACAAAGCTATCTCTTGCACTGGAAAAGCTTGTCATGTGCACATGTGCATCAGCAATTGTTTGGTGAGTGAAAAGCCGCATTAATCAATGCTCAGGGCTGCTTTAAATACAGAAGTACAGAGCCAGCCATTCAGTGATGATTTATTATGGGGCCCAACATGCATTCGACATGGAACAAGTTGGTGCTTTGGAAGCTGCCACCAACAGACAGAAGACCGGGGATGTGATGGGGGTGCAGGAAGGGACAGCCAAATTTGCTCCGTTTAACTGCCACAGAAGGGAAACGCAATGTCGGCAACCACCTCAATAAATATCCACAAAGTGCCCCAAGAGATTCAATGCCTCACTTTGATTAGCAGAATTTTATAATTGCTGAGACTCCACAAAATTAAAGCTTTCACAGCCATGAATGCTCCCATTATACATACATAATGCTCTAAATGTCATTTAGAAGTGCCTGGAACTGAGGTTATAAATTAAGATATCTACACCTCCTTCAGAAGACTTTGAAAGATTTCAAGCTGTGTGTCTTTAAACAGAAAAATAAAACTGAGTTTTTCATGTTCCCATAGTTCCAGTATTCTTGAAGCCCCTTTAATTTATTCCAGAGATGGAAGTTGCAAAAACATCATTCATTTTGAAGGGAAAAGGAATTGCTGTTTAAAACTTTATCCAAAATTATCTCTGAAATTACATATTCTCTAGTTATATGATTATGTCCTGAGTAAATATGACAATGCAGCATCTTCTGAAGAAGTCCAGGCTACATAAATATTACTCAAAAGTAAAACAAAAGAAGTCCTCTGACCAAAAATATACACGTAAATCTACATATTTATTTTCCCTCATGAATGAACAACTGCACTTTTATTTTATTACAGGGTAGCTATCTGGCTGCCATTTAAATTTTATCTCAGTATGTATAATTTTTGTGGGGAGTTTTTTGTGGTTTCTCTTTTTAATTAAAAATACTACTACAGCACTCCTCACATGTAGTTTCACACAAAATACAAATTACCGTAATGTGAACAGAACAAATAGAATTACATGGTAGAACTCTTAACACATACACATTGTAGGAAGAAGAAACAATAAGAAATTGTTTCAGCAAGAAGAAGGAAATCACTGCAACACAAAATACAAAGAGCATGATAACAGCTAGAGGTCACAAGTTTAAAAGTGTACTCAATGAGCTCTGAAAGACAGTACTTTGGAATGGTGTCAAAGTGCCATCTGTGCAATGTATGTAAATGCAAATGTTTTTTGTGATCTGTCCGAAAACCCAAGCTAAATACAACAAGTTTATGAACAATTGTTCTTTGCTATTTCTAGGGAATTTAGGATTGTGTTCTACATTCAAGGACTGAAAATCTTCTCAATTTCTTGAATAATCAGCAGCTTTGCTTTTCATGATATAACCTCTTCGATAAACCAGCTTGAAATACACACGCACAACATACATCTTCAGTGCCTTGGTTAGCAGTTGAAAGAACACTGCAAAACCAGATGTAGCATTTGGCTGTACAGTATAAAACCCATTAATAATATACTAAAAAGATTGGCCTTACTGTGTATTGGGTATCCTTAAAATAAAATTTAATTTAAAAAAAAACAAACAGACAAACGAAAAGCACTCCACATCCCAAATTCTACAACAGTTGAACAATCATTTTCAGATAAATAGACCTCTCTGACTTCCAAGGTTTGGCCTTTTAAAATTTATTTTCATAAAGCTTTATGGAAGCACTTTATTATATATTCTAAACAAGTACATCATATAAAATCCAAAAACTTCTAAAGCAACAGCTTTGAATTTGGGACCCTAAACAAAAGCTTCTAATTACACATCCACATCTAAAAATTGCATTTAAAGTTAAAAATATTTGATAGAAAGCCCTATTCTCTGTGCTTGTTACTTCTAACTTGCATTTAAAAAAAAATTGCAAGTAAACACTGGTATACATATTAAACAATACAGATTTTTTTCTTCTTTTCACTGTAAGTCTATGAAGGGAGACTGCTACAGTTACAATATTCATTTGAGCATTAAGTTTCAGTGGAATAGTTGGTTAGTAAAATACTGTACTTCAGCTGACCTGAAAGTTTAAAATGTTCCCAAAAGTAAAGAGTCAGAATAATAAACTCAAAAGTAATTAAAAGCTTATCACATTCCTTAATATCACCTAAATTAAACAATAGAAACTGAAAAAGAACTCAAAATTTGGCTGTGAATAGTTACATGAGACATCTTATGTAAATCTTAATATATACACATGTGTACATATATAGGTGTTTTTAAATGCCATAACTCGTTTGACTAGAAAAGCATAAAAGAAAATATAGTAATTAAAAAATAATAACAAATATGAGTTAAACAAACTAGAAAAAATTACGTTCCTGAAGAACAGCAAATTTAGGACTTATAGCACTGGAAAAGAACTGGTCTATCAACATTATATCTGCAAATGATGTGGAGTCAAGTAAGATAAAAGGGCTGAGGAACAGAAGCAGAGACAGGGATCACATTTGAAGAAATTCAAGAACAAAACAGGACACGTGGGTGGAATTTATTCTGTACTGAGGAATTCTATTCATTTTTACTATGAAATAAGAAAAAAAAAGGTAAGAAAAAAAGTAAAACACAAAACAAACAAATAAAAAAAGGCAAAGCATCAAGCCTGGAAAACGTTCAACATACAAAAAAACAACTCCCATTAAAAAGAAAAAAAAAAAAAAAGACTGATGATTCAGGAGTACAGGCTACAGGAAGCCATTAATAAAATTATAAAGTACTATACATGAGTATTCTTTAAGTATAATAGCACTTAGTGAGTCCAAAGAGGAACCAACAATAAAACACAAGTAGCATTATTTGGGTCAATTTGTAGTTGATTCAAATCCCGCAGAGTTATTCACTAAGATATTTATTTAAATATTTATCTAAATATTCTTTTTAATGAAGGCAACACAAAGAAAAAGGAAAGAAAAAATAGAGTGAGTGTGAAGCCTGTCATATATAAAGTTCACATACTTTGAAATCAACCATAAGGAATTTATTTGTTACTCTAGTAACTGCAGTTCAAGAAAAAAAAAAAAAAGGGGAAGGGGGGATTTGGGGGAGTGGAGGAGCAAGAATGAGGAGGATTATAAAGAGCCAAGAATCTAATATTCAGTTAGCTATGGAACAATTTACAATCAAGTGTCCTTTTCAAAACCCGATTACAGGATGAAATAGGATGAGAACAACATTTATTAAATCTCTTGTCATACTTAGAATTTAAAGCTCCAGCCATAGGAAATCAAGCTGATTCAATCCAAGTTCCTCACATAAAAAGGTATTTTTCTCAATTAATTATTCCAATTAATCTACTAGCCTGAATTGGCAGTATAGTTCCCTGCTGAAAAGAAAGAATGGGTGGCTCAAGGGCAAAGCTTTGGAAGCACACATTGTTTACTGATTCAACAGTCTGGGAAATAGTATTCACTAGACACTGTTGAAACAGCTACAGATAAACAATGTGTAGCTCCAGAGAGTCATACAGAGGGACAGCATTTTTCTCATAATTACTTTTTTTTTTCTTTTTGATGAATTAATTCTAATAGGCTATAATGTACATATGTTGCTCTGAAAGTAACGCCTCCTATTTTATTTCCATGTGAACTACAACAGATACAAAGAACACAATAAAACTGTTTTATAAAGCAAATTCTCAGCTACAAAGCTCTATTTCTCAACATAGTCACCACCATTAGCTATGCATTTTCCTCAGCGAAGAGCCTGCATGATATGCTTGTAAAAATCTTCACCAGTGGAAGTGCTGTCACCACTAGTGAAATGCATCACCAACTGCCTCACTGTACTCACATCCACTGGTTGGTCTCTGTAAACATTCAACAATCATCAGTGAAGGCCAATGGGAACAATTTTTTTTCCTCATGCAGGAATTCAGTGACACACCTTTGCTTTATCCACACTTCTGTGTCAGAAGCCATTTTGTCACACTGCCCATCTGCTGCCATCTGTCACACAGCAACAAAACTTAACGGGATGTTGGCAGGAAGGTTCAACCTCTACTGCCATACCACCAACATCCACCTCTGACATGCTGAGCCAACATCATAAAATAAGAGGCATTATTTTTGGAGCACTCCTCATGAAATGCAACAGGTAAATACTGTGCTCCTATGCCCCATGTTTGTCTGCAGAAGTAAATCCTAAACATCCAGGCCCACAATTAATTGCAAGGGCCGTACAGTTCTAGGTGATCTTTGCCCTCTGCAGAGTCTATTGAGACAAGCACGGTATAATGACAGGATTTTGTAATGTAGATGAGGAAGTGGCCTAAATCAAATAAGTCCTGTCACTCAAGCAACAGGATTTCTTTGAAACTGTTACATTTAAGCACTATCGCTGTGACTCCAATTCAGAATGGTAACCCAGGGGTTAAAGGCCCAAGCTCCAAGCTGTATTTCACATTGATGGAACAATTTTGACTTTGGCATGCACTGCCTCTGAAAAGAACTTTTCTCAATCTGAGAAGTACGATTTATGATCATCATGACTTACATTTCCACTCAAATAGCTATGTGATGTCAGCATGAAAAGGGAAAAAAAAAAAGAGTAGCATTCAAAGTAGAGAGTTCTTTTAAGGAAAAAAATAGTTAAAATATAATTTATCAACTGGTGAGGTGTTTGCCCTGGCTCCTGCTTTTTTCCTCACTGAGAGCTAGATGCGTATCAATGTATTAAAGCTACTAGGAAGGTCACAGAACAGTGTGTTACTATTACTCTGAATTACCTTTTATTGAAGAACTGTTTACATTTTAATATTAAAATCTTTATATACTAAGAAATAAAAAAATATTTTCATCCCTGAAGTGTTAAACTGTTATCTCTCCCAAAAGTGTTTTTCTTGAAATGTGTTCCTGAAATACAAAAAAGCCCACCACCTTTTAGATGTTCTTTCAATGAATTGATAAAAAAAAATAAAAAAAATTAAAAAAAAATCCTGTAAGTGAACATTTTAACTTAATGTTTGAGATAAAGAATGTATCTATTACAAAAGCTATAAAAAACACATATAGTTATTATTATGTTATAATAATTCCTGAACAGGATTAAGTATGTATTTGAATTTAGACTCCTTTAATTTAATCCTCTCTCTTGATACTGTAAATCCCATTCAGTTGTGGAGTTATCTGGTTAGCAGATTTGATACCCTTGAGGAATCTTTCAAGATACGTGAACTATGTAATGCTTTCTTACTGTATTATACAAAAGATCTTTTCCCAACCTTATAGATCTTCAAGTTGTTCTTTAAAAACTAACTCTGGACCAACCATGCAACTTAGATCAGAGCTGATAAGATGTTTCAAAAGTCTTACAACATATTTTAATTGAAAAAAAATTGTTTTAATCACAATACTGTGACAGAATGAAATGAAAGGACATCACTAATTCATCAAAATTTCATTTAAGCTACAAGAAATCATATGCAGAATAACTCTGCTCAAGCTAATGCGATCTGAAGAGAATAAATTTACTCAAATAAGAACAAGTATAATTAACCTTTTTTGAACACAAGAAGAAACCTTCATAAAGAATTTATGTGCTAGCCTTAGTCCAAGTAGTCAGGTTTTTAAAGGTTATATACAAGGCCAAGCACTGGAGGGCTCAGCACTGGAGTATGAAAGTGATGACAAACAAAACACTTTTTGTGTACTGTTACTTGAGGTGTGATCTCACATGTGTAATGTAAAATTTTTACATTCAGACATGAAGCTTTTTCGTTTACGCCACAGTGCCTCACACTGAACTGTTTTTAGGTAAACATTTTACATAGAAACAACTTATCTCCCTGTTAGAAGGGATTCACTTGATGCCTCCCAGCCCTCTCGGTTCAGTTTCAGGTCAGACACCAGTCACAGAATCCAGAGGGCCAGCAGCACTGCACAGTGTTTCCCAAAACAGGCAGCCCTCCTGGCTGCAGCTCTGCAGCTGGGCCACAGCATGTTTAACAATGTTCTTAATTAAAAACTTAAACGATAAGTGTGCCCACTGGTCCACCTGCAATCTTGATGGTTCATTATCAGCCAACAGTGACGATGCTTGATTTACTGACACTGAGGGCAAAGGGGCACCCGGAGGAGTGATGCAGACAGCACTGCCCACAGCACCTCACAATCCTGCTGCTGCCCGGGGCTCTCCCACATTCACACGGACCTGCGTATGCAACCATTTTCCCAGTGCTATTGAGCCTTACTCTGAAGTAGAGGGAGTCAAAAAACCACAACCAAGTAAAGTTTTAATTCAGATACTGATTTGCCTATTTGGGCTTACCTATTTTGTACCTATTTAGGCTGGTGCAATTTTGTGGAATAAATACATTTTTGGAAGGGCGGAAATGTTTATCTTGGCTTCTTGAATTTGTTGATGTTATGAGTTATATCTAAATAAGACTTGATGAGACAGCTTAGCAAGCAAAAAGTGAGTGAGGCACTCAAGCAGGCATGAGCTACTTTTTTCACATGCCACAATTGTTCATCACTTGACTTCTAGCACATCTAGTCCCAGTGCATGCTTAATGCACAGCCATGGCATTATCACACAGATGGGACAACTAAAGCTACGTTCTTTCCCAATTTTTTTTTTTTTTTTTTTTTTTTTTGAGTGGGCGATGGGAGTCTCTTCACCATGCTTAAACTTTTAAGAATAGCAATGTAGTCTCTGAATTTCAGAAGCATTACTTTCACTTGAGCCAGTACCCGTAACATGTAAGAGTTGCCAGTTACTCTTTACCATTGCAGCTGTCAGTAGGGCACCATCAAGACAACGCTCACCATAGACACACTCAGTCACAATACAATTCAGATGATTTTACTGATACTATACCCAAAGGAGTAAGAGTTATGGAGAGACTACTAACCCTGCCTGTAAATGAAAACTACACAGAAGAAACACAGAAATTGAGTAATAAAAAATAATCATTAAAAAACAACAGAAATAGCTACTGGCCAGTCATCATATCCTGCCAGTGCAAAGAATTCCTGCTTATAAGAAAAGCAGTCCACGCTGAAAGCAAGAAGAGAGGCCTGTGGGAATTTGCAAAGTGTAAGGCTATTATTTCTAGGCTCCCATAGACAGAAGTGCAATCAGAGCTCCAGGAAAAGATAGAAACCAGAAGACATGGCAATTTAAGCTTTAACCACAAGAACTCTGAAAGTGCAGTTATGCAGAACTGTAGCTCTTGAAATTATATCAGAATTACCACATCAGCTTTCATACAACAATTAAATTAATATTTAATTTTATTCCAAGCAAGGTTTTTTTTGACATGGTAACTTGTTCTCTCCAACACGCACAAAATGAATTCAGAAATGCACCCTGAAAAAAATCAGTTCGCTGGCCAGAGAATTGACAACTCCTCTCCTCTTCCTGACTGAGCTTTAGCACAAAAATACTTGTACAAGCACATCTTTGAATTCAGGACTTCTTTCTTGGTTCTGGTACTATCAACACAAACGTGGGGAGCACAAGGGGGAGCTTCCTTACAGAAACTGAAATCTGGTCCACATACAATGCCTGACTGAGTTAATAAATCAGTTCAACTCTGTATGTTGACACACTTTAATGGATCTACCACTGACTTGTATATTTTAACACGCGTCAGTAAATACACTGAAAAAAGCCAAGCTGACAGAGGCAGTTTGAAACCAGTGCAAATACTCAGTTCGGTCACAGAACTCAGTTAAGTCAACTTCAAAACCTACTTTCAAAAGCAAACAAAGTGTGGCAAGTGCATCAGCATGAAGGTGTGACACCCTGTGAGTGCCACAAGAACAATTCTTACAAAATAAATGAAACAGGCACTTCTGTTGTTTTTGTTTGTTTATTTAGTGTTTTTCAGATTAATTTAAACAGAAAAATAAAACATAGATGTGTGGAGTTCATCTAATTTGCTGTTGGAAGACTACTAGAATAAATGAGGCCAATGAGTATCAGTTTCAAGTTGAGATGCAATACCTCCTTCAAGTCACTACAGGAATTAAAACCTGTTAAGTTGCCTTTACACATTTTTGGCAAACTATCAGGTTTAAAAAAATAAGAAATACAACTACAAAAAATGATATTACTTGTATGGTACTGCATCTTTTAAATGCTGTTCTACTTTGTTGAATATTTCCCTCATTGTTTTTTGGTCTAGAAACAGACAATGGTTCTTTTTCTAATCAGTCGCTTTGTGATATTTTCGCTTTTTAAAAAAATAAATAAGAAGGTTGAGAGATGTTTCCTGAATTTAAAGATGTGGCTTGCAATACTAGCCCAAAACACAATTTTGACTGCCCAACAAGAATTCTTTTCACATAATGACGTAACAACTATTCAATTATCAGTTTTCAAATTTGCAAAGGACAGTCTTCAAATTATCCAAGCGATAAGTGAGAAGCGATGTATATTTTTAGAATAATGATAATAATAAAAAAACCTCAACCCAGAGAAAATAAGTTTGCATGCAATCCAACAAAAAAGAGAAGTTAAAAGAAATAAAAAGTAGGGACATTCATATATCACAGAATTTCAGAGGTTGGAAGGGACCACAAGAGATCACTGAGTACAATTCCCCTGCTAACGCAGGTTCCCTACAGTAGGTCGCACGGGAAGGTGTCCAAATGAGCCTTGAGTATCTCCAGATCAGACTTCACACCCCCACTGTGAAGCCTAATCCAGTGCTCTGTCACCCTTACCATAAATAAGCTCTTTCACATGTTTTATAGAAATTCCTATGTTCAAGTTTTAGGCCATTACTCCTTTCATGTATCCACTTCACTGTCTATATTTTCCTCTTTCACCAGCAGTAATTTTCATTATTATTATATAACCAAAATTGAAATTGTTCAACGTATTAAAGTAATATTTAATAAATAGTAATTTTACACCTCTACTTTCAGCTAGAAAAGAAATCTTTAATACAGTTTTTGAGCAAGACCTCCAGCACTGGAAAAGTTAGTCCATCTTCTTTGTTGAAGTAAGCAAGGAAACATGAAGTTCTCTCTTACAAGAGCTCACACTCAGAGGCTCACAATGACATGACAGCCAAGAAAAGAGACAGTCACCACTGTGAGTCATGGAACATTAATCAACCATTTCATTTCCATTAAAGTATATCACTTCAGTGTAAAATTGATAGTGAACAAACACTCTCGTTAAAGTGGGGATGAACAATCTTCTTACACAGAAATGATTTACATATATCAAATGTTAGTCTGACAGACATGAATTGGTTCCTGTCCTCTAAAATGTGGAAGACACATTAGATATCACTTCTTGATACTCTTGCCTTTGGTAAATTAGATCCCATCAAGTGTCTATTCTAATCATTTCTATGATAGCCCAATTTTCCCTCATTTATGGCCATTTTCATGCTTGTTTTCCTTCTCTCAGTATGCCCGCTTTTCCCTTTTCTGTGCCCTAATCCCACCCCCACCCTAATGTAGTTTAATAAAATAAAATAAAATAAAAAGGTTGATGGTCATGTCGAAGAGAAGGTGAATAGGCCATTTGATTTCTCTATCCATAACTCAAAGTAAAACACATACAAAAATAAAGTTCTAGAATCACCATAGGGTTCAAGAAAAAAAAAATAATAATAGTATTCTGGAAAATGTTCGAGCCATTAAAAATAATTAGAAATGAAATAACACACCAATAACTGTGCCGTTAACTATTAAATTGTTCTAAATACCACACTTATTGTCAAGAACTTTTATACTGGAGTTTTTAAAAATGTAGTTAGAATACACAAACTAGAACAAGAGGTTTTTAGAAGCAACTATCTGTGATCAAAAAGGAACTTTAGAGCTGTTTCTAGTCAGTGTGTGGCAGTTTTTATACTACTGTCTCCACAAAGGATAAATCCATTTCTTGTTTGAAAAGGTTAGGCAATAAAGGGAGATTTATAAAACCAGCACAAATAATTAGTTTCCTTTTCCTTATCCTCTGCTGGCTTTAGTACACATTGGATAATCTTAAAACATCACACAGTCTAGAGAAAAAATGTTTTTACTAAGATTTCACATTACTGTTATTCTAAGAGATATGCATAATTACAATTAGCTTTGTACTGAATCAAAATTGTATCTTAATGGTAGGTATTTTATCATATGTCATCTTACACAATCCTAGAAGTCAAATTAAGGAAAGCTCACTTTTTTTTTTTTTTTTTGGCAAAAGCAGCTCTACTTAGCTAAGGGTAACAATCATTACAAATATTCAGAAAGCAAATGATGGAAAGGAGCTTCTAGTTTGCAACACTGGTTTTAAGATATAATTTGATAAAGTGAAGGCAGCAAGAATAAAATGATAAACAATGCCCTCAATTATATCTGAATCTGTAGACCTGGTTTTATTACCATTTATTACTGTTTTTTTTTTTTTTAGCTTAGTTTCTGATTAATGTATTTTTAACATTAAGACTCTGCTTCACTTAATGTTATGTTGTGCAAGTCCTTGACATAATTCGAATAGTAACACTTATAAATCAAGGATTTCAAGACTTTGTTACATTTTAGACAACGTCATAGATACTATCAATAATTATAGCCTATTTTTAATAGCATGTCAAAGTTGCTGATGACCAACAATGAGTATATATATTGAGTGAACAAAATCACCAAAAACTATTTTTCAAATAAATATTAAGAGGTGAGACAGGATAAAATCTTATCATATATTTACCCATAAAAGAGGCAGAACAACACCACCAAAGTACAAGATTTCTTTTGCTATGGAATTAAAAATGAAATCTGTCTAAATCATAATTATAAAGGAAGGATTTCTGGAAAAAAAAAAAAAAAAGGGGGTGGGGGAGAGTTCGGTGCTAGTTTTTGTGCTCTAATTTAGCAATTTGAGACTGTTAAGCATGACATTTGGATACCTGGCAAATTTCACATACTTAGCTTAATGATTCCAAAGTGACACAAAAGAGCTTCAATACTTTGCAAAATTATTGCCTAAATATTTGGCATTTCTTTGACAACAGCTTGGCAATTAATGCAAATTACTAAAGCACTTAATATATGACTTCAACACCTGGGCACCAGAAATTAGTGAATGTTCACTTATTCATTTCACATAGGCCACTAAGCAATAAATCAGGCCTAATGGCTAGAATTCAACTTCTTACCTAAAATGGACAAATGGAAAAGAACAAAAGAATATTTAAAGGGCTTCTTGAAATCTTTTGTTGTTGTCTATTGGAAATAATGAACATCTAGTAAAAAAAAAAAAAAGAGAGAAGATCAAAGATGTAACACATTACAGAAAGTCATAGGAGAAAGACGGAGAGTGAGCCCTTATTTTTCTTAACTAAGGGAATAGGCAAATACCCCAAAAATATTTTTACCATATACAAACCCCAAAAGTTCATCAATTATTAATTTAAACGTTATATATTTCCCTGTGGTTCATTTGATCACAATTTTGCCTGCTACTCCAGCAAGAATAGGTAATATTTGTGAACTCGTGTTTTCAGTAACTAGGCTAACATTTTTATCCTGCTATCAAATACAAACTTATATATACATATATATATATATGTTTCAGAAAAATGTATCACAAAGCACATGGATGCTCTACTGACAAACTCCAAGCCTGCTCCTTAGTGAGCAAGAGCAGTAGTAATGTACAGACCATCTGCTACAGATGCATTGGAAAAATAAGGCGCAGCTCATAAAATACTATTTTATTATATAATGACTGTAGAATATAAGTAAATCCAGCTTCTTCACAGGGAAAGATTGAACTGCCCGATTTAACTTGAACTTATTCAGTCTCAGCCAATCATGTCCTTAGCTACTGTCATATCAGTAAGGAAGTTATGAACACACAGATCTTTTCTATACAGCTACAGGTCTGTGGGACCTGCTCTTTTTTCCTACAGGGCACTGTTTCTTTGTATACTCTGGAATCTTAGAAGCGTCCAGAGCAGCAGGGAATAAGAGCTTGAGTCAGTAACATTGCTGTCATGAGACTACATGTAGTCTGCGTTAGCATGGCTTCTGCTATGATACCATGTCCAATTTTGAGATCATTCTTCAAGGAAAAAATAAAACATCAGAAAAAGTCCACAAGAGTGTAAGATGAATGATCAGAAGATAGAAATAGCCCTACACAGGAGGGACCGCAGAGAGGATTGAGATTTCTTACACAAAAGAACAAATAGTAATGGTCTTTGAAGAGACTAAAAGAGTTCTGACAAAAAAAAAAAAAAAAAAAAAAGAGATACATGCATTCTCCATCTACGCTAAATTCTGGATAAAGAATAAATTCTTGCTGTTCCAATAATAATGACACAGTCAGGTCAAAGTCACTGAAAACCTCTTCAGTGCTAAAGACTGCAAAGTACTGCTGACTGCCTGGGGAGTTTACAAACTCCTACTGAAGGTCTCCAAGAAAAGATCAAGCATATTTTAGGTTCATCCATTCTAAGTCAGGTACACAATACATTGCAATGAACTAACAATTCATTAGCCAAATTAAGAGAGAATTACTTGTGAACAGTCATGTACAGTTGATACCAGGCTCTGAATCCTTAAAAATTAGAATCGAAAAATTGTAAAGAAACAACTGTTGACTTGGTCTCACGCACAAAACCATCAATAACGAAGAACTACTTAAAAAAGTAACCATAACACACTATAATTAACATCCAAGAGGGAAAATAATGAACTAGAATTGAAAAGGAACAGCAGAAATCACACAAAAGAGAACTTTTATTGAAAGAACATAAGAATGGAACTTAAAAAGGTAATGTGCTCATAGCTAATATGAAAACTTTAAAGATTATAGAACCACAGAATGTTCTGGGGTTGGAAGGGACTTTGAAGAGCCTCATGCTTCTCTGCCATGGGCAGAGTCATCTTCCACTAGAGCAGGTTGCCAAAAGCCCATTTTAACCTAGCCTTGAACACTTTCAGGGATAGGGCATCCATAGCTACTGTGGGCAGCCTGTTCCAGTGCCTCACCATCCTCATAAAGAAGAAAGATCCTATTAAAGGTTCATTATATTTTGCTGTTTTTAATGGAATAACTGGGAACATCAAAAGAAAAAAAGTCAGACAACAGATTTGCTTATATCTTTTTCCAAATAAGACTTTCTGACATCTCCTTTTGTTTTTTTAACACAGCACATTAGCACTATGGAGCTGTTAACTGAATCACTGAGGTTGAGATCATGCAAGTCTGCTCACAGCAGGGTCTGAGTATTAAGCTCAGGTCAACTCTATCTGGCCAAATTTTGAATATTGTTGCTGATGGAAACAACATCTCTGGACAATCTGTTCCACTCCCACAGTAGAAAACAAACAAACAAGAACTGTTACAGTTTTGTTTTGTTGTATGTTAAGATGGAATTTAATGTGCTGTAATTTGTGCTTATATCTCATTTCTTGTCACTAGGCCTGACTTAAATGCTGGCTCCCTCACCGACATCGCTTCTCAGTTAAGAATCTCCTGAGAATTCTCTCTTCTAGACTAAACAGTCCCAGCAATCAGTCTTTCCTCATATGACAGATGCTCCAGCTCCTTAATCGTCTTTGCGGCACTTCCCTGGACTGGCTCCAGCACATCCACGTCTCACTCTTACTGGGAAGCCCACAGCACAAGAGCCAGTGCTCCAGATGTGTCTCACCAATGCCGAGCAGAGGGGATGGATCTCCCCCTCATTTTGGTGCCAGTGCTCTGCCTAATGCGGCACAGAAGGCTGTTGACCATTTTAGCCACAAAGGCCTGCTGATGGCTGACAGACAGTTTATTTTCCCCAAGTCCTTATCTGCAGATCTGCTTCCCTGCCAGTTGGCCCTCAGTTTATAAGTGGTACATGTGGTTATTCTTTCCAAGGTGAGAGTTTTGCATTTCCCATTGGTCAATTTCTTGAGGTTTCTCTTTGCACAGTTCTATTGCCTCAAATGTGTCATTACCTCAAATATGAGAGGCCAAAACGTGAATTCATTCAAAAGATGAAGTCTAGATACAAGCTTCTGTTCACTATCAGAATCTGGGAAAGTGTTTCAAGCGCACCTGACATTTATTTATCTTTCTTTCCTTAAATATTTAATACATGCTAGTTGGACTTCTGGCCTGATCCAGAAGGGCCCTTTCCCATTCGGTGAGTTAGCACAAAAGCTGTGGTAAAGGAAAAGGAATGTATGCTTAAAACAAAAGAAGTAAAACAGGTTATCTTGACAAGAGCTGTTTTCACACCCCATCCCTTATCATCAACATACACTTAGTAAGAATGGTCCATTTTTTAAATTTATATAAAAAAATCAATCTCAACAATAAAGAATGTTTTGTGAGAGATTACTAAGTAAAAAAGACAACATTATCTCCTTTTTATTCCAATTCCCTTTTAGCCTACCAGTGAATAGTAGTCTACTCCAGCTAGTATTCGATTCTATTGTGTTTCCTTTCAGTTACGCTGTAGTGTGCATTTTGACTATTATACATCTGCAAATCAGCCAGGCTGGCTGTCTTTGCCAATATCAACTGACCAAGAGGCACAGCCCAAAAGCTAATGAGCTGCTGAACATTGCTGCAATTGAACAGAGATGTACTGTGAATTTGCAATTTCGCAAAACATCATGCATATAACTGATGATTCCTGTCAGTAGCTGTAGGTGAGATCATTATTGACTCCAAGTAACAATTAAAATGGAATACATTAAGTAACTCATTATGGATAGGAGAGGCATAAAGCTTGTCACTGACTCTGGCTTCATTTCTCTGACACAAATACTTCATAAAAGCCTCAATGATTTGCTAGGTATGACGGGTCCATGCATAAAACTTGTTTGGAATAGTCCATAGTTTGGAATGCAAGCCATTCTAGTTTCAACCACGTTCCTTTTTAAATAATAGCAGAATAAACTTTCACTGATTGTTCTTTAAGGGGACACCTATCTGTCGGTGGTGATCAACTGAAGATTATGAATTCAAATGAAAATAGCATTGATTTTGCTTATTATTACAAAAAAGAAAAAAAAAGCAGAAGGTACCCCAATTCCTTTAAATTTTGCTATTCACGCTGTTCTGACAAGTCAAAATATTATTTTCATTCATATAACAAATTATTCCTAAAGCTTGCATGTCAGACTACTGAATTAAGTATATTCTTCTGATTATAATCTTTTATACCTCTTGAATCCTGAGGTGCAACAAATTCTATATAATGAAAATAAAGCTACACTGACCCAAGGCTGGGGCTTTAGGGGAAACCTGATTGTTTAAGGAGTCACTAAAACTGGACAAAGTTTAAACAGATGTAGAAAAACCACTACACTAAGACTACTGTGATTTTGTATTTCTAGTGTCTTATTCCTCACACTGCAGCTGATGAGTCTGGAGGCCTTAAAATTCTTTCATTTTTGTTACTATGAACTGTGATTCATTACCTAAATTCCAAGCTTGATTTCCTGCAATTAACAAAGCATAAAGGACTAAATCTATCAACCACTCCTTTTTACTGTATTCTCCCTTTTAAGGCAAAATCCAGCTTTCAAGCAGCACTGAACATTATTAGCATTTAAGTGCACTGGCTCATGAATATTGGACTTTGAAATTATTTGGAATTTATCCTGGCAGCCTAGACCGAAAATTAGGTGTCTTTAAAATAACTTATAGAAATATAAGGATAAGAAATTTCATTTGTTGTAGGTGGTTTTATAGGGGAGAAAAGCAAGCAAACAAAGAAACCGAAAATAACACATGGACAGAACAGTACATTTTTCATGATTAGGAAACAGTTGCTCAGTGTGAATCTGGTGGAAAGAAAGAAAGGAAGCAGCAAAGGAAGGAAGGAAAAAAACAGTTCTCTAAGGACACAGGTGATTAACAAGCTGAAACCAATTAAAGTAAAAGTGAAATCCATTAGATCAGAAGATTCCCAAAGTTCTACTCATGCCTCCTGGGATGGCTTGGTACTGCCCAACAAGCCAGATGCAATCCTGTATAGAACAGCCTGAACTAAAAATTTACGTATGCACGTATGTCACACTGAATAAGATACTATGTAACATAATTTCCAAAAGCTTTAACACAAAACTCCATATGATGCATGAAGCATATTTACTAGCAAAGCTAAAATATTTCCTTGACCTTCAAATCTATTTAGTTTTCAAGCAACTGGTCACTGGAAAAATAACAACATTACCAAACAACCCCAATTCATACTCTACTTAATAGAAGAATGCTTTACTTTGAGTGTGTTCAAAACTCAGACCTCTTTCCATCCTGATCTAATCAAATGATGCAACTACACCACCCTGTTGGCTGATGTGACAGCCTACTAGGTCTTGTCTGTTGCTCTTACTATAACATCAGGTATGACGGAATAATCTAACTGCTGATTGATTTTATCAATTAACTGAACAAAGCCACATGCGGAGATGGGTAAATCTGGCTTTTATTTATTAAGGCACTGAAGCTGAATGCTGAACCCCTCAAGAACAGCATCTTTCTCAGCGTGCAAGTATCTGACTCCCAGATAATCTAGAGAATTAGTAAATATTTAAGAGAATACCAACTATAATACAATAACTGTTTCTAATTTCTCCAGAGGGTGGGAGAGCATCAAATTATTGTTCAGAGAGTAAAACTTACAGATGCCTAAATATCAGGTAATACAGCAGGAAATACAGTATATTATATTTATGAATCAATTTTGTTCCTTTTGTACATGACCTTAAAGATCCTCCTAAACTGAATGAAAAAGGGTTGTTCTCAAACATTCCCTCAGTAAGAAGTTTCATTAGATATTTATCTAAAAATAAATATGAACACATTAATTAACATACTGAGGTCAGTAAGACAAGCTGCACGCATCTTGCCTTACTAGAAATATTAATCACTATGTTTATGGACAGGCAGTCTGATACTTCTCCCGTTGGACATTACACAGGAATAGATAAAAGGGCTAACATACACTTTGTATTGTCCTAACAAACAAGATATCAGCTGGTAGGTGAGACCATACAGAAAAGCACCACTGAAGCCCAAGGAAAATACCAGCTGTCTCTGTTCAGAGAAGACAGATTACCACCTGTCCAGTTATCTTCCACACACAATACAAGGCACGTTGGCCATTTTAACAGGGATAACTGTACCCATATGCTGTTTAATTTTGAGCTGCATTCTGGCTACTTGCAAATATTCATGACGAATCCTTGTAAATTAGCCCAGTAGTAATGTTTAGCTAGAGGCTAAACTTCATGCTTACTTTACCTCCCTAGAACCTAAACCTACAGTATATTGTGTTATCACTACGTTAGCACTTTCAGCAAGAAATGGAAAGCAAATACACAAATGCACACACACTGAAATGCAGGAAAAGCATTTAGTTCTAGGGAAGAATTGTTTAAAGTCACAGTCCAGCAAATAAGCACTGACAAGCTTTATGTACTATGAGAAGTCCTGCTTACATTTTAGCAATACACCAAATGATTGGCATTACAAGATCATAAATACTGTTGCAGCTTTAAAAAGAAGCAGAAAAACAATCCTACCTTATTCAGAGAGAAAGACAAGAAAAAAAAACACAACAACACATCTGTCAGAGCAAGTTTTCTAACATCAGTGGAACACGTCACTTATAATAGAAATACATGATCAACACTTTTCCCTGCCCTAAAGGGGTAAGGAACTAGAAACTCAAAACAACTTCCTCTTGGTCAGAATCACAGTGATTCTGCAAGTTAACTGAGTATAGCTTTGAAACGTGGATCCGAATAACTTGTTTTCTAACACAATCTGAGTTGTATAAATAAGCAAGAGAATCACCTACAGATTGACACACCTTCACCCAACAGCAGACTTGAACTGAATCCTCCCAGCCCGGAGACACTGTAAGCTTTATTAAAACATGACTCCATTTTTTCCTACCATTCTATGTTGAAAGCCAAAAAAAAGCCATTGAGGGACAAAATGCATTTGAAAACCTCTCGTATGGAGTACAGTTGACCAGTGTCTGTCTGCCAGATGTTAGTAGTTGAAGAACTGCATCATTTGCAAGGAATAGCAAGGATATCTGAATTAAAGACAGAAAAGCATCTATGAGAAGTCAGATGAAGGGTCCCAAATTTTAAATGCTTCTGAGACTTCAGGGACTTGGGGTGCTGTCTAGCCTTTCTCAAACCCTGTAAATCATTCAGCCCTGCAGCTGCTCAGATGTTTGTTTGAACAAATGGTTTTTAAAAAATGTTGGAATAATTATTTTCCATGAAGCTGTTGCATTATGGTCAGAATTGCTTGTTATTGCAGGGCTCTGAGACAATGTACTGTGGTTTTGAGACAGAATCAAGTATTCACATATGCTGCTTTCAGTTTTAGAAAACACTGAAGTACTAGAGCCTTGAAGGATTCAGACTGAAAGGAAGGATTGTGAAAGCTCTGGTAACTCATTCATACAACTCATCCTGCTAAGCTCAGGTGCGAAATTTGCGATGGCTGAGCAGAAATCTAACAGGGTGTCTAAGTTTATGCTGCGATGATTACAAGTCACAAAAATGGCATCTAGCCTCCTCAGGATTTCAGAATTCTCAATTTTCCAAATAACCAAGTGTCACCACATGTTTGATCATAGATTTCAATTTGTTCTCCTCTGCCCTAACTTGATAGTAAGCTGCTGAATCAGCACAATACAAAAATCAAATCTGCAAAACAATGTTTTTCCAACTACAACTTCTGAGGGATTGAAAATTCCCCAATCCAAAACATATTAGAAAAAATTTTTAAGCATGCCATAGTAGACCTCAAGATGCAAGAGTTACAGAATTTATTGACAATTCACCTTAAAATTATCTAGTAATTTAATTAGCTTCCACTTCACTGAGCTGATAATATATTAATCCCAGCTGTAGTTAGTCATGGCTTTTCTTCTTTTGGCACATATAGGAACTGAGATCACTTTTAATAAAGCTTCTTCCAACACTTTAAAGATATGGTTCTCTGAATTTTTAAGATAAATACACATCTTTTTTTTTTTATAATATATATATAAATTGCAATCCACTTAAGAAATACACTCTCTACATCTGAACTTCAGATGCTTTATTCAACCATATTGCATCTTCATGTATAGGAAGGGTTATGTAACTTAATTACCGCCAGTTTCCTCTGAGCCTATTCAGCCGCATATGAAAAGGATCAAATACGTCAGTCCCATAGCTACTACACTCTAAGTCCAACCAGCAGCTAATTTAGCTTCTCAGTCTCTCATCATACAACTGGATCCAGCCTGACAACTTCAGCTTTGGGGGTATACATATTAAACAAAGTATGCTTATGCTTCTGTACTGTTGTGTCTCCATTACAAGTGTAGAGAAAAAAAGTGAGTTTTCAACTATTTTCTCAAAATTTGGGATTTCAAAAGAGAGTGGCTTGATGAATAAATTGATATTTAGTTACTATTATCAATAACCAGAAAAACAAACCAACAAAAAACATCCTCTATACCATTTACAATAATCAAATCCACAGAGGAGGAGACACTGCATGAAGTAGTTATAAGATTAATATGAATTGCACATATTTGCAAACTAAAATCGTTAATTTTAGGGGCAATCACAGGCATGTTATCTATCAGAGGAAATAACAGATACAGAAGAGCAGTTCAGGCCAAGATTGGCTCTTGACATCTCTCGGAACCACCAACCAGTACTGTAATGGTAATTCACAAATTCAGGTGTTCTTAATCCGTTCACATATAATTGGCTTCATTTGTTCGAAAAAAAACACATTGTTGATTTTGATGGGCATTTGCAGTAATGAGTTTCATCAACTCTATTAGATATTTTTACAATGTTTCTTATATAATAAAAGAAAGCCATAAATGTTTACAGGAGGAACATTCCCATTTATCAATGTATCTCACCAAATCTGTGCATAACATCACAGCAAAGTGTTGATATGTTTCTCTGGGAAACAGATTCTCTTCTTAGTTTCTAAACGAAACAATTATTTTAATCATTGAAATTAACATTTCTTAGTTCCTTTTAATTAAACCTCCTACATAAAAAGAGAAAAAAAATAGTGAAAGTGAATTATTCTGAGTATAATCTATCCTCTATCTTTGGTTCATGTCACATAACTGCTGCACTTCCAAGCAACATGTCACCCTTGTTCTTACAGTGCCCCCAGCCACCTGTTTCAGAACTAATACTTAGCTGTCAAAGATACAACTCTGTTTCAGCTTCAAAATGTCTGCTTTTCTAATTCCAGATAAATTGAATCATAGCAGCCCATTATACAACAGTTATTATACATAAAGCACTTTGCAATCAGTAAGGGATTATCTTTAATGGGCAAAAAATATAGACAAACAGGGCATTTTTACAGCGGGTTTTTTTTTGTTTTGTTTTGTTTTAATTGTTGTTGCTTTTTTTTTTTTCAAGCAGATTAAGGAATGCTTCAAGCTCTTTTATACATACAAATTTATTTTAAGATAAGAAAAAATAAGTGTTGAAGTTACCTAAAGTCGTAAGTTTTGTATATAGTAAGAGCCTATTCCCTACAGAAAAGGCTAATAGGCCTTGTTTGAAAACCCTGCAGCAAGATTACATTGTACTGAACTGTAAATACACTAAGCAAAAATTCACCAGGTGAGCTACTACATTAAGTGCAGACGTCTTCTTAAAATCAGCTGAAATAAACTGTTTTTGTAACATTACTTTTACTTTAAGCACTTAGAAAGAAAGGGTCTTCCAGGCAGTCAAAATTTTGGTGCTCAAATTTGATCAGGTGTTTGTGTCCACCAGATGTCAATACTTAGGCTAATGTTATTGAGTGAAAACAAGGAATATCAACAGGTGGGATTTTAAAAGATCAGTTGATCTTTGTGCCAAAGTCAGATTGTAAATTACAAAAACCAAGTATTGTATAAGAACATGGAAGTCACAAAATGAAGACAAAATCTTAAAGAGTAGTGTTGATTTTTCCTACATTTACCAAACATGCAGTTACAGACTGGCAGCAGTGTGACCCAGACACACACGCTATCCTGCTGAAAAGATGAGATTACCATCTTCAGCTGCTTTTATTCATGCTCCTTTACCAAAGACTTTCAGTTCTGTAGAGATCTGTTTAAAAATGTTAGCTTAAACATAGGCCAAGTATAGCCTTTCCTTAACTTAGTTTTGTCAAACTAATTCCATACAGTTTAAATAGCATAGTTTATTTGAGGTCTTCTAGAAACAGATCATCTTTGACAGAACTGGGTTAGACAGCAGCTACGCATGCAGTTACACTGCATGTCTGAGTGTGGCTGCAATAACTGTAGGGGAGGACAGAAATGAAACAGCTGGAGCTGAAACCTCTTAACTTGGATTAACTGTAGCCAGAAGAGCGCATCTGACCTAATTTGACAGAAAAACGGTTAGCGTCCTACTCAGCCAACTCCCAACTTCTGAGGGGCCACATGTACAGAGGAAAGGGATGAGGTTATCTACCAATCCCTACTTTCTGAGCAACGCAGTAAAGAGATCAATCATCTGCCTACAATTAAGTCTAGTGCTTCAGCAGCTGGGATCTGGAGAAGTAAATTCCACAGCACAGAATTTAATTCCTCATAGATCCCAAATAGCCTGTGTTTATGGCTCTTCTGTGTTTCCAAACATAAATAAGATTTCTAGAGAGTAAGCACCTGAAAAGAAAGTCATTTTTTCTGCTGTTTTTCTTTTATTTATTTTACTGTATATAATCTCAGAGTTTCATTATCTATTCTATTATGCAATTATAACTAGGATTACTCTATTTTTGAGTTCCTAAAGTGCTGCAATTGAGACATAGCAACCAGGAGGCTAGATTAAGTTTGCTTTACTGATTTTCTCTCAACTAAGCTTAACTTGGAAGTCTGCTCACTATATCACACAGAACTAACTGATGACAAGCCCCTTCAAACCGCATTTAAGAGGAGCTACAGGAAAGAAGGGAACAGACTTTTTAGCAGGGTCTGTAGTGACGGAACAAGGGGAAATATTTTCAAGCTCAAAAAGGGTAGATTTAGGTTGGATATAAGAACAAAATCTTTTGCAGTGAGGGTGGTGAGGTTGCCCAGAGATGTGGTGGATGCTCTATCTCTGGAGACTTTCAAGGCAAGGCTGGATCAAGCCCTGAGAAATCAGATTTTGCTGTGCATGTCCCTGTTCATTGCAGGGAGTTGGAATAGATCACCTTTAAAGACCCCTTCCAACTCTAAGGATTCTATGATTCTATATTCGGGTTATTCATTTTAGATGAGAAACTCATTCATTAAAATGTTTTCTTATTCTCATTCATGACAATGTCTGCCAGATGTTTTGAGCATAGCTGTAAGCTCTATGCCCTTTGGTCCATTTCCCCTGTGAAACTATGCAGACATCTGTTCACCTGTCCATGCGCCAAATGAGTTAATGGCATAGCACCACAAGATCTGCAACAACAGTAGAATGATTTAATCTGCATCTAAACTGGAAAAATCTATATTTCAATTCAAGCAGAAAACAGAGTTGGAACATGTCTCTGACTCAGCACAAACATAGCTTAAGTGTAAGACACCAAATTCTGACGCTAGTGGGAAGCAAGTGAAGGGCGATGCCAAAGTTAACTGCCAAATGGAGACCAGGGCAGAGAGACTCCACTGCTGCCCTAGCTAACCCTGCCTAGGACAGAGCTCGCAACAGAACAACACACCTGTACAGCCCTTTGTGCCAACTCATCTCTCCTTATCTTCTCTCTATCTGCTTACTCTTTGGCCAGGTTGTAAGTTCTTCTGATTCTGTGAATAGTGGTTTGGATTCTATAATCAGTATAAAAAAAAAGTCTATGAAAAAGTGTAAGCACTACTTTAGGGGAAAAAAAAAAAAAAAAAAAAAAAGCCGAACATAAATGCATTAGTAGAAAGCTACCCACAAAGTCTATTTTTTCCTCATGAATCTTAACAATAAGAAGAAAAATAATGAAGCTATGTCAGATATTGTTATATAAAACAATAAAGAAAATGAAAATAAGCCAACCAAAAATGTTATGACACGGATAGAGCAGACTACTTTTCTCCATCTAAGTCAGAGTTTTTTGAAAAAGTATACAGGAAATTGATGTCATCATTAATTTAAAAAAGAAAAAGATCTTCATTTAGGTTCCTTTAAGTTCTTTTTTCCTGCTTCCCAGACTAACACAGGGAAGAAAAGCACATTTTTAAGTGGATTGTACCTTCCTCAGTTTGTTTATTTGAAATATTCACTATATACTCAATCTAAATCAAGGCCATAAATACTTGTACTTAATAGAAAAGGTAAAATGAACTCACACTGCATTTATTGGAGTTTTGTACTTCTTTTTATATAAATGCATTTTAAAAAATCCACTATCTTTTGAGAGACTACGATTTTTAAAAGATCTAAATTAGATAAATTTTGACTTTCCTCAGTGCATCCTTTGCATTCTCTTCAAGGTAGGAGAGCAATGCAGTAAGCTGTGCCAACGTATATAAGAGATGCTTTGCTGCACCAGCTTTATGACAACCTGAAATCTATTACTTTATCCTCTAAACTCAGATATAGTTAGCTTGGCATTGACATTACTTTGAACTCTTTCCTTATGATTAAAAGCTTGACAGGCTTCGAGCAGGAGGAGGTTGGACTAGATATTCTCCATGGGTCCCCTCCAACCACAAGGGTTATGATTCTATTTTATAAAAATCAGTTCGCTGTAATTACATCTTTAAGTATTCCAACTAGTAAACGTATTCCTAGGCTTATTTTCTATTAAAACTTTATTAATTCAAGTACTTGCAGCAAGACCTTCATGAGCTCTAGGTGACAGAATATTCAACAACATTCATAAAGGCAGTAAATGTGCAAGGCCATTTAAAGAGATTGTAACACTCTGAAAACAAAAATGTTTTCCTGCCTTTCTCAGTTGTTACCAATTTCAGTGTAGGAAACTTAGAAAACACAACAATACATATGAATCACATAAAGACTTAGTGTTCTTTAATTCTGAAATTCCTTGTTCCTACTAAATTTTCAAAACACCAAACCTCAAAATTCACTAAAAATATTTTAAATTTTGCTTAAAGCTGCCCTACAAGTACAACTAACCTGCCTCAAACACTTGTAAATAAACGCCTAATTGGCATTTTTTCTTCTATATATTCCATAAATCCCTGCCTTTGTTGTATAGAAATCCTATACAAAAATATTCCTATGTGGTTATAAGGTCTCTTTAGATAAATATTCTAAAGAGACCAGTCTAGAAAAGGTACCCTAGTTCAAGACTACAAAGCTAATTAATGCAAATCTACTATATGGTGAGGTTTTCTGGCCCCTGCACTCTGGCACAATTCTTTTACAAATGTGTTTTTTAAGATCAGACTCATCCTTGTACTACCATCTGTTATAAAAAAAGCCTAGCAGTGCATTCCCAATAGGTAAATCTGCTCCTTAATGAAACTGTCTGTAAAAATGCCACAAAACAGTTATGGTTAGGGCCTACCCACTGTAAACAGTAACCCACAGATCTCATAAAATACTACTTCAGAAACTACTGTGATCCCATTGATGCATTGTATGAACAATCTCGGGGCATTATGGCTGAGTTTTGGTGGAAACACAGCTTTCATGCTTAGTTTATATTGATTTCTTAAAGAAATATTCCAGATTAAATTAAAACCTAATCTGCAAATTTATATCACTCTATTTATATGGACTAATTTCCATATAGGACACCGTAGGTCAAGATAAACCCTAGTTCAGTGAAGAAACGTTTGTAAAGAAAGAAAAATAGCAAATGAAAGCGATGTTAAAGACAAACAAGTTTCTTAATATTCCTAGGCTTTCAGAGGACAAACGAAAATAATAAGTATTTAACATATCTTTCATTGGAAGCCCAAGGCTAAAGTAAAGGATAGGATGCCATGGATAAAAGGAAAATATTTTCCTCAGCGTTAAAATAAAATAAAATAAAAAAATCTATAACAGTAGTGTTACTCATCCTTAACTAAAGAGAATGGAAGCATTTATTTCTGTTCCTGCTTACCAGGAAATAAGCAAATGACTGAAAAACTATTTCCCCATTAAAAAGAACTCATCTCCCCTTAGTAACTGAAAGAACATGTCTATATCATCAAAAGACTGAACATAAATCAGTTTTGTCCAGAATTATGGCTTTTGTACTTAGTCTTGATTGGAATTCAGATATATAAAACAGCAGAATTCCCTGCCTTCTTAACATTTTCAGAAACTTACACACTTAAAGACAGCTCTTCATACTACATCATCTCCACAAACTTCCTACGCATTACACATCATGCAGAACTAAACAAGCTGGCCTCAGCTCCAGTGCTGCTTTCTTCAGGACATATACAGACACTGTGACTGGTACATAAATAGCTAGAGATATTAAGAAATGTTTCATTCATAGAGAGAAAACAGAGTATTTCCAAAATAATATGCAAATCCTGCAAGAGAATAAAAGCCTCAAAGAACTGCCTGCCACAAGATTAAAAAAAAAAAAAAAAAAAAGCAAATTGGAAAAAAAAAACAACCCTTTTTTAAAATCTATTTTATCTTCACTAGAATCTGTTCACTAAAATCTATTTTATCTTCACTAGAAGAAGAAACTCCTTATGAGCTCCACCCAATACTTCCACAATTATTGCTAGTTTGAATTAGAAACTGTACTGCAGACTCTTTTAGTGGTTAGTAAGTAGTATTTCGCTTCACCATTAATCTTTAGAATTGAGTAAAGATGCATTGGAAACAATAATGCTCTACTGGAAATCTTTTACTGGAAGTTATTCTGAAATTATAGTGACTAATATTTTTCTAAACAACAGAGAATGTTCAAAAGGCATTTGTGTACTTTAACCACCTTTGTTATCACTGAAATCACACACTTAAAAAGTTTTAGAAAGAAGGACCAAAGTTATTCCTTTAACCTTATTGTTTCTTCATCATAGAAACAATCCTTCCGTCACCATAAAGCTTACTTTTCCTCATCATGAAGAACAAAATACCCAACAGCATTAACTCTATTTCTAGCCACAAAAAGGGTGAGAGCTTTGAGACAGCATTTTCTAAAGTACTTTTGATAAAATCCTCTTTCAAATAGACCTAAAGAGCATTTCTTTCCTTCTAATCAGCTCTTCTACAGCATTTGTCCTTTACGATTCTTACTGTGTCAGCTTCCCAACTGCATCTTGGATTTCCTCAAGAAAGTGAAAACGAAAATTTCACAATCAGTGCATTAAAAAAATACAACTGCAAAGCCACAACTTCTTATAAAAGGTCTTCGTTGCATGAATTGAAAATATTGTGTATTTTTAAGGCAGTGTTTCCCTATGCACTGAATAAATGTAGCTTTAAACAGGACGCTCAAATAAAATGTCCAAACTTTTCTGTAAACAAATAAATATGATATTCAAAGTGATACACGTGTGCTTCATTAAACTTTTTTTTTTTTTTTTAAACAAAAAACTAATAAACATTCAACTGAGAAGAACAGCATAAGAAAATCAGGGTGCGTTATCTAATGTGTATTGCTTGTAAAATCGCATCTATGTGAACACTGCCATCACTTGATGTACCATTCACTGAACTCGTTTCCACTTGCAATTAAAAAAAAAAGAGTGCAATGCATTCCAAAGATTGACACACTACTAAAGAATAAGTTGATCTGGAAACGAGTTGTGGTTATTTATTGCTACTATACATACATATTTCAGATACGCTTTCTACTTAGCAACCACAAGAGTCTCCAATACATCTGTAGTGGGAACAAGCAGATAAAAAAACCCACAAGGCATTAGACACACTAAGCCATATGTCTCAGCAAATCATCTTAACCAAAAGTAATACTCTTCAAGGAAAGTAATTTTTATTTGTCCAAATCATTAAAAGAGAATGACAAAAACTCACATGATTAAGGTCAGCAATAAAGAGAGCATTACTTTTAATTTACCTTCCTCTAGTCCTATGCACAATATAACACTGAGCTTACAACCAACACCACATAGCAGTAAGAAGCAACATATAACAATAAGAAAAACAATATGCTTACTTTCATGAAGGAAGCAGTTAATGAATTCTGGAGAGGCCTTCAAAACAGTTTATGAAAGTATGTAAATCTTTACAGTTGATAGACTGACAAAATTTTGACATAGCTTAGAACCACTGCCAATGGCTTTCTAGGCATTGCTGTGGGTAAGGATCCTGCAGGAAGCCCTGAGAGGAGCTCCCCCAGCAACCCTCCCCCACAACCTCAGGAGGCCGCATGAGCTCACTACTGAAGTCCAGTTAGGACAATCTGAAAACCATCAAAAGCCCAAGGTAAGAATAAAGAAAAAGGATAGTTCATTAAAGACTAAAACTACAGACACAAGACATAAGATCATCAGGCCAGAAGACAGTTATACTTTAAGAGAGACTGAGAAAACAACACTTAAAAATGGCATGAGAGGAGTGACGAGAGAAAGCATGGAGAACTGAGGGCCTGCCACCTGCCACTGGACAAGGAGAGCTTCATTTTCCTACAAAGTGCAACTAACAGATTGGATGTAATTGAGAGCCCATGGGCAGAAGTGGCTGAGGAATAAAGATTTATTTCTTCTGTACCATGCAAGCATCAAAATACAAGAGCTTCTATGTGAAATCTGCTAAGCACAACTGAACCACGTAATAAGTTACTTCTGTTTTCTGCTCTTATGGTAGTCTATGAATTTACAAGATGCCATCAGAATTAATTTCAAGCAGAGGAAGTAATTAAGTCTGGTGAATATTTAATGTTTTCAAATGTACATCGCATTAACTTTCTACTCTCCTTTTTAATTGTGAGAATAAAGGTATTGCACGGAACCTTGCCCCATCTTACACATCATCAGCTCACTTCCAATGCAACAATATTTCAAGTAAATGCAGGGGGAAAAAAAAGCTAAAAATGCGTATCTCCTCATTCCATTAAAATATAACCCAAGGAGCCTCAATTTCCTATGGGATAAAAGTATAATAATAACTACTACTGTTTTCTGAAAAATGCTTCTAAAGTTTCAATTGCAGTTCTTCTGCTTTTCCTTCTCTTGGATTCACTGACTTGTGTACTAAATGAAAACCAAAACCAAAACCAAAAACATTTCTTCAAAACATAAATGTTGCTTAGGACATAAAAACAGTCCAAACAGCAAGTTACATATCTACATTCTCCTTCTCTAGCATTCTTTACTGGGATCTTAACTGAGAAATAAATTACATGAATGAATAATCAGTGCTGCTTTACATTCACAGAGCTATATGAAAGCTTATATGAAGCAGAATTAGCAGTATTACGCAGGTACAAAACTGCTTGGACTTCCTTCAACATTATAACTGTGGTCACAGTAATAATGAACATATATAGCCTTCTGAGAGACAGGCCCTCTAGATTTACTTTCATATAACACCTTCATAGCACAAATAACTTCAATCTTTGATCAAGTTGCCTCTTTACATTTGCTTACATAAGATCGCTCATGGTTGAGCAGAAGACTCATGCACATCAAGCTTTTCAAATTTGGAATTAACAACTTCCACATCCAATTTTCAATGCCCTTCGTATGCATGCAGACTAAGTATTCCAGTAACAATTGATGCAGTATTGATGGCTCACCTTTACCTCACATTCTTGTTCCTATTTTCCTGTATAACTTGGAAAAATCTTGTTTGACTTCTGACTCTAGATTCTTTTCGGCATCACTCCACTTTAGAATACGGTCCTGTAATACTAAACTTATGAACATATGCCTTTTGTTTTCAGACATCTGAAGCAACACTTTAATGTAATAAAATATTCCTACCAGAGCATTCAGTTCAAATACGGAAAGTGGGCTTTCTCTTACTATTATGTTTGAGTTCAGTCTTACCTGCAAGTACCGCAAGTTGTAACTAGTAATTATTGGGTAAATCTATTTTGGGCTTCATACTTGTGCTTCAGCAGCTCTCTCTATATATATATTTATTGTTTTTGCATTTTCTGTGTGTGATAAAAATGCTCACTGTTTGATTCTTTCTATAAGCTATAGTCAGATAATTCGAAGAAAAGTATATCAATTTTTTCCACCATTAGTTTATACTGCTGTTCTGTGGACAGGCTCCCCTCATGTTCATTTAATTTCTTATAAACACTGGTTTAAATCAAGGGCTTTTCTTTTTTTTTTTTTTCTTTTTCTTTCCCCATAATTGAAGTCAGGAAGAGATTAAACTTACTTTCTTCTTTCCAATAACAAAATATTTAAATGATGACAGCATACCGAGAAAGTAAACCCAGGGACTGTGGCTGCTAATTACTGCTCCCATTTTCAATCCTCTTAACTTTGAAGCTCTGCATCTATTCCATAACATACAGCAGAAATATGCATGAGTTGTGATTCTCCCTATAGAAGAGGGAAAACTAATTTACAGCCTGATGGCTGAATCCAGTCCCACAAGACAATGTACTTGGCTCTCACAATGCCTGGAGCAAGACTGCTCAAACTCTACAATGCTAAACAATTGCTTAGCTCACAGTAAAGAAAGAAAAGGGAGTGTGTCCCACCTTGCCCAGTTCCCTAACCAAATAGCAGCTAAAGCAAAACCAGGCAGATCAAAGTTGGAAGCAGGTTGGGTAATTCACAGGGTCTGCTCCAGGACTAAACCAGAGGAAGGACAGCTTCCTGCTACAGTGACTCTTACAACTATACCAGGGTCCAGATCCAACATACCTTTTATAATAGCCTTTTAAGAGATAGCATTGCTTAAAATTCCAGATAATTATGGCAGACAAACAGTGAGCCAAGTACGCCAAAATAGAGTGAAGCCAGCATCATTCCTGTATGGGGCTTACAGTATCTCCTAATGAAGGTCATAATCCCTTAGCAAAGAGCTACACTGGATGTTCCTGGCCTGGGCACAAAGCAACCTAATTCCCATGCACTATGAAGTTATGCACTACGGAAGTTAGAAAAGCAAGCATCTCTGTTATCAGGTTATCTAGTGCACTCTATAGCAGCTACATACAATTCACATCTCCCTTTTACAGCTTTCCCTCTCTGGATCACAGAGGGTTAAAACAATCATCTTGATATATTCATCTGACCCATGAGCAGCTGGGAGGAAAAAAAAAAAAAAAAAGGGGGTGGGGGGGGTGGCCTATAACCATAAGGGATCAGCAATCTACAGAAATAAATCCATGGAAGGAAAACTGAAAATTACAGGCTACAGAACTAAATTTATATCCCAAGCACCATCCAAAGGGGATAATTGTGGAAAGCTTCAAAAGGACTTTGGAAGTTATTTGCAATTAGTACTAAAAATAGCTATGAAACATCTCAAATAGTCCTTAAAGCCTACTGATGAAGAGTGTTCTTGTGAGCAACAAATATAACAGTGAGTTTCCAGATCTTTCTACAGTTCACAGATGTCTTTGTGACCCTCTGAGACCAATAGCACATTTTCTCCCCAAATCAGTTTTTTTGTCTATAAAACAGAAGTAGTGAAAACCTCCTTCCTATCCAACTACAAGTTTTAAGAACGTCATTTGAAACAAATAAATGTAAAACAGATAAGCATGGACTTCTCAGGGTACTTTGAGAAACAAAACATCACAAAGCAATAGTGAAATCCCTGAAACAAAGCATATTGATTCTTTTTCTGTATGTGAATATTAATTAAAATTAGGTAGATTATTATTTTCTTCATTTTTAGAGAATACTGTAACTCTTTCAGGTTAAAAAAAAATAACAGTTCTCAGCATTTTAAAAATAAGCAGTTTGCAACATCTACCCTCCATCTTTTGTTAACATCACAGAAGTGGTTCAGCCCATTATTAATGAATAAGGGTACACCTTTTTTTATTTTATTGTATTGTATTTTACTTGCAAATTCCATAGTGGCAGTTTCAAATATTTAATTATCTGTTTCATTGATTGTTGTTAATATTTTTATATTATATCTTACTTTGTTAAGAAACTTTGCCATCATCTGAAGTATCTTGCCAAAAAGCATCTTGTTTTTATCAAAGGATGGTCCTTTCCACTGTATTTCAATTTAAATTTATTTCAAAAGTTTACGTAGATAGGTTTTCAAATATATTGAAGGAAAATTGGTTAGTCAAAAGCAAAATAGAAAGAACAGTCTAGAAGACGAAGCAGTTTCATGAAGTATCTCAGAAAAGTCACATTATCAGTGGAGCCTTTCCTGCTTTAAAACTTTACTACAAACTACACCAAAGAACTAATTCCACTAATAAAAAACTGGAGCCAAGCAAATTATCTTGAGATAAAGATGTCTATGAGAGAGACTCACAAGTATCTGGCGAAAACTTTAAGAGCAGCATGTTATTCAAGGAATCTGCTTAATTACTGCCATCGTATTGCTGTGGCATCTATAGTCCGCATATTCTACACACATAAGCGTGGGGGAAAAAAAATAATCATGTTTTTACATCAGAGAAGAACTAGCAGGCCTTTTCTATATACTCTACCCTTTACATAAGTGTTAAGTAAGGTTAAGATATTGAGCCGAATACCAGACTTTTCGCAGTTTACAATAGTAGGCCCTTCACTAATAGGGACTGAGAAAGAGAAACAACCAATAATGCCTTCATAACTGGAAAGGGGCAGAGAAATCAAAATGGTAATTGTGTATAAAATAGTACATTTGTATATCTCTAAGACTTTATTTTTTGAATAGCATGGGCATATTAACTGAAACCATTAAGTTGTAATGTCATAAAAGTTCTTTCTGTAGCATTTTTTCACTTCGTTATAAACTTTTAGAATTGAATTGTAGTACAGTTAGGTAAGGTACTATCGGTCAAAACCCATCTAGTGTACAGCTCTTCTCCAATCAATTTTGATAGCACAGAAGCACAAAGGCGCTTGGTTTAGAAAGTCCACATGTGTTTAATCTCTGATTAATCAAACAAAAAGCAAGCGCCTCCAGACGTATTTCTTTTAATCACAGGAAAGATATCTTTTCAGTGGCTTGCTTGCAAGAGCGAGTCAGCAGATGTCTGTCTGGTCTGAAGGGAATTTCTCCTTCTCAGGAGAAAACAGTTTAAATAGAAGAGGAACGGCCATATGCTGACTATGCACTGCTTAACAGATGACGTAGAGAAGCCTCCACTACCACAGGGAGTAGAACAGGGCATTTTTCAAATTAAATTTCTTTCAAATTCAAAGCAATCAGCTGAAATCAATTTACACACAGGATCCAAGTCAGACAGTTCTCATCAAAACAGTTTGTAGACACAACAATGAAAATCCATCTCTGTCAGCAGCATGATGTTTAAGAAAGGTTTGACTGCGCTGACAGTAAAAAATTGTCTCTTCACAGTTTTAAATACAGCTGTTATCTTTCTTTTCTGGTGGATGATGATCCAAAATAATGAAATCTCATCCATATGAAGTATTTAAAAAATCTTCTACGTTCATGCACTAAAATGTACTGGCATAACACACATTCACCTCCCAGTTTAGCTCAGGAGTAGGTGTTTCAGTACTTCAGAAAAATATGTTTTACAATACAGGATTGTAAAAGACAATCAAACGACAAATGCACTAGTATTACGAGACAACACTCTGACTTCACACTTTGTCTATACTATCATCTAGGAAATGTATACACTAATAGGAAGAAGAATGATCATCTTTGCTTCATTTAGTTACCTCAATGTGCCACTGGGAATAAAAAGTTCAGTTTAAAGCAGAAGCTAGAGAAGATACTAGACATCTATTAATTGAAAAGTGCATTTAAAAATTACCTTAGAACAGAAAATCCCCACTAACTGTAAAAAAAACCTGAGACAACAGAAAATGATCCCATTCCATCTGATAAACTCCTCCATAGATCTCCTCTGAACCCTGCTTCAGGGTCTGTCTTTCATAGTCATGAAGCATATTGGTTTAAGATCTATCAAGGAGTATGCCACCTAATACTTGAAAGAGTTTGCAGCTGAGATTGAAACAGACTGCAGTGCCCAGATCTCTAATTCATCCTCTATATAATAAGGATGCCTCCATTAATCAATGCTCCTAATTGCTATTAATTATCATCCACAGCCTTCTAAACAGCTACAAGGTTAACTATGTGGGCTTCCAATAATCTGCACAAAACAACCAAAACTGTAAAGCATTAACCTTATATAAGCACACTACATAACCTCCAGATCTTTAAAAGTTACTTAGATATTCCCAATGTCTTTAAGATAACACATGTACTGTTTTCCTTAACTTACAGGCTTCCACATAACTTCAGAAAGAAATTCTACCATACAAAAGAAGTATGCCAGTTTGGATACATGTTTAAGTCATGGCATCTTCAGCCAAGCTTTATGTTGTTTTTTTTTGTTGTTGTTTTCTACAGATTTTTGCATTTTTTACAAATCTGTACTCCTTCATTCCTTAATGCAAAAATTAATCAGCAAAGTGTGAATAACCAATTCCTCTTCCTGCAAAGCACATCCCTTATTTCATTCTATCCTGCACCCAGACACCATCTCAGATCAAATCTTTTGTTTACACATAAAGCACTTCATCCTATAGAGAGGACTGAACTTAGATGGCTTCGAGAACACCATTTTATGCAATCAGCAAAATGTACTTTGTGTCTTTTTCTAGTTGGACCTACAGAGCAGTTTCTGGGAGACTGGTGACATGGCAGAACATTGCCTGCGCACACAGCTACTCCCTTGCAGAAGCTGTGCAATTGAAATAAAAGAGCATTTGCAAGAAATTACGACAGAATGGGAAGAGATGGTTGTTTTCTTTTCTTAAAGGTGCTGATTTCCACTCCCATCTGGAGAACTCAAGGGACACCAAGAAGTCCAGAAGGGAGTGATTCAGGGGACCACCCAGGGAAGGGGAAACAATGTCTGGATGAGAAGTGATCCCCTTCAGGTACAGTTTTACTTGTTCCTTGACTCAAGTGAAAATACCCATGGCTCTGTGCAGGACCAGCAACAAGGGCGTGTGAGCAACACCTGCTCTGGCTGCTGTACCAGATGGGCCATAGGCACTGCAGTGATGTCACTGTGATGACACTTGGGCACCATGGTGACGTTTGAGCCTCTCTCCCTGGAGCCCCTCAACAGTTCTATGGGATTTCACTGACAGGGCAAAGGGTAGTTCCCTGCAGAACCGGCTGTGAGCACAAACCACAGTCAGACTGAGACAGTAGGCATTGAAAGTGAGCTCTCTGCAGTAGCAACTTCTGATTCAAATCCAGAGAGTCTGGCTACATCCCCAGGTTCTCCTTCTGGTCGTCCAGATAAGGATAAAGGAACTGTGTGGGAATCAAAAATGGGTGAAAAGGATGCACTAACTCATCCTGATGAGGAGGAAATCAAATGTATAGCTCATGCTTCTTATGAGGAGAGCACATGCAGAGACACTATTATCTCTGATAGTTGAGTCACTTTTCATATCAACCCTGTGCTATGGAAGGGTTTGTTTTTTTAAAAAAGTCGTAGAATAGTACATAAGCAAACTGGGACTTTCCTGGGATCTAATGGTGAAAAGTATTTGAAGTATTATCCAGAGTAAATGGAAAACAAACGTCAATAGACTTCTTTATGCTACAGCTTGCTTACTATAAAACATGCTGCTTTTGAGGTTAGAGGTAACATACATGTGTACTTATTTTACAAATACTTTTGCAAATGCACTACTTATGAGAAACAAATCCATTTATCAGTGGAAAATGGAAGTGTTACAACAGAACTTTCCCTAGAATGTTTACCTCAGAAACCACAGACTAGCAAACAAAGCCAACTTCATTTGCACTTGATTTTTCAAAGGATCCTCAAAAACCTGACAGTGGAGAAATAATGATGAAAATAGCCCTGGAGCTACTGCTACCATATTTGATATGGCTAAGATTCTACATAATGCTAACTAACATAAAAGATAGCAATAAAATCCAGAGATACCATTTTCCTCGAAGAGAGATATCTGGATATAACTATGAAAAGAAAATTTAAATATTGCGACAAACTATAAAATGTCGATAAAAGAATTTGACCTTGATCAGACGGATCCATCCATCAGACAATCTTGATAGATTCGAGCATAAGAAACAGCTGCAGACACCTTCCCATTTGCTGATGCATAACTTTCCACTTTTTCAAAACTACTTTTGCTTATCTGTGAAAAACGACACTTGTTTCCCAACTGTTTACATCATAGCCAAAGCCACCTCAAGCACTTACTTTGAGAAACAAGAAGAGTTGCATTTTGTGTTCTCACCTGTAAAAGTTGACATTTACAGAGAGAATTACTCAGTTTCATTTTGACAGAAACATGCCCTTTATCAAATTCTTTAGGACCTTTCAGCACTGGAGAACGTGTCAGTGGTAGGTAGTAATCCGAAACCAGTTAACATTCCTCAAAAACAAAACATGCAGCTAATTTAAGTAAGTCTCCAGAGATCAAAAGGCTGAGTTCAGGAAGTCAAGAACAGGGAGGCAAATGGACTCATAACAGAGTAAATCTGTAAAGGATGACTACAGGCTGTTATCTGATTATCCCATCATGCTCTCTTGTTGGGCTACCATACTGATACTGTATATTAACAGCTTCAATGTCGGAAATTTTGTAGAAGTAACATTTCAAATGAAGATGAAAACTGTTAACTATCAAAAGAAAAATCCCCAAGCTAAATAGAAGTTACATCTCTTGACCTGTAATTCAGCTTCTTGCTGAATTCCTCTTTACTCAAATTTAGATTATTCCCACTTAGGAGGAACTTAAAGATCTAAATTACACAGAAAATGTAATTTACTATCAATTTACAAAGCTATTTTTCACATGCCGTTTAACTTAAAATAGCTTTACTAGTCTACAGAGTGTATGATTTTAATTCTTGAAATATCATGTGGCTACCTATTTGGTTAGGGAAAATTATGTAAGTTATAGTCCCTGTAGTATAATGAAGGGTTCAAGTACTGGTTGGCTAGATTTAAGAAAGAAAGATAGCACTATATCAGCCAGAGGATCATGTTGGTTTAAAGGCCTCTTTAGAAGTTTGTGGTACAGAGATTCCTTCATGGAAACATCCACAATAAAGCTGGAAGAATGATACAATAATAAACAACAACAGCACCAAGCATTATTGAGAGAATATAACAAATCCACAATGCCATGAGTAAATACACATGATCTTCAAGCATTTTACAGGAGCCACAGATTGAATTAAGTAAGCCTTATTCAATTTGCTGATATTATAAATGTTATTTAGGTCCTGTTCAATATTATTCATTAATGCCTACATTATCATGACTGAGATACAGATCAGTGGAAGAAAAAGCTGCAAGCTTTGGATTAAATGACATGCACACCTCATTCAATCACCAATGGAAAACTAACAAAAAGAAAAGGACAAAGCAGATGAAAAACATTCTTCTATCTAAAGCTTTTTCTTTTTGTTGTTGCTGGTTTGTTTTAAAGTTCTTACTATACGCAAATACTTAAGTAGATAAAAATGTTTTTAACACTTCACATTGTTTGAATTTTTTTGTATGAGTTCCCCTTTACGTTTCATTCCTCTTACCTACAGAACCTATGCACAACTTACTTACAGAATATCTTCAGTTTATAACATAGCCCATAGAGAAAATTCATTACCCATCTGAAAGATGAGCATTGGAACTGCTTTTAAAAGAAGCTGAATGAAGAGATAACAGATATGAAAAATTGCAGTGTTATTCTAAAATCTTACGTTAAATCCACACATTCATGGAACAGTGAAGGAACATCATCTAATTGAATTTGTTACTCTAAGAGGTGATGGAAGCAAGTGGTGTGCCAAATTCCCTACCACATTATAAAATGTTAGGTGGTATGGGCAGGAGTTGCTTCCTCCAGTGACGGCAAGCAGTTACAGCACAAAACTTCTATTTCCTACATTTCACAAAAGCTTTTTGGTTAAACTTCAAGCACCAGAAGTAACTGTACAAGTAATCCAAATGACTTTCTGTACCTTGTAAATGGAAATGCAATTTTCATCTGCAAACATATAGAAATTAAATTATAATCTAAGTATTTCAAAACTGCAAATGTATGCATATACGATTACATGCACAGAATTGTAAACGCTGTTATGCTGAAAATCGGTGCACTCTTAAACCTTCTTCTCATAACTGTATTTTATATGAAGACCTTGTAAGAAAGACTGTAACTGTAACCATAGTCAGCATTTACAAACTCATCTAGCAACTATGGAACAGTTGGGTTGACATATGCAATAGTGTATCAGCTAAGTGTATCTTATGAAAGATGGAGAAACATTACATGCATTTCAAACATTACTTTAAGAGACACCACCAATCCAAGAACTTACTGGATGTACAGAACACTTTTTAAAGATTCTACAAGCAGTGCTACAAGATAACAGCATTCAGATAACATCAGAATCACTTCAACATGGACGCCCACTAAAAAAACTATCCCTACAAGACACTGTACATAGCATTTGTGAGTAATTGATCAACAGTGTGTTTAAATAGGTTATACATTTGCTGGATAAGCATACTTCCAATTAGTCAAGCACCAATTAATTTTATCACTAGAAGTGGTAACAAGGAAACAACATGGTCATAGATCCTAATCATGTACATTTAATGTTCTACATGCAATGCTTGAGATCCTTTTGATACAAGCACTATGAAAGTACTCTGCAAACGCAGACAAGGATCGGTAAAGGGCTCAAATAAATGCACTTAACAATTATTTACTCTGTCTTCAGTAGGACCTATGAATATCTAGCCATTCTGAGAAATCTTTTTTTCTAAAGTCATAAACCAAGACCAGTATCAACTTAACTTACCCACAGTTAAAGGACAGCTCTGTCCATGCTTCTAACGAAAGTCATTTAGTCAACAAAGAGATCAGTATTTTCAAAGCAAGATTCACCCAGTTCGGAGCTGTCTCTTCAACTCAGCACCAGAAGAATTGCAATAGATTACAGAGGAAACTTACAGAAGCAATTAAAGAAAGGTAACTAACTTTTGGATTGGAAGGCTTTCTTTTGTACATAAATATCTCAAAACCAACATTTTTTGACCTACACATAGCCCTCCACAAGTCCTGCTCAAAACCCTTTCATGTACACTTCTCTTCCTCTAAAATAAGGATGGAGTGTACAGGAAGAGATAAGCATTACAAAGTGATATGAACACACTTGACTGTTCCTTCCTTTGGCCAAATACTTAAAAGAGATAATTTGGAGGCCACTTCTTTTAGAGCAAAAAAGGTTATTTTGTGTTTCTAAATGCAGATTTTTTTTTTTCCTAGCACTTATTTGTAAAAGAACAATTCCAAATGTACCCTATTAAATAAAATCCTGGCTATCTTACCTCCTAACAAATAATATGCTTTTCATACATATTTAGGGAGGAAAAAAACACATATGTAAGTTGAAACTAATTACACAAAATCCAATAAACATGAAATAATCATAAGTCCACGGAAGCACAACAGAAATACCAAAATTTATAGTGATGCGACTATCCATTGTTTTAACTCCATGTTAATAGGCATATAACAAAAAAACAAAAGCAATAAATGAGCTGTACATTTAGTTAAGTTACTGACTCGGAGTTAGACCACATCTACACTATTTTTTTTTTTTTTTTCCAAATCTTCAAATCACATTGCAACAAGGGGCTGTTACTGAAAAGTGAAAGAAAGAATTGTACTTACTTGCCACCTCCAGCGAAGCATTGTGACTTACAGCTTCCCCAAGGTAATTCCTTGCCACGCAGACATAGACCCCTTCATCTGGCCTACTCTTGCGCCCGTGAACTATGCGTAAAAAAAATAAAGATCCGCTGGGCAGCAGCATCCGATGAGAACGAGGATCATCCTTGTCAGTTTCCACTCTTTCTCCACCTTTATACCACTCAATGGTTGGTGTCGGCCTTCCTTCAGCTTTACAGTTTAAAGTTGCCGGTTCTCCTTTTGAAACAATTAAATCAGATGGGTGTTCAACGATGCGAGGTGGAAAATCTTCTTGCCGAAGACGGGAGCCTGCAACATAAAAACGTGCAGATTTCTTTTTAGATCTTTGCCAGGCAATCACAAGTGTTTTGCAATACAACCATGTAACAAATACCTGGTAGTTTAGGATTTACTAAGAACAGCTATTAAGATATTTTTGAAGTAGAAAAAACGTCCCTTATTTTATTTCATTGTGTGCAAGGTTCTCTTCCTAAATTAATAAACTAGAAATATTTTTTCAAAAGCTGACCTATATTAGGGAACTGAAGTTGCCATGCTCCTAAATCATATACGTGAATATATCAATACTGAAATGGATGCAAATTTATACATATATGCATATGAATACATCTGATTATGACAATTCTACAGATAGTCCGAAGTCATCAGGCTATTTCTCACAGAGATACACTAATTTAAAACACAAAGTTGTGACCAATCTCATTCTACTATCCATAAAGTCTATCCGTTCATACAATGTCTGTGGAGTAAGCCTAATACTTCCAGTTGCTTTATTCTGCTTGTACTATCAGTTCTTCTTAGTGACTTCTTAAAGCAGTACCACAGACATAGAAACACACACAACATCCAAGTAAATATTACAGTTGTGTCAGGAAAAACTAGAGCTACTGCTTATATTTTACATTTTAACTGTCTTGATTACCCATTATTCAATGTGCAATTCCAAGGAAAAATGGGACACAAGTATTGGGAAAACGAGGTACTCTTCTAGAAAGGCATTCAAATTTCAACAAATTCAGACTGTGAGCTCACAGCATGGAAGTATTCTGATACCCTGGATAGAAAAATGCTGCACAAGAATATGACAACAAGCCGGGTGCCAGGAACTCAAAATTAGGGATAGGCACCTATCTAACCTTTCACAGATTTAAATTATTGCTTCTATTTCAAATTGGTATTTTGCTCCGTATTTCTCTCTTTCTTTACATACCATTTCACAAGGGTCAAAATTAGTCTCTTAGATCAGTAATTCCTGATTATTAAAACTATAGATGCCAAAATTCTTCATTAGCATTAATAGTGTACGTTTGAAAACCTATGAAGAACCAGAAAGACATAAGAGATCTACTCAGTGCAGGTCAGAAAAACTCAAGTTAGTTTTGGAAGGGGGAAAGACAAAGAGAGAATCCCAGAGAGAGTTCTGTTTTCTATATAATATATAGCATAAATATTATATAGTATATAAAGTTGTATATACATAGGTTGCTCTGAAAGTAGCGCCTCCTATCTATCTCCGCTGAAACTACAACAGATGCACAATAACACCAGATAATAGAGCAAATTCTCAGATACAAAACACTTTTTCAACAGTCACCACCATTAGCTATGCATTTTCACTGGCAATGAACAAGAGCCTGCGTGCTGCACGCATAAAAATCACCAGCAGAGGTGAACCACTGTCACTGACACCATTGTGTGTGCATTATATATGTAAAATATAAATGGGAAAAATTGTGAAATATATAACTTTACATGAAAGTTTATTTTATGTTAATTTTGCCCCAAGATAAGCAATGCAAATTAAATGTTACATTAATACTGGAACCAACCACACCATCCTAAAATCTATGGTAATGTGGCTTGACTGCTTGTATTCCTCTCTACGCAGCAAAACTTCATTTTGATTACACTTTTACTTCCTAATTATGTACCTCATAAGGAGGGATGCAGAAAAAAAGGATTAGAAAGTCAAAACCAAAACGTAGTAAAATGCTTAAAGATAGTTAAGAATGGTTTCAAAAGCCCAAGTCTGTGTATGTGATAGTACTTATCTCAGGTCTGTATTTGTACAGATAGCCAGCCAGCAGACAACACAGTACAAGCCTTCTATTGTTCCTGTCAGCCCAGACTGCAAATAAATGAAATACTATTTTCATATATTGTATGCACACTTCCTATGCTAACATTCAAGTCACCAAACACTAACTGAAAGTATTGTACAGAAGGAATGCTTAAAGACTAAGCACTAAACTTGCTTGAAAATTGAGACTTGGGACTCATGAGAGGGAAAGAGTGCTAATACAAGGTCTAGTTCTCAGAAAACTCCAGGATTGCTCATACATTTGTGATACTTCTATGCTGGATAGTATTAGAGAAGTTAAAATGACAGAAATGTTCCTTTTTTATTTAATTTAAATTATCATTTTATAAAGGAACCCTTCTGGAGAAAATTAAAAGAATTGCTTGAAGCAGAAAGGGACAAAAAGTTGTATGAGTAGTTGACTGGCACATAGCCAATGTTAACCACAAATTTAGTGGCAACTGCTACAACTAAGTTATAATCTTTCCACATATCTATAGGTTTTTTTTTTTTTTTTTAATATTTCTTTATTTCTTTGTAGTCTATTTAAGATGCATTTATGCTTTACAGAAAAAAAGCAGCTTCCATTATCAGTCATACAGTGGGCACTAATCCTGTAATTTTCCAGTCAAAAATCCATCCCAAAGGGATATTTAGTTTAAAAAAAGTAATAATCAAAACAGAAGACCTATTACACACTGAATCTGCCACTAAATATACAACTGCCCTAAAAGATGACAGCACTGTGCCACAGGATCTAGCCAGCTTGGTCTCTCTGCTTCCCATCTTATTCAAGTCTTTCATAAAAAGTCAACAGGATGCCACCAATTAAAGCATACTATACTAATTATTTCATGATGCTACTTAAGAGAACAATTATAAGAAATCATATTCCCAGTTTCTTTGACTGTGCCACAACTATTTTTACAAGAATTCAAACACTGAAATACGTAGGCATGAAGGTTCAAAGAAAGCTAGCATAAGATGAATGCTAAATTTGTAAAGGCAAGAATTGTGTTTCTCCTTGCTTCTTACTTGTACAATATACAAAGCATCGAAAAATAGCAGGGAATATGTATTTGAATAAGAAAGCTGCTGACTGGGAGAACAAATGTTCTGCTGTCTGCTATGAGGGAGGGAAGAAGGCAGCACATTCACTTTCCATTTCACAGCTACAACATTTAATGCTGACTTTAAGAGCACCTGATCTCTATTCCATTCTTTTATTTGAAGTGTTTTATATTGCAACATAAAACCTGAGTTACAAGTTATACTCATGAAATCCTAATAAACAAAGCTACAGCTTTAAAATCAATGTTAGCTAATTCTTGCAAATAATTATGCTTCATAAGGATATGAGCAAACTCAATTTATCAGTGACTCCACTCCATGTCCACAGGCAGTGCATATATAATTCTTCTATAAATTCTGACACAGGCAATGTCAAATCATAAACAGTTAAGAAGCAAAGAGACTTAAAATGTTTCAAGAGCAAACTACAAAGCAGTGAGATACCACGTCACAGGGGAGAAATAACTAAAGAAGAATCAAAGTATTTTTTTTGAAGAGGCTTTTCTACAAAGATGTGCAACAAACCTTAAGACCTTTATCACTCTTTGCAACTACATGAAAAGAGATTGTAGGAAGGTGGGGGTCAGCCTCAGTTCCCAGATGATAATAGGATGAGAAGTAATGACTTGAAATTGCACCAAAAGAAGTTCAAGTAGGGTATTAGGAAACATTTCTTTTAAAAAAAAAACAAACAAACAAAAAAAAAAAACAACAGTGAACCAGTGGAATAGACTGCCCAGAGAAATGTGGAGTAACCACCTCCGGCAGTGTTCAAGAACTGTGTGGATATAGTACTTAAGGACCTAGTTTATTGGGTATGATGGTAATGGGTTGGTGGCTGGATTGGTCCCTTCCAACGATAGCGATTCTATGAAATCTAACCCATTGAGTTTATTTGTTCTCATAGACAGTAGGTCAATCTCAAGGAAAGAAAAAGAGGACAAAAAGCCCACTGAGATATTCACTTGCTTTCTCTCTTACTTCCATGACTGAAGAACTCCCTTTGTCCCTCCTATTTTAAGAATATTTTTACTCTTTATATACCATCCTAATCCAGTCTAAATAGAATGTGTTTTCCCAAACTTGGCAGCTTGCAATAGTACATTTCAAAAGCAAGTATTTTCAAATTTCCTTTACAGATGTTGCAGTCTTCCACTTATAATCAAAGGCATGGAGTAATTAACGAATTCTGCCTATGCCTTCAGATTTTACCAAAATATTCAGCTAAGCAAGGAAATTCCACTTCTGAATTCTACCTTGTCATAAAGCAGAAGAGCCAAAACTGCACTGAACTGATATTTCTACAACACTCCAATATGAGAACAGAGTTGTATCACTCTGGACTCACAAAGTAGTTCTTTACACAGTTAGGAAGAGTTTTATTTACAACAGCTGTTGATCTTTAACAGGTGAGTACCGAACTTCTGGTTTGGAGAAAAAATGCAAGTTATGCCTCATATCTAAATCCTGCTATAACATGGCACAGTCATGGCTCTGCACATTTTCAAAAATGCTTTAAAATGATGCCACCTTTATGAACAAAAGATTACAGATTGAGGTGTTACATTGCTACAAATGAGGTAATATTCATATTCTAAAGAGAAAAATGAATGGCTGGAATGCAACAGCAAATCAATGGCCATCCAGGTCTACAAGTTTATTGCAATGCATTTTAAGGTGTGTTTGATGCTTCCAAATACTGAGCTGGGAACAGGTCCAGATCTCTCCAATATCTGAGATACCATAAAAAGTGATAAGCAAGATTCTCAGTTTGGGTCAGCAGAAGTTGAAATTCCCCTATTTGTTCCCTGTGAAGAGAAACACCATCTCCTTTTTCTAAGTTGACAACTGAAAACAAAAGAGCAAGAAAAGCAGCAGACACTATCACCCCCACTATGAAACTACTGTGATGTTCCCCAAAAAGAGAGTTTGCTGCCAGGGATTTCTTTGTTTTGTTCGTTTGTTCATCCTCTTTTTCCAGCTTACACCACTATGCCAAGGAATCCTTTTGTTTTTGTCCTTTAATTGACATTGGAGGCTATGCTTCTAATAAGATGAAATGCTAAGTAAACCTTCTATCATTACTTCTGTTACTTCTGTACGTTTACTAGGATGTATTTCTAGTTAAATAAATAAATAATAAAAAGACGCACTTTAAATACGAAGGCTTTCTAAAACTTAGAAGAAATTTTGTGGGCAGTGGCTTTTAAACTTTCAGGCACTCACAAAACATTTTTTCACTTTGAAAGATAACCTTAAAGTATTTCATGTTGCTAACACACTATGAATTATATATTACATTTCTGTCTTGTCTATGACACTATCAGGAGATGTCAAAAGCCTGTAATTTACTACACATTTACAGTAGAAAAAAAAACCTAGAATAACTGCAAAGAGCCTCGAATTTGAAGCTGTGTGTGCCTCTTTCCCCAGGCAAGAGGTTAAATGGGAGCAGTACTAAAAAATGCCTGAGAACCAGACTGATAGTGTCTGGATCTTGTACAGCAACAAGATGTAACATATGCATAGCTTAGGACATAAAATGTATGCAACACTTTTGTATGTAGCTTGCTCCGAAAGTAATGCCTCCTATTTATTTCCATGGAAACTACAACAGATGCACAGACCACAATCACACTACCTGATCAAGAAAATTCTCAGCTACAAAATACTGTTTGTCAACATAGTCATCACCATTAGTTCAGTATTTTTGCCAGCAGTGAAGAGCCTACATGGCTTGCTCACACAAATCTATACCAGCAAAGGTGAGCCATTGTTTCGCAACTGTTATGCCTCTCTGCTGTCACTGTCAAACAACAACAAAATGTAATGGAATATAGGTGGGGAGCTGCAACCTCTACTGCCATATCACCACCATCGGCCTCTGACACTGCTAGTCAACATAATAAAACATAAGGTATTACTTTCAGAGCAGCAATCAAATTGGACAGCTGCACAGGAGATAGCTGAATTATAAAAGCAATAAGCTAAACAAACATGGGAGAAAAAAAAGCAACACTATGTTGTTTAAATTGCTTTCTTTCTGTTCTTTATTCTGCAATAATTCTGGACATAAATGATGAGGTCAAAAGAGGCTATATGCTTTTAGTCAGAAAGTCTCCTGGAACAATGACAGCATCTAAATATTCTACCTGGTAGGAATGAAACAAATATTGGCAGATATTGTGCTGCACAGATACCAACACCAACTTTGTTTTAATCCAGGAAGTTATATTTCCCAGGAAATGCTAAATCAGCCTAGCTTTCATTTTTAAAGAAACTGAAAACAATAACTCTAAGAACCATGCTTTAGTTTCTTAATCTATAATTCTTTAAACTGCTTTTGGAGAAATTATTTTCAAGAGGCATAACTGTATAGAGAACTTTCATCACACAAACACATGGTACTGGTTTATCCAGCAATTAGCATAAATAAGTCATTACGTGGTTATTCATTAATTGTAGCTGAAATAAAATTCTTAAGTAACAACATTTATATTGAGTTGCAATACTGCGAGCCATTTGCATAAAACCTCAGGCAGTAATTGATGTTCCCAGTGTGTTTAGTTTTATTTCCTTCTCTCAGTTCTGCTCTCCAGAAAGATATTTACCACATCTGACTTTTCTGGATACTGGAGTCTGAGATAGCAGTATTTAGAGCACTGACTTATGAAATAAGCCTCATTCAATGAAAATTACATTATCCCACATCAAACCAGTAACTTGGGAAGATTAATAAAAGTACAGGAGTATTGTTATTAATACTGCAAATTAACTGTGACACAGTGAGCAACTACACTGTATTTCACAAACAAATACAAAGCTAATGAAGCTTACTTCATCAGTCATTCTTCCTTTGAAATGGATGCAGTTACACTGGAAGAGATTTCTGGCACTGGGATAATATACAGAAGAAGAGCACAACAGACAGAGATGGATCCAAAGGCAAGTTCACCTTAGGACCTTGGAATGTAAGAGTCTGAAAATGATAAACTGCTGGAGGTGATTCATATTAAACTGCAGGATGAGTAAAGCAATGAAGTCAGGTAGGTACAGAGGAACACAAAGAAGACTACGATACTGCTAGAGCAATGACCCTGGAATTGCAATCCAGAGTATAAAGGATGGCTTGGGAAGAAGATGTGGCAATGAAAGCAGAGGATTATGGAAAGACTGTGTATATCAGGTATACTGAATTGGAAGACCACTAGGGAATCAGACACTGGCAGCTTACTGAAGGAATGGAACTTGATGGTAATTGGAGAATTCTGTGGATAACAAAGCTGAAATGCTGGAAATGATCACTGTGATACAAAGGAGCTGAGACTTCACAGCAAGGTACCAGACATCTCAGAGCAAACCTTGCTGCTCTTTTCTTCCCTAACACCTCACTTCCTTACAAAGGCGGGTTTGAGAGCTCACATCTGCTCGTAGCTTTGGTGACATATCTGACAGGAAGAATCACAGAAAGTGAGATGTGGGGACAAATATTGGCATGAGTCACACAAGAAATGCCATTTCCATTGCTCTCTCTTCTTTTAAGGAGTTAAGATTAGTACCAAAGAAGAGATCATCAGCCTCTCCTCTCCTGTCCATCTTCAATCCTTGTCTTCAATTATGCTTTATTCCATTCAGTAGAACTATCTCATGGCTTGTGAACCACTGATTTATATTTTGGAACAGAAAAACAGAATTGGAGAAAAAGACAAGCTGACAAAACAAAAGGATAGTTCTTAGCTGCAGCGAAGGAACCAAGCAAAAAGCTTTTGATGCAGAACTTAAAGAGGCTCTCCAGTCTAATTAAGTCAGGTGACTTCTGCTGTTCAAAAATAACAAGGAAGTGAAAATGACAAGAAAACAAAAAAGCCAGAGGAATAAGGGATCTACTAGCAATAAGCAAATTTACACTGGAATTAGAAACTCCAGTTCAGCCAGAAAGGGAGAATTTTACATGGATGACACATTTCAGGTTGTTTAAAAAGGATCTTATTTGCATGGAAATATGTATTGGCAACCTGAAAACTAATGGCAGAGAAAATGGCACCAGCTGCAATTTTGGTCCTGAATTCATAAGCTAGGGAAGGCTAAGCACTATGGCACTTGAGAACTCTAAAACTGAGATGATACAGATTTACAGGCTATTAGCACTACAAAGTATTAATAATTAAATGGAATTAATTAAAAGAAAGTACCAGAGCTGCTCTGAAAGAAATGCTTCTCATGTTATTACATTGGCACATGATACCAGAAGTGGATGTTGGTGGTATGGCAGTAGAGGATGAACCTTCCTACCTATACTCCATTATATTTTGTTGCTGTGTGATGGATAGAAGCAGAGGCACAGTCTGGCAAAGTGGTGTCTGACATGGAAGTGCAAATGAAGCAGTCACGTCTTTGAATCCTTCAGTGTGGAAAAAATAACCAGCATCCATCAATATTCACAGATACTTATTGAAGACCAGATATTCTGGTTTCTGGAGACTAAACAGTGGATGTGAGCACAGTGAGGTGTGGGTGTTGTGTTTCAGCAATGGTGACAGTGGGTCACCTCAGCTGGTGCAGACTTTTACAAGGACAGCACGCAGGATTTTGTTCATCATTCACAAAAATGCACAAGTTAATGGTGGGGACTATGTTGAAAACTAGTGGTCTGTGGCTGAGAATTTTCTCTGTCAAATAGTATTATTGTGCTGCTTGTATCTTTTGTCATTTCCATGAAAATTAATAGGAAGCATTACTTTCAGAGTGACCTATGTATTTCAGAGGGGTTGTCTACACGCTATTTTGGACTTGAGCATAAATATTGCCATGTTTAACAATCTTAACTTTTAATTCATTTGCTATCTCAGGCTCAGGGTGAGACTATCTGATCTTAGTGAGCTGCATTCTCAAATGTTTAAGAGATGCAGAGGAAAGGAATAAAGGATTCTCATTTCCTCAGGACTACACGGAATTCAAAGAAATAGCAAGCTTCAATAAAGCCTTGGATTCTCTCTTCTCAACTGTATCAGGAAACATGATTCAACTCTGAGACAACAGAAGTGCTGTATTACAATCATCAAGAACAGTCCTAGACTTATGCCTGTGCTAATCTCATACAATTGACATTAAATTCATTTTAAAAACAAGAATAAATGGCATGGAGAAACACAGGAATTCAAAATACCTCACTAAACTCCTGCTTTTTAAGATAATTATGACTGTGTTATATCTACAAGGGTGAATGAAATACCAGAACTGCCCTCAGGAATCCAAATGTTAGGTATTTGTAAGAGGGTTATGTCAGCTCAGGAATAAATTCAAAGCTAATACTCTAATTTAGTTAGTTAATGCTAATAATTTAGGGAAGATTAACAACAGAATACGAAGAATCATAATAGAAATGAGGTAACTTAGCTTCTTTATGGTTATTATTTTAATGCGTTAAACATTTAGATTGGAACAAATTTATGTCACTCAATCTAAATCAATCTGACTTGCTGTAAAACAGTAAGTTTGGACAATTAAAAAAAGGCCAGGCATTTTTAATTATGAGTTGCTACTGTCATGCTATAGTTGCATAAGGAAAAACAAAAACTTAAATCCAAATGAAAAAACTACTTAAAATGAGTTGTTTAAAAAACATAAGATGTGCAGATCAGTTCCAAGGTATTTTATGCTTTTGGAAAATGAATTCTGTACACCAAATCAAACAACCACGTATTTAAAACTCTATCCACATCCACCTTCTATGACTTATTTTATTTAAACATAAAGCTAAGTATTAATCATGAAAGATAGCACACTCTCAGTGGAAAGCAATAAATTTATTCTCCCAGGAGAAGAAAAAAATGACCTCCAATCCCACAGGTTTAGAATGAAACATCTGTTGAACTAGTAAGAACACAGAGAACTGCAATGCAGGGCTGGACAATGAAGACTCGGTGACTCAGTGAGAGATTATTCTGAGTAATAAATTAGTACTACTACAGTACTTTCAAAAAACACTTGGGGTATATTTTACCTTCCCGTATAAATGCAGTTCAGTCACATGCTCTACAAAATATATCTCAGACCATTTGTCTGAGAAAGTCATGAGTTACTTGGCATAGCAGTCAACAGGACATCGCAGTTCAATGATTTGAAAGTCTCCTTCTACTGCTGTCTTCCATGAAAATGAAGCTCTGTCAAAACAGCAAACATCACCTTCTACTAAAAATAAGCTTCCACATTTCAATAGTGTCGTCATCTTTTTCAGAGCAACTGTGTAATCTTTTCCAACAACAAGATGTCTGAATTTCATATTACTCAAACCACTTGATTCACTGTTTTTTTAAAGATTTCAGTGGTTTCAAATTAAAAGGAAGAACAATTCTTCCTTTTAGGAGGAAGTTTTTCATTCAGAAGGTGGTGAAGCACTGGAGCAGGTTGCCCAAGGAGGTTGTGGATGCCCCATCCCTGGAGGCATTCAAGGCCAGGCTGGATGTGGCTCTGAGCAGCCTGGTCTGGCGGCTGGCAACCCTGCACAGAGCAGGGTGGCTGAAACTAGATGATCTTTGAGGTCCTTTTCAACTCAGGCCATTCTATAATTCCATGAACAGTGATCTCTTTTTCTACAATTGTACTGAGTCCTTCACATAAACCATAACTTCATAATTCTAACATGATATCCTAGTGTAGATGAACTGCATTACATAGAAAACAACACCCGAAGAGTCTCTTAGATGTACAGTAGGATAGGCCCAGAAAACTATCACTCAGTGATTTTTTTCTTCTCTGCAGGATGAAGAACTAGTGCTACCATTAACAACTATTCCTATTCCAGAGCATAGTCAATGAACATACAGTGAAAAATCATAATTTTTCACCATCATTGTCGTCACTCCTACATGGTCCCAACCGGATTTTAGTTCAGGTCACAGTGAAAAATGGCATTACAGATTGCAAACTACCACACTGAAGAGTATCATCGAGTGGCCACTGCAAAGTTTCCAAAAACAGGGTCTAAAAAAAATTCAGGCCTGCATACTTACTCTTACATGAATTCTTTCATAAACTTTCAGTCACCCAAAGTTCTCATAGTTTGAGCTTTGAATCATGTTACAGGCAAAATTCTCTGGAAAGATCATAACCAAAAACATAGCTACACAGGAAATTGCCCAGCTCCATATACTCTACCAGTGCATGCTGTCAAATTTCTTAGCTATCCAATATTACAAAGATCCATACAAAGATAAAAAATTGGCTCACTGTAAATAACAGCCACGTTAAAGTGATCATGGTAGAAAAACATGGTCTTTTTACATAGCAACAAACAAACAAACACACAAACAAGAATCTCAATGCAATTTTTATGTGATCTTATAGCTAAGTAGTTAGTCCTAATTGTTAGACACTGAAAAGAAGGAAGGCAAGGGCTAAACATGGTACATGCTACAAAAGGCACTGTCCCAGTCACAGTTTCATCTATGTCCAATAAAGTTAAAGATGGAAGTAGACAGGAGAACAGTACAAAGAACCTTCATTTCAACTTAACAGCTCTGGGAAGATTGCTGAAACATCCATTCAGCTTTCCTAACATAAACACATACTTTCTAGATAAGATTCTACCATATATTCACAGATATAGACAGTGCAAGTAGCAAAGCTTTTTGTGTTTACACCTATCTCAAAAGACAACAGAATCTGTGAATGAAGAAAAAGCTCAAAGGAAATAGTTTCAAAGCAAACCTAATTTTCAAAGAACTTACAGTAGACACTTACTTCAGTTTCAAGAATGAAAATTGTATTTAATCTCTCTATATAAGAAAAGACATGATCTAAAAAGTTGTCACCAGTAAAAAGAGATGGTGAAAAGAAACATTAACAGACTATATCTGAAAAATTTGCTGTTCAGAAAAAATCTGTAGCTAATAGTCTAAGTGTTCAACAGCCTGACAGGTATTTAAACTTCTAAAGCAGAGCTTTTGAGACGACCACTATGATAGGCAGATTCAAGGAAGATGTTTAAATAGTGCCAGTATTCAGTGAGTTATTAACTTCTCCAAATAAGAAAAAAAAAAAAGACCAAACCACAGTTTTAAGCACAACTGTCTGCAGTAATTTATACTTTTAGAAAACAAAATATTTGAAATGGCCTTTTAAAGGATTAGTAACAAATCCCTAGAGGTATGCAGCCCACCTCAGTCAATTTTCAACCTTAAAAGCAAATCCTGACATAACCAGAACATTAATGGAGGCGCTCTTTATAGCTTCCATGGTAAGACTAAATATGAGAAATTTACAGATAAATAAAAAAAATGCTGCTGACTATACCTACTGAAGCTTACAATGTAATGAAAACAAAGGATTACAGAAGGATGTCAGGCCATGGCTGTTGAGGATGAAATTTGAAGAGTGAAGAACATTTTAACAGTGTGAGAAAGTTTTTTTGTTGTTGTTTTTAAAGCAAGAAGTCAGGAGTGCCATTCTATTTGGATATTTTGAATTGTTTTTAAAAGGTAATATAACAACTAGCCTGCGAATTACTATTATTAAGGGTTGGTTTGAAGAGTTTAGAGTGGTGAAGGAGAAACCAATCAATATTTAGATGTCAAAATGGCAAAAGGAATGAAAAGAGGCAAGATGAAGTCAGGAGTACATAATCATGGAGCTTTGAGTGGAAAGCAAAAGAGATGAATGTAGGAAGCAGATGAGGACAGAGAAAAATCCTAAAGGGTTTGGAAGAGCTGTACAAGAAAGACACAAGAACCTTGAACATAAAAGATAACAGCAAATGAAAACAATGAGAGAACAGAGTTATGTGACTTAAGATTAGAATGCATTATACAATAAAACTACAGACCAGTGAGAAGATGCTTATATGGTATATAAGCATAAATTATGAAGAAGCCTCAAACGATTAAGGAGAACAACTCTTTGAAAATAAAAGAAAGAAATTCTTCTTATTACTTCTATCATCAGCCAGTATGTGGACAGAGGGATTCAAGCAGTAAAGGAAAATACATTGTCAGGAATTAATAAAATGTAGAAAAGTGTGTGCCAAAAAATGTCATCCGACTTTATCAGTTGATCTATAAAATTCAGATTACTTCTCTGCACAATGCTTCTTTTACAACGTAATGATAGGCAAATAGAAAAAGAACACTATTATACATGCTTATATACTAAAATTGGGCAGATAGACTTGCACAATCCACTGCAACACTAAGGAGTTTGCTTTAGCAAAATAAAGTTATTTTTCACTGTAAGACTGATTGATATTTCCAATAAATTATTGATATTAATTTATTGGAAGTTGATATTTCCAATAAATTATTGATATTAATTTATTGGAAGTTTTCCTTCCAATAAATTAAACTTTTAACAAGTTTAGAATTTTACAAGTACACAGAAATGCTGAGGAAAAAGCTACTTATATTCACATAGCATATATTTAATTAGATACAAATCTCTCATCTTCTACTACTCAGGACAACTGTAATGCATCTGATCATGCAATGAAACTGCCAGTTCTCTAAGACTGCATGTTTCTCTCTAATTATTACAAGAAGGGTTTGGAGGTGATAATTAAGCCTAGTACCAGCTCCTTTCTTCCTTGCATGACTATACCAGGAGGAACCTGCTCAATCCCTCTAGAGGCAGAAGTAGGCTGGAATCTTTACTGCCAATCCAAAACATTAATAATCTCACTAGAAACTGTCGCTTGCATACATCTGTGTTACAGTAAAGATAAGCTATCAACCACAGCTCAAGAGGTGGATTCAAAGACTGGTTTTGTCCTTTTTCATCCTTACAAAGGACTATTTGATGTTTTGGGCAGGCGTTCCCTTCCCCCCTACCCAAACAGGTTTTCAAGGCTATATACTACATACAAATATACATATGACATGTTTTCTGAACTCTAAAAGGCAACCAGTATATGGACTTCTCAGCTTTATGTAAACAGGTATTTGAAACAAACCCCCTGAACCTAAATTAAGCCCTCTTGAATAGGCTGAAAGCCTTCAGTGGGACTAATTAGTCAGAACCACTAGGCCTTGAGGCTCACAGCTGCTCACTGGTACCCTGAGCAAAAGCTGAGAATTAAATGCATGGTTAGGGGTTTAAATTCATTAACGGGTATCAGTTGTCCCTTCTCTACAGGACGAGCACTAATCTCATTCTTTTCATTCTTTAATATACCATTATATGCCTAATTAGCAGGCATTACAGCACATGCATCAGTTTAAAAGGCCATTTTATGACGATTAATCTGTCTTTATTTTAAACTAGTACTTTAAATAACAGTAAACTCTCCCTCAGTGTTTTGATTAAAAGCAAAAGCTAAGTAGTGCTAACATCTATTTCAAAAGAATTGTCAGCCTAATGCATTTACTTTGTTTTACAATTTTTTTTCTTCACAAAAAATTTACTTTTAATTGGTTCTGTAATGCAATTAATTAGTTATAAATTGGTATATCTGCATTAGGAATACCACACTGTAATAGCTACAAGGACTTCACATACAGAAGTAACTAAGATCAGCCAAGTTACATAGGATCAATTCAACACTACTTGGTTCTTCATTAGGACTATAGTAGACAGCTAATTTTCAAGGCTGTTAGGAAGAAAACACTGGAGAAAAACTAGAAAGTCTTTATTTGCACTACCCGCTTATGTACTAACATAGCATATCACCACTGAAAACACTACTATCAAAAGAGCAAACAAATCAAGAACTTCCATATAATGAAAAAGAAATACGAAGTGAAAAATGGTACATAAGATTTAGAAGAAGAAGGTCTAAAGTATTTCGCTTATCATTAAGAATAAAATGGAAAGTGTTTAATGGAGAGCTCAAAGCTATCAGCAAAAAATGAATGCCACCCAACCACATAGGTTCTTCTCTCAGAGATGTGGTGAGAAAACATGCTAGCGCAGAAAGCTAATGTCAGAACAATTAGGAGGCTATTAGAATTGACTGAGTTTAAATTGGGTAAAAGACAATCTCTAATACTTTCATGTGCAAAAATAAAGAGATTTATTTATTTAGCTTTCTCTTCTAATGACAAGCTGAATGTACCAAATGATATACAATCAAACGGTTATGCTAGATACTTTACACACACTGCAGAAGTGTGCCATACATTACACAATTTTCTCTAAAGGTCTCAAAATGCTCCAGATAGTAAAAAAGCAACATTCACAAAACGTCTTTTCTTAACAATTACTTCCTTCACCGTCTAAGCCTTTATAACCACACTGTTAGTGTTCTTTTCTAACAAAATTAAAATAAATGAGCTTACAGACCTATACTGAAATCATCCACCCAGGAGTTTAGGCCATGAAAAGTCCCAAGTCCAAATGCGTTTCAATGGGATCTGAATGTCTAAATCCTTAAAGCTGATTTGAAAACTGAAAAACTTAAAATTTTTGAGAAAAAGGCAGAGGGTGCTTGGAGAGTTGTTTTTGTTTGTTTGTTTACTCCAGATCTATGATTGTAGAATTCTGCTCTTAACTCAGTGTGCTTACACATCAAATCAAGCGATAAACCATTATTCAGGAAGCATTTGCTAACATTCATTCAGATGTCTCTGGCTGAGTCCTGAGAAAGTAGTATAATGCAACTGGAAGCAATAAGAAACTATTAAACAGGACTTTAACAGAGGAAGCTGTGCACTAAATATACTACACTCCTTAACTAGATTCCTTTCTTCCAAGAGAAGTCAGAGAAGTTTGATGGATGCAAGAGATACTCAAAACACATTTCATTGTAATTATCATTAGTGATTAACTGCAAAAGAAATAGACATGTAAACTTGCAGAATCAAGACACAGCAGAGATCATCTCTGACCTTGAAAAAAAATCTTTCTCTGTATACTTCAATAGAAAAATCACCACTTCTGTGTTAATGCTGTCATAAAGCCTGGAATGAATTACTAGAAATCGTTACTTTAATGTTAAAAGCTCTCATGATGACAAGGATGAATTATCAGGGGAAGGGAAGAAAAAAGACAAATAACATTAAAGAGGCCATCTCCACAAAATACTGCTGTGAACACAAGTGCCGAAAGCCTTGCATGCTTATTAGTGCTAATCATTATCGGCTCCTCTCTCTCCATGCAACGACTTACAAATTCTCTTTCACTAACGCACAACACTCCCATCCCTACGAAGAAGATTTCTGTCCTTTTGAAAACCTATTATTCTACAGTATGCTGGTTCAACTGCTGGGGAAAAAAAGAGTCTGCAGAGGTGGACAAAAGTGAAGTAGTAAATACTGCTCCCAATGCTGTTTAAGAGACAATACACTATTAAGAGACAATAACTGATGTTTCTATGATGGTGAAAGTTATCTTAAGAATTATTTCACTAATGTGAATAAATCAGGGGGTAATCTAATTCTCTGGGACAAGAGAACAAGAATTTAGGGACATTTAAACATCACTGTAAAGAATAACCAGTGCAGGATATCCAGAAAAAGCCAAATCGTGTCTTTTCTCAGAGATCTCCAAAGAAATTCAGTAAACACAAATGGTAACTATTTTCAAAAATGTACACAATTCATTGCAAAAAATGTTCTGTGGTTAGATTTTACTGATTGAGTAGACCTAAGCACAGTCTAAGTAAATACCTCTTACACTTGAATTTTGTTTCAACATAAAATAGTCTCACAGAACGTGTAAGCAGATGAACTTAGAAATATTATTATGTTACATGGCTCAATACAATCAAGAGAGTAGCTGAACCATTGGCTTTGCTTAACTTGATAGATCGTTCAGCAATCACTGTTGATCTGAAGACCGAATTTACTATTTTCATCTCATGGATATTAGCAAATGGCTCAGCAAACCTCAAGCTAAAGCACCACCATGCTTCAGAACATCATATTTACAGAAGTTTATGTTTTAATATAAATGCAGTTGTTCCTCCAAATAATCTCCATTAGCAATGTAACTTGCCTAGAGCATTGTGCTGCCTTTGCCAACCATAAACGGCAAGACTGGACAGTATTAGTTACTGCTGGAACACTGCATATCTATGTTGGCTTTCCTATTCACAAACACCCCTACATTACTCAATTATAAGCATTTTTCTTTAAAGAAATATGCATAATGTATATTAAGTAAAATTTGACTCATCCACCTTGCAGAAATATCTCTTAACAGTGTCTCAGAAGACAATTAAATCTGGTTGACACATCACCAGTTAATTTCTAGAAACATTATCTATGTACATCAAATAGTTTCAAAAGAAACAAAATAATTTAGGAGAATAATCTGCAAAACAAGCTTCAGATGTTTTATTTCTGTCCAGATGCCCTACAGCTCCTATAATGTGATAAAGCATGCCAACATATTATAGTATACTGGAGAATCAACAGAGAAATTTACTGGATGCGTAAAAGGAAGCGTGTTTGTGTGCATTGTGGGGAAAATAGGGGGAAATTCCAGTATGAATCACCACTGAGGATACTCGGGAAGGGAAAAAGAGCAAAAAAGGAAGAAAAGAAAAGAATGCAGAAACAATTCCTCCTATAAAGAATGCTCTTCTATTCAAAACTGAACCAGACATTGAAACAACGGCTGTGGATTCCTTAGACAGATGGTGTCAATAGATCAGTCTATTAGTCAGTTTGACAGCAGAAGTACGGTAATAGGGTTTGTAAAATGCCACTTAAAAACTCAATATAAACACGAGAAGTACATTAAGAAGTTCATTCAAATTTCTTACACAATGCTTTTTTTTTTTTAAACATATCTGGTAAAACTAATTACTTTTAACATCAGAGATTGCAGTTTATGCTACAGCTTTATGGATTGTAACAGCAACAAAAAAAGAAATCCCACATGGGACAGCTGGCCTTAACAGGTGAAAAAATTCATACCTAATGGCTTTCCTATCAAAGACTGTCTGCTTCTTTGTTTCTGCTTTCTTGTACAAACTGGCAACACATAGTGCTGTTTTCTCATTCTTATGCCATTTAAGAGAAGTCATGATTGATAATGCTCCTTCCCAACTCCAGTGCAAGGTTCTCTATTAATATGATTTAAAATTTTAAATTATCAACTCTTAATTCTTAATTGCTTTCATTTTAACTGTATTTGTTTTAATTCTCTGAATTCACATTCCAAGAATATCTGATGCCAACAGATACAAATGAGGTATTCTTAAGGAATTCTTAAATGAGAACATAAGAACTTTAAAGTCTTTTGTAAATCCTGAAACTAACTTGATCAGTTTCTACTAAGAGGAAGTCTTGCAAAAAAAACAAACAACAACGCAACACAGATTTGATAATTTAAATATTACTGTGGCATAAAACATTTTAATAGGACCAAACAGTTAAAGGTAGACAGAATCTGATAGAACAGCCAAATACACTATGAATAAAATCAATTTTATATTAAAGTAGAATTATAAATTAGTTAATAAATAGTATGCATTTGGTTAAGTTCAACAAATAAATACTACTGTACTAGAGAACAAATTTATTTAAAAATATATATACACATATCTAATGACTACCACTCCTCAGTGTTTGTTCACCTTTGAAAATAAGGCTAAGCAAAAAATTCAGAGACAGAGCTCAAAGACTCACTATTAAATTACAGAAATATATAGAACATCAAGTACGTCAGAACCTATCCAATTATCCTATTTTATTCCTTCAGTAAGAAAGGAGCAATAATTGAATCCTATCATTTTAAAGTAGATGCTCAACATAGAGCATCCTCACCCAAGAAGGATTTGTAGTTCTAATAATCCTGACCATTACTCATGTAAAAAGGAATGCATGTGCCAAACAAAGACAAGATTGGTCTTATCACAGGCAATAGATTTACTGTGAAAACTCCTTGGAAAGTGGTCAAGATCTAAGAGTAAAAGAATTGCAATTTAATTACCCACAACAAAGAATTCCACCTGCCTACCACAAAATCTGAGTCATTCTGCTTTAATTATAAAAGATTCTTTGGTTATAACTATGCCTCTACTAATATGGCAAATACATCTTCAAGAACTTTTTCTGTTTGTGTTGCTATGAAAGAAGCAAAAGCTTTAACGTGTACTGTACTTAACTGACAGTAAGTACAGAAAATGCAGGTACGTACTCGTTATGCTTAGACTACAGAAGTCAGTCAGATTTTGGCCTACGTATAAGATCTAAGCAGGGTGAATACATACACATACTTATGTGTACATAAATGAAGAACACAACGTGAAATTTCAGTGATTCAATTTTTAAGCTCCAGAAGTCTTCTTCCTCTCCATTACTATCTGTCATTAGAGAAAAAGAATATGTTTGGTCCTTCCTTGAAGATGATCCTCAATTGTAAGCTGCAAACCACTAACACACAACGAGGTCCTTCTAAGATGTTCACAGTTAAATACAATAGAGCAAGGATAACATGGACCCACTAACATCTTTACAGTCTTTTACATCAAATTTAATTCAATAATTATATAGAGAACTATATAAGTTTTTTTTTTTTAAGAATTCACATAGTATATTAATCTAAAAAAGTGGAAATCATTTTTCAACAGGTACTTAACACTAGCATTATAAGCAATTTTGTAGAATAGTACACTGTGCCTTTAAACATATCTTATAATACTTAATCACAGACACTTTTTTGAGCCAACTACTTTTTACCTGCAAGATAAAAATGCTTTCAACCATAGCACCGTAATCTGTCAGAGACAAAAATGGAGGGCCCTGATACTGTAGTCCATTTATATTGTCACAGCAATTCTACACCGTAACTAGTATACGATGTACAATTTATATTTGCTCAGAGTTCTAGTCTGCGAACCAGCATTTCCCACACAGGAAGTGAAGTTGTAGAGACAGCGTGGCCTTAAGCTCACACAGCAGAATCAAGCAAAGTAGGGAGATATGAGAGTGTAGAGGCAGGGGGAAGAGTGGCATTTTCTATATAAATTGTAGCACTAACATAGTGACATTTCAACTGGTTTCTCAAACAACAGATGTACAAAGAATCACACAGAAATCCTTAAAAATGAGTGGCAGATGCAATGATTTGCTTGTCATATATATTTTTTAAAATGGCATTCACCACTCTAATGTGTGTGTGGGGGGGAAGTATTTTATAAACATCATTTTCCTGTCTGAAGTTTCCCAGTTGCACCAGCAAGCTGTTTAAATACACACTTGTAAAATATACGGGTTTTTTTCTTTGTTTTTTTTTTTTAATTAAAAACTTCCTAATTTAATAACACTCTGGGACACTTCACTTTTTTTGTTTAAGGATGAATATAGTCTCAGAAAACATTCCTTCCTCCTTTATTTCTCGAGTGCCTAACTTTGTACTTGAAATACAGGAAACAAGCAGTAGTAGAAGACTAAGATCCTAAAATTGCTAAAGGAGGATGAGAATGTGGTAGGAAAAGCAGAACAAAAAGTCACAACGTACTACTATTTACGTTATTTATGCAAAGAGAAATTTATTTCAAACTCAATAACCAGGAATCTTGAAGATATGCAAGTTTGATCTGGGCAAAAAAAAAAAAAAAGAAAAAAGTGTTTTTTTCACCTACTACACCTTTGGAACATGCTACTTGCATGTACTACTCCTGTTTATAATTCAGGTTTTTTGTTTTGTTTTGTTTGTACAAAGCAATGCCAAAAAAGCAATACAGGAAATGCTAAATATATGGGTGACTTAAAACTGACAGGGGAACACAGCTGGTAACAGGGCTGAAGGTATGCCCTGTGAGGAGAGGCTGAGGGCACTTGGGCTGCTCAGTCAGGAAAAGAGGTCATGAAGTGACCCCACTGCTCCCTGCAGCTCCCTGAAGAGGGGAGGCAGAGGGATGTGCTGGACTCTGCTCCTGGGAATCAGTGACAGGATGGGAACAGCATAGAGCTGCACTAAGGAAGGGTTAGACTGGGCAGTAGGAAACATTTTTCCGTGATGCCTGAATGGTCAAACACTGGGACAGGTTTTGCAGAGAGGTGGTTGATTCTTCACGAGTGTCACTATTCAACATGCATTTGGACAACACCCTTATTAACATGCTAAATTCTGGTTAGCCCTGAAGAGGTCAGGCAATTGGACTCAATGATCTGTGATGGTCCCTTCCAACTGAACTGTTCAATTCTAGATAACCAGACAGAAACCTATTGTTTATGTACCCGCCCAAAAATACTATACATATTAAGCTATTTACCATGAAGTTCACTGGAACTGAGAACTATTATCCTAAATATGTCATGTTACCTGGTTACCCCTTACCTGACACTGAGATGAGAACACACCCAAACCATTCCCATATGGATTCTCTGGCTTGACTTTTCCTAAAAGTATTTAATTATTTTTGCATGATTTTATTTATCAGTATTACTGACATTACTTTGAAGTCTATTCCCCTGACAAATTACTTTCATTTCCTAGAGACTGAAGAGGGAGAGAAAGAGCTTATTTTTGGAAACTAATGTAATCTCTCTTTGAAGGTTTACTCCTTAAGACTGTTCAAAGTGAAAAAGATGAAAAGACGTAACCAAAATAGTTAAGATTTTATCACTGTAGTAAGAATATCTTCATCCAGTGAGAGAAGAAATGAGATTACACACAATCTAGAAAATTCTTTTCCTACTGCTCCTAAAATTGAATTCAAAGAAATAATCTATTCTTTTCATGTTGAAAAAATACAAGATATTCTGAACTTCAAAAACATAGTATTGACTATAACTTATTAATATAACACATTTCAAGTACATGTGATGCACTCAAAATAATAAAGCAGTAGTATGAATTAATACATAAAAAACAAGCAAAGACTTGTAATATTGGTAATAATCCAGCTACCGCAAAACTAGTATCATGATAGTGTGCCTACCAATTACAGGCAAACAAATCCAACTCTTATTCCCAACTATACTTTCAAATAAGTGAATCTTATCATAGGAAGGGTACTTGCAACATTTTAACAATCTAATGTAATTACAGTGCTATCTAATACACATCAAACATGGAAAAACAAGCACAGTGGATATTTCCATTATTTCTCAATAATCTGACAGATGTAAACGGCAGTGGGGATTGCTAATTATTAACTGAAAGAATTACTTATTTCTACTAAGGAGTTTGATTCAAGAACATGCGCAAACACTCAAAAAAAATTAAAAAAAAATCACAACAAAACAAAAGTAGGGCTTCATCGCTAGAGCACACGTATTTATCCCTAACATGACTTTCATTCAACTGTAATCCCCTAGTCTAGTTCCAATTCAGAAAAAGTACAATTTACTTCTCATACTTTTCCCCGCTATTTCTGCTCATGTATTTATTTAAGCTTGTATGCCTGTAAGCCAGGTTTATTAATTTCAGGAAGTGAGCTATAGCCATGAAAACTGAGCAACTTTATACATGATCTGAGTGTGTGTGTTAGCACTAGCACACTTTGACACTTTTCACCATCAAATTCTGAAAATACTATTTCCTTTAGCTGAATTCAGCCCCAGATACAAATAGATCCCTACTATTGTGACTTAGTCTTTAATGACATAGAAAACAGTTTGGAAGGAAATAGCCTCATCTGACACCTGTCCCAAAAATTGCTTTTAGGCCTCAAGACTGCCAAGTCATTTCATTGGGTAAGAATGTTAGCAAAATTACAACATTAACACTGACTATATTTAAACTAACTTCTTAAATAGAAACACCTTTTGATCCCACTTTATCCCTCAGGGCATTACTTCATATTTTTTAAAAAAGTTAGCTTGGTATGTAACTTAAGAGTAAAATAATAATTTCCTCCGCTACAATAAACATAAAGGCATATTTTTGCTTAACAGTTGCCAGGGAACTATGCACGTTCCAAAACATACCAGATACATTATATAATACCTGACCCAAGAAAAAATATATATGTATTTTAGAAACATAACTTGACATGTTCAAAGAAAAGTTAACTCAAGCTGTAATTAAAAGTAAATCCCCATAAGCAGGGCAGGGCAGGATGTCTGGAGAGACAGTTAAAAACATAAGTGAAGCATTAAAAAAAAAAAACAACAGAGGAACCAGACAACCAAGTTAAATCACAAAGCTTTCCGTTGTATTCTCCTACACCACTATCAGAGCTAAGGAATTTCAAATCAGGAAGGAAGGAACTGCTGGGCAATTACTGTATACAAGACTGTTTTCTGAATAATTAGTACATGTTGCTGAGAACCATAGGTCACTAGCCATCTCCATCACTCTTACAGTCATACCACGTTAAACAGCGCTTTTCAAGTACTAGCACACAAGCATATTCAACTCTCACCAACGAGGAGGACTTGGACCTAGAAAATTACTTTCAGATCAGCAGGCACACAGGTCAGCACAAGGCTTCAGACCACTCACTTCTGGAGCTCTACTGACATGCAAAGTTATAGAAAAATCCCATTCTGTGGATGTGCTCCCTAACAAAATAAGTTCCTGTGCAAGCTCAGGGCCAAAAATGGTAAATACCTGATTCTGCAACCCATGAGAGCTTCAGGTGCAAAACCATGCTTAGATTACCACATGCAATCACCAGTTTTCTTGTATGTATAAAGCATACCATAAATCTGCTAAAAAGAAACATTGAGGGATCTTTCTTTGCATTTGGCCAAATCTTTTACATTCCCTGAAATGATACATCTGGGAGGTGAAATATCTCATGATTCAGAGATTCTCTGATGAGTCCCAGCTAAAAATGACAGCTAGTCTTCCTCCATCACTTGGTAGGGTCTAGTCTTGAAGAGTCCTTAGGTAATACTGAATTGTTAAGGAAATAAAAAAAAGGTGAGGGGAGAAAGTTGGCTTGTATATTTTTCATCATTTATATGTCTACTGGAAGACTGTGCAGTACATAGTATGCTATGTTATGCTATGTTTGGATTTTTTTTTCCTTACTGTATATTCTAAGTAGTGTGCAGGCCGGTACTAAAAGCATCTGTCTCATTTCAGGCTTATAGATAGCATTACTCGATAATATTAGATCATTAAACTTTAATGGCTTAATTACTTTGACATAGTTTTTGAAGTCACCACCTTGGTCTCATCTTGCTTGCAAAAACAGGGCCACCACTTTCACTTGACCTGTAAGGCCACTATCTTTTGACCAACTGAATTGTTTTTAACTCTTGCAAACCCCTGTAACATATACTGGTAACCTGGGAGCAGTCTGATCAAAGGCCATCTTGGATGAAGTAGTTTTGCATGGCTAGAACATGCATCCTCATGTGCCTCAAAGATGTAACTACTCTATGCTCTGTTCTTTGTACCATTTACGACTGTCAGGTGTACACCAATAATAATAAAGCAAAACAAGCTCCAGGGGGATGTGGTGGTGGTGGGGGTAGGGGAGTTGGAGAGAGAGTGGGAGGGAAACAAGGTGTTTAATTCATTTTCACTAGACATATCAAAAGCCCTGGGTCACATTACACCTCTATTCCATAAAGGGGACAAACGTTAGTCTCTGTAAAAGGAAACTTCAGTCTCCTCAGCCTAGAAGCTGCTAATTATGTCAGTCATGCAGAGGGATGGCTGCTGGTTTGTGATCTTAACCACTTAGCTCAACTCAGATCCCACTTCTTTTATCAGTAGAGAGAGGATCTGAAACAAGAAGCACAGAAGTACTCATTATCCCTCTATTTTCTAAACAGCAACAGTTTACAAACAGTTCATTTGTGAATAAAACTCTACTTGCAATAAACACAATCAGGATGTAGGAATGTTGACTTCTTTCTCAGAAGAGTTGAGAAGACAACAAATACAAAACACCAGACTGACTTGACCTTTTCTTGCAGGATAAACGTTTGCCTTTGAATTTGCCAGTTGCTCATCTACTTGGGCAGATTCTCAAGTGAAGTAATTAACACTGGTTCACTGACTTCACCAGAAACGCACTTATTTACAACAAAGCTGACCTATATTAAAGCAACATTTCATGCTAAGAAAAACTTGCCTGAAGAATGTTGCAAACTAACCACAGTGCATTTTTTTGCACACTCGATTATGCTGAATGCCTATCTTTCCTCTGCTCTGAGGGCCTGCATTCCTCTTACACTATAGTGATAAAAAGGTGACCAACTGCACAACCAGAAAGTTCTAGCTGCAGATCTAACTGGTCAGCCCCATCCCATCCACAGCTTTAGGATGACTAGACAAAGCATGTGAAAGCCTGAACAATTGCTCTTGGAACTTCTTAAAGGGAGTGGTGACCGTGGCTGCCAGACTTTAGGTTACAGAACTCTGTTTTCAATTGAATTATTCTGGATCTTGCCAGCAGTCCTTCTTTTAACCGTCAGAGGCGTGTTCTGTCTGGAGCTCGTGGTTCCTTCTGACTGGCAGCACACCATAAAAAAAGAAGACCCGACACAAAAAGGGCTGGAGATGAAGCACAGGGAGAGAAACAAAAATCATACAATTCCAAACAGAAAATTCCTAGAATATCTCCACACTCTTCCATTTATTTTCCTACCATGCAAATGTAGGCCTCGATACATAATCCAAACTACTAATGAAGAGAAAAAAAAGAAATATCTCTGGAACTAATGATTTAATATACTTGGGAGACGTACTGAACCACTCAGTAGTGCAGGACATGAGCTCTATAGCAAAATAAAGCAATACCTAGACCTCAGGGGAAAAGAAGTGCTCTAAAAAACAAGTCTCTTCCTGAACTGAGGTGAAAATGAACTGTTTATCTGCAGATTTCATGGAACAGGCTCTGGGAAAACTGCAGGAATGTTATTGTAAGAGGCTGACACAAGGGAATCACTTTGTATCAACAGGTATCCACAAGCAAGCATAAATAAAAGCTTGTACTTCCACTGTTCTTACCTTTCCTGTATGCTTTTCTCCATTAGCTGGTTAAATGAGGGTACAGTGACTGTAAGCAAGTTTTTATATCAAGTTAGCGCACTAGCTTTTTTTTTTTTTTTAATTAGCTTAACCTTGTTAAATCAGCTCTTATACTTACTAGGGCATGACATTGTTTACATAAGGCTAAGTGCAAAACCCTGACCTCTGTATTTCCAATTGTGACCTCAGAGAATAGAGGCCACTCATCCTATCCTAGTTCTTACAACTTTAATTATGCTCGACAAGGCTGCTGTGTTTTAGAGGTATCATTTACCAAGAACAGAAAGTGTTTATTTTTATTTCCATTAATCACTTCCATTTTGTTTTATTCCATTTATATGCCAAGCCACTTGCAAACAGAACTACTGTCAGAATGGGTCAACTCTTCAGACACAATTGAACAGTTTCTTACACTAGTACAGGGTCCTATAAAAATGCAAACCATTTTGCTTACATTTGCTGTAAATGAAATAGATCAGTGAAATTCAAAAAAACCTTCCAAATTGTTTGGCTCTAAGAAAACTTTAATTAGGAAGGGGGGGGAGAGTTGGGGTTGACAAGTCCAACCTGTCTCATTCTTTCTAATTTCAACACGGTGAATCAGGTTAGTATCTTATACAGAAAGGTTACAATTTCTTTTAAGAACTTCCATGTCACTCAAAGAACACACATTCCCAACCCACATAGCTAATTTCCATATATTTCAGTTCAACAGCGAGTGAGAAAATTGAGAGAAATTCAAGTTACCAACAGAACTTAAGAACTGTCTAGAATGAAAGCTTAAATACACTAGGGAAGTTTTATTGGGGTTGTAGCTCAATACGTTCTTTGAATTATTTAATGGCATATGAGCAAATTTAAAATATATTCACGTATAACATTTAAGCTATAATAGACACCACTTACTTTAAAGCCATCATCATTTCACTTCACATTTAGAAGATGAACAGCCTAAAACAAAATTGTGTTAGATTCAGTTTACTTAACGGGACTTAGGAATTGAAATAAGTATGTAGTTTGAACTTTACGGCAAACTGCACAATCTTCACATTTTCTTCTCTGTACCACATTAGCTACGTGCTCACTAGACATAAACGGGTAGAAAACAAGAGTTCTTTGTTTGCGTACATTAACTTAAAGCTGTAAAACGCATTCAGCCAAACTTTCACCTTTAAACCTTAACCTGACTTGTAACAACATTTGTAGCCTCTAAAATTACACTGCATGCACCCAGACGGAGTTAATCACCCTTCACTTTTGATGCGTAGAAAAATGATCTACCACTTAAAATTGAGCCCTTAAAAGCCTGAAGAAAAATATGTACATATCTGTGTCCTAAATCTGCAGTGAAATAACAAAACTTTACCTAGCACTGCCCGGTTGAAAAGGAAAACAAGACACACAACTTGTGGCTCATGAAAGTTTAAAATAAGTGCATTTAAAGTCTCTGCAGAGATGAAATTCATGCTTCCCAGCACATGCTATTGATCAGACACCTGGTACTTCTAACCAAAATAGACTAGTCACATAGGAATAGTCTGACTGACTTTTTCCTTAAAACTCTTGTGAAAAGAGAAATTAAATAGAGATTTGGAAATAGCGTGTTCTAAAAGCTGATGAGCACGCTTTAATTTTAAACAGCTAGTACCGTTCTTCCTTTAAAGAAGTGATCTGTGCTTAATGTTTCATTTACAATATATTACAGTTCCCTCCAAATTGTATCTAGTAGGAACCAGACTCCATATTCATTTTCAAACCTAAGCAGACAGCAAAAATATTGAAGTACTTTTATTTTGGCTTTTTTGTTTGTTTTTAAATCAGAGTCCATACAAAGCAAAACCTTAAGGTTTATTTATTACTTCTCTCACAATCCTGGCTAAGAGTCAGAGAAAAAGAGCATGTTATATAGCACAGTAAAATTCAAAGCTGAATGTTCTGAAAAAGCTACTAGTCAAGCAAATTAAAACAATTTAAGTAGATTAAAAAAAACACGTGGTTTTTTAGACAATAAGGGAAGGAATGAGTCTCACAGAATATATACTAACAGCACCAACACTATGGGACATACAACAAAGCCAACCTTGCAGTGACTGATAAAAATGAATACTAAATTGTGGAGTTTGATTATCTTTGAAACGTTCCACAAAGTTTACAAGTGACATGATTAATAGTTTTATTTCCCTCCTCTACTACTCTTCTCTATGTAATATCACAGTCACATAGTGACATACAGCTGGAGGTAAAAATCAAAATCAGCAGCGAGAACTCCACTGACTTGAAGGAGCTGAGAATTCATCCAGGTTTTGTTTTTCTTCCTCAAGCCACAAGAGTAACGAGTCACTGCTTCTTTCATTTCTGCTAATACAGAACAGGGACCTACTGTTATTTTCCCTCTATTACTGTTTTTTGTTGTTGTTTTCAGCAAGGAATCCCTTATTTTAAAACGAGTCTTAACAAGTACATCACAGTCCACACACATAATGTGCTGGGTGGAGTAAGAGCCTTCAGAAACACAGTGCACAGTGCCAGTAATGGACTTGTCGCCAACACCCTGTGATTTCATGACTGCTAAAACAAAAACAAATGCCACGTTCAGCTCACTGCAAAGAAAAGGATTCATTAAGTGGATGTGGCTTTTTACTTGACTTGCACAAAGTGAGTGGGATAAAACTTAGTTTAATGAGATGCAAAGTGATCAGCTGCAACCCAACAGGAATTGTGATGAAACGACCAAATGAAATGACTAACAGAGTTTATTTCTAATTAATGCTGGACTGTCCACCATGAATTTTTACCTACGACATTGCTGCTTTCCTTCCTGCAATAAGGTAAGAGGCAAATAAGGTGTATGTTCTGTAAATTTATGTAAAATAAAACATAAATTGCTAGCAAAGACAGAAATATCAATCCTAAGGATACGATAATCTGAGGGAAGACACTAAACCAATCTCTTGAAATAGAAATCGAATTGTTTCACTATTAAAATAGGCATTTCTCTTCCCAATTCATAAATTATCAATCACAATTAGATGTTTGCAACACCAATGAACCTTATAATAATACAAAAAAAAAACCCACAACAAAAACAAAAGCTGCCAGTATAAAAAGCATTCATCTCTGCTGGTCAGAACACTACGGCATCAGGTCAACCTAAACCTGCTGGATTTTCTAGGCTACCCGCACCAGCAATAGCAGGGAAAACAATCCCATCTGATAGAGGGTGGGTGAGGTGGGGGGTGAGCAACAGGGAATTAAGCATTCTCATTCCACATTAGGCTAATGGATGCATACAGATAAGAATGGAGCAATTGTGTAGCTTTAAAAATTCTTACTTGCTCGCTATCCACTGAGGGAATAAGCGAATCAAAATTTGAAAGACAACCAAGACAGACATCGTGTAAGTGGGGAAAACGGCAATATAAAAAGCCAAGAAATGCTGTCAACAGAGATTTTTTTCAGCAGTGCAATTTAGGGAACCTCAACCTCTAGAGATTAAAGGTAAATTCTATTTTACTATTTGTAGCCATAAGCCCCAGAGGAATTGCATCTTATTCCAAAAGGGCCTACTTCACTTCCTGTCTACCTCTATGAAATTGTTGAATGCAATCACTTATTTTAAACAGTAGCATCATAGATGATGCCAGTGCTTGTTTTATCGTTACAGTTCTACAAATATTAATGAACACATGCTTCATTTTAGTGGAGGGACTTCTCTGCTCTCTCCACTAAAAATGTGAAAGTAAACAGAAGTATATTCACATCAGTACTACAAGCTGCCTGTGAAATGACAGCCTTTGAACATTTCAAACAGTATTCCTGATATGATACCAAACTGCATTACCAGTCAGCTCAGTAACTGCCAGAATCATGCTGAAGAAAACTTAAAATAAATCCTCTGTATGTCTCTATTCTCGTTTCCCTATTTTTCCACTGTATTACTATATTATTCTACATATATATATATATATATATATAAGTACTTACTAGCAGCAAAATTCAGTCCTGCACATTCTTTCATATTGGAAGACTTCAGTTGCTGCATTCACATTTTTATGGTCACAGAATATTACACAGATCAACTATTCAGAAATTAATTTCTTAGTTTCTAAACTTAATAGTGGCACTTAACAGATTTCTCCTTGTATCGGTAAAGAATACTTACCTCCACCTTCTGCATTCAAGAGGTAAATAGTAGCCATGAATCTTTCTTTCTGCTCTGCATCTAGTTTTAAATTATTCCTTTTAATTTTTAAAGGCTGTATAACCTAAGCAATGAATCTCATTAATCATTATTGAATGATTTAACCTAGCCATTCAGCTCCAGGTGCCCTTCAGTGCAAGCAATATGCTAATTCCTTCCAAGTTTTAACAGCTTTTGCAGTTAAAGCCATAATTTTCCACATTAACGGAGACAGGATTTCACTCCTTGCACAAGGCCTCCTTGCCAATCACTTCCGTGCCAGAGCAATGGCCTGGTAAGATTGCCTTTAGCTACACTTCCCTATGTTGTCTCTCATGTTTTGCTGCTGCAATGTAGCCATCCTAAACTCACTGTTAACTCCCATTTTGGATGGCAAAAGGTAAAATAATTTCTTCTTACCATCCTTGCCTAGCTTTCATTTCTCCTTGTTCCCCAAACTTTTTCCTTCCTTCTTTTTTATCACCTCCTACTATGCAACACTTTTCTTGTGAAGTATTTGTCAACTGCTGCACTTAGGCCACTAGCTGCCTTCCAAGAGAAAATGTTGCACTAAGAGTTGTTTTGTGAGTGGGAGGTGACGGGGAAGACACTCAGAATTTGCAATTCCCATTTCTGAACCTGCCTAGTATGCAAAATAACTTTTTTATTCTAAATCTTTGCTCTCTGCAGGCAACTACAGGCAACAATCTATTTTGGAGTTGGGGGCTTCTATCCTTATTCAGGGTTTACATATTCAGGCTTATTTGGCCAACAGGAGAATGAAAAGTACTTCTTTTCACCAAAGGTAGTAAAATGTACTACAAAGGTGACAAGACAAGAAGAAAAAGAATATGCAATTACATATGTAATACAATATGTAATTATATTCTTATAAAACACACAGGAATACATGCTTATAAAATAATAGATACTCAACAGCATCTTTGACTGGCTCTCAATCTACATAGATCCATACACATACATGCAAATTCAGCTAAGGCATATAGCTTTCTCATTTAATTGGCTCATAAGGAAACATTCACCGTCACTCATTTTCACATGGGCTGAGTATACACAATGATCCATAAACACTCATGGCCGAAAATAAAATCAAACATTCTATGCAATTTAATTTAAACACTAGAATCAAGAGTTTCAAAAGGTATTACTGATTTTAAGAGGCTCCAAATTTTGGCTGCAGGTTCCCAACAACTCACAGTGTCGTGGATTACAAGAATCTAAGTTTTAGTGTTTCCTGAAACTCAAGCCCTCTCTAAAGAATGCCCATCTGGTTACTATCAAAAACCCATTTCTTTTCCCCTTTACTTACTTCCCAAAGAAAGGAGAGTTCATACTGTATACATCTCTAGGCCTACGTTCTTGGTCACATACTGTATTCTAACTTCTCACCTTAGAAGCTGTTGATGTTTATTATGCTACTGAAGAAGCAAATTACAAAAAGAGAATCTTCTGTATATGAATTTTAAATAGTAAACAGTTTTATATAACTAACCTTCAACATAACAGCAGTTAAGTAATTAGATAGCAGGCAATATAACTAACCCAGAATGCAAAATCTTGCCTGGGGATATGCAAATTTCAGAATGCACAGAACTGCCAGCCAAGCAAAATTTAATGCAATAGTAGTGTGCTCTCTCACGAAATAGTTCAACAATACTGAAGAAATTTAAATTCTGATTATATAGAAGACAGATAAAGAGAAAGAAGACAAAGGACTGCAAAACTGGGTTAATTCAAAAAGTGCATTGACCATACAGTCCTCCCACACTGCTGTTGAGGATGATGTTCAGGTTTCATTGGCTAGAAAGCCACCATGGTATACCTACCTTTCCAAGTCTGAGAAGATGTACTGTTTCAGAACTGAGCATATTCAATTATCAAAGATGAAAGCAAAATATTAATTGGAAGATTTTAAAACCAGATTTCAGTACCAGACTGTCAACTACGCAAATCTTTTATTGACACTAAGGGGTTTTCATATTATTTTAACAATTTGTTATATTAGCATTAGATTTAAGGTAATGCAGCACCATGTTGAGCAAATACTTGCCAACCAAAGAAAGATAGTTTGAATAATTTTGTGTATCTGATTATGCACTTCTTCAGAGACGATATATGTCCTTCAGAACTGTAGCAGTCCAGAAAACAAACATGTTTTCTGATCAAAAAGTAATCTGTGTCACTTCAATACTGTTACATACATATTTTCATCTAATAAGAACTTACAGTATGTTTAAATACAAACATTCCTTTTATTTTAGTGATTTATCTACATGTAAATAAATATTTAACAAAGTACAGAAAGCCCCGTGCTGCTCTGAAAGTGTAAAGTCTAGCAGCAGAGAACACAAGGTAAACATACACTCTGGAATTTACCTCTACCATCAGTCAAGCTAATCCACAGAGGGACTCTCCCATTATTTAGATATGGAATCCAATTGTTTCTTACGGAATTTTTTTGAAAGCCAAGTGAGAAAAAACTCCACCAACATAGTTACTATTTTGAGAAGGTATGCATGCTAACACAAGTATTTTATATAGAATGTCAGGATTCTGACTGTGAAGATGAACGCTTAAGACATCTTTATTAAAAACTCATGTTTTGATACACTAGAGTGTATATAAAAAATAAGATCAAAACCAAATGTGCTAAGATGATGGAGAGAAGTGCTATTGCTGTTACAGAAATATATGTACTGAACTTCTATGTCAGAAGGTGAAGCATGTGCCCAAGTTAGATCCTTGAGTTCTAAGCTCTTGCAGCAATCAGTTGACACCATTTCCCTAAAAGCTAGATTACAAAGCACACAAGTTATCTGCAGTTCTTTGGATAGCGATAGAAGTAGCAAATATAAATATGCTTGAGAACCATAAAGGCATAAAGACGTAAAGCTGCTTTTTAAATGTATAATGGAATCATATCCTTTCCTTAGATCTACAAGTGCATTCTCTGCTGGCTGTGCATAGATTCTCCTCTCTCCAAGCTTCTATTTCTCCCCTCAAAAAAAAAAAAACAATTCTCTTTTCAGGTAAAAAGAAGTGAAAGATATACTACTCGGCTATCCATTCGGTTTTCTCACTGAAGACGCTCACAAAGGAGAAATGGCTTCTCTGTTCATGGGACATACAGCACTATACACACTTCACTTACCCTCTATCCATAATTTTGTCAACGTGTAGGATATTTGTCCCCCTACTTATACCTAAAATGAACTTCAGGTTCGTAACTGAGAATAATTACCTACCTTTTCTTCCAGTTAATTTTATGTTGTTTTTTTTTACACCAATTAAAACACTCCTGTCCTGAGAGGCATAACCTCTCATTTCTTAAAAATGCTCTGGAATCAAGCATTACCTTTTTTGTGGCTAAATACATGATTTTTCTGATGATTCAAAAAGTATTTTGTCAAGTTAGAAAAATTCTGGCATCCAGAATTAAATCCAACACATTAATTCAAGAAAGCTTATCATCATTTTCATGGAACAGTAATTTACAGTTCCTGACCCAAGACTTTCAGTATTGTGACAACTAACATGGAAAAAGAAAATAGAATACAACAGCAGATTTCACTGAAAATCTGTAATTCAGTATTCGCCTCCTTGCTGCTCCTCAGTTTTAACTGTTTTGATTTTCCATAGAATGGAGTCTCAATTTTGGGATTTTAATGTAGGCTGGCTATCATCAACAGCTCAAGCCTGCAGACAAAAATAGCTGTTCTCATAAAATATTCTCTTTCTTCACATAATATGCCCTTCTATCCACACCAATTAAACAATGATTTAAGGCTGATGCAATTGTCAGCCAAGAGGCATTCACCTCTGTGTGGAAGATACCATTACATTCTAATACTAGGATTGCCTACTTTTGTCCTCATACAAAGGGAGGTGTGAAGAGCAGCCCAAGAGAAGCACCTCTTCACTTTTTTAGATATTGCAATTCACCTCACCTCTTGTTCAAGCTTCTAGTCACCTTAGTCACCAACAGGAAAACATCCTTATTTCTCTTGTTTACACAATTTATTGTACTCATAATACACCTCAGTCACTACTTAAGCTATTTCACTATTTACTCTACAATTTATGAAGAGGCACTCTGGTGAAAAGTTAAGGAAGGTTATCACCACCCAACGAGGTTATAGAGCTGAATATACAAATAAAATGTGTCAGGACCTCAGCATATAAAATTATTGAGTGCCTTTTAGTTTGCTTAGAAAGAGCAAGGTTTTTACTAACTTCCTGACCGCAAAATAACCTCAAAATATTAACAACTATTAACAAAGAAAAGCCATACTGCTTGTTGTACAAGTACTCACACACAAGAGATTCAACACATTGACAAGGATAATCTTCAGTATGAAAGAGAAATACTTCAAAACAGGAGGCATTCAAGGCCAGGCTGGATGTGGCTCTGAGCAGCCTGGTCTAGTGATTGGTGACTCTGCACATAACAGGGGGGTTGAAACTAGATGATCATTGAGGTCCTTTTCAACCCAGGCCATTCTATGATACTCTGAAAAAGATTTTGAAATAGTTTCCATGGTACAAAGTCAGGTGGCCGTTATTCATACAGGACATTTAAAGATGATGGTAATAAATAAGAAATAAATTTTAGAAGCTGCATAAGTGATGGGACTTGCTAGCCCCAGTATATTTTTTTAATGAGACAAAACCATCCTTTAATGAGGCATAATATTACACCTGTTCAGAATTGTGAAACAGAACTCTCAGTTATTTAAGAAAATTAAGAGCCAAACCAGAAGCAGTATTACTTGAGAGAGAGAGAGGGAGAATAGGCTCTTCCCAAGTACAGCAGCAGATTTCTCAGTGTTAAGTGACTCAAAGATCGTTTTTAATCTGTACCTCTTATGAAAACTGGTTTTGATCCCCCACAGAACATCTGCAGCAATCACTTCCAGAGCATTTTACATCGACAAATCATTTGGCATGGATACCACACGTCACTATTTGACATTAAACAGCACTGTTACCTAGGTGCTGTTAATTTCAGGTAATAAGTGTAGCTGTCCCTCTATCGTTGCGCAACAAACCAGAACCTTTAGCCCATAGACTAAATAGCAGCTTCTGAAGTACACTTCATATGACTTAAATGTTTTCTCATTATTACAGATTGTACACAGCAGTCCTGCAAAGTTCAAAACCCCAAGCTTTACAGCTGATGCCCTCACACTACGTTAATCTACAACACTGGTAGAGGACTACACGGTGCAGAAGCAAGAAAACATTTGACAACACTGACTGCAGCAAGTTAAAAAATCAGTTCAGATGTTTTCCTTTTCTAAATAGGTATCCAAATTAATCACTGAATTGTATGAAAACAAGTGTCTCTAGTTGAAACATAACAGGAAATAATACTAATGCATTATTTTTTTTTTAAGTGGGGAGGTTTGTTCTCAACATATCACATCAGTACTGACACAGATGAGCAGTAATCAAACACCTGGATAGTTGGAAAAAGTGCCAACACAAGGAAGGAATTAATAACAGTACATGGCTATTTCTTTTACAGTCCGAACTCCTTAAACATACTGCAAGTTGAGCCAGCTTTTTAAACTGCAAGCAGCTATCCCTCTTAACCATTCTTACAGTAGAATTACTTAGTACAGCACACAGTGCATTGGGGTAGGTGAAAAAACACAGGTTTCTTTAATGCTTTCATGGATTACTTTGTTACAGGTCATGCACTTAGACATTCAGAAACCTTTGAATTATAGTGTATTACATTTTTAAAATTATTTATTTTTTAAATGAAGGTTACTCTGAAAGTAATGCTTCCCATTTCATGATATTGCCAATGAAGTCAGAGGCAGATGTTAGTGTTATGACAGTAGAGAGTTGAACCTTCCCACCAATATGCCATTCCATGTTGTTCCCATGTGACAGATGGCAGTAGAGGGGTAATCTGGCAGAATGGTGTCTGACATGGAAGTATGGATGAAGCAAATATGTGTCACTGAATTCCTCCACGTGGAAGCAATTATATTCATCGCTGCTGAATGCTTCTGGAGACCAACCAGTAGATGTGAGTGGCAGCCATAGCAGCAGGTCACCTCCGCTGGCATTATTTTTGGAGCAACCGATTTGATTATTCTAATTATTATTTCAATTACAGTTTTCAGACTAAGATTATGGCAAAAGTACAGAAACTTTTCCCAAGATACTCCAATACCACCATTTCATGAAGGCTACAGATTGCTCTCTCATTGCAGAAGGGAAACTTCCCTCTTTAAGAGCAAACTTAGATGTGCCAAAGAAATTGGTGATCTATTTAATCCAATAGGTAGATCAGCCAACTGGAAAGGACCTCAGAGATACTCCATAGACACCCTTACACTACTAACCACTGGAAGATGACTGTCTCATAAAGGAATGTAAGAGACAATTTTGCCCTCCACTGGCTAGAACTATCAATGGAAACCATGCCTGCCTCAGTTCTGTAAGAGGCCCTGTTTCACCCAGCGTAAAATCCCTTTATCAAATTTACCAATCCTGTTTGAAGTACAGTAATTGGTTTGGGATATCGCAGACTGGGAAGGTGGAAAACACATTGAGCAGGTGGGAACCAGCTATGCAGTGAAACATTATGTAGAAACATAAAAACTTCTCTGAAGAGATCAGGAAATCAACTGGTGATGTACTTAGCCTTACAGACTGCTAGAGCAGTGAATGTGCATGTGGAAAAAAAACAACTTTGACATTTCCATTCCCAGCAAGTGTTCTGCACTCACTCTGCAGATTACTGAAAACTCCCAAACACATCCACCTGATTTTTTTTTCTTTCTTTCTTTTTTTGGGAGAGGAAGGAGAGATGAGAATTCAGTGAATTGTAAAGGAAAGAAGGAAAAGGGGCAGGAAGGCAGGTAAATACTCAAGAAAACAAGGACACCAGAGAAGTACCACTTAAAGTAATTTTTCTTCTCACCTTTATGCAAAGCAGCACTGAAATTACATTGTTAGAATAAGCAGCTATATTGCAGTGTTCAAAACAATTCAAAATTTAAATTTATGCAGCATTCATTAACCACAGGCTTAGATGAAAGAAGTTGCTTCACAGAGGCAACATCAGGGTAAGAATTAGGGGTTTTAAATACTAAGTGGTTTACCAATTACTGTTTTAACAAACACTAACCTACTTATCTTTTTATTATTGTAAAGGTTTCCCTGCTCCCCATCCCCTAGTTATTTCCCACCTCTCAGCAGAAGTTCCCAACACCCCCTTTAGAGCGTGACCACACAACCCCTTCACTCAGATGAAGGGCAAGTAAGGGAAGTGAAAACCTTTAGTGGAAAGGGGAGGAAAGGATCAATCAACCTGCAAGCAGATCAGCTGTCAATGGAATTGAAAGGATATCCATGCAGAAACGGCTATAGGTGACTCCCTTCCTTCCTTCTGCATTAAGGCCATCTGTCCTCAAACTTTGTCACGCCTAAGGTTCCTAGCATCCCTATTGTTCCAGGCAAGACCAACTGTTTTGACCACATCATAACTTAGAGAAAGAGAAATCCTTCTGGTGAGGGACTAAGAATAAAGTCCCCCTCTGGTGTTTGTCTCTGTCTTTGTTACTGGCTTTACTTACAAGGCTAAATTAAAAAAAAAAACAAAAAAAAAAAACAAAAAAAAAAAAACAACCCTCCACAAACACTCATGACTTTCCTTTGTTTCTTTGTCCCCAAGAACTCAGCTGGAGTCAACATTACTAGGGAAAACGTCCTTATCCCAAGGCGAAAAAAAAAAAACCCACCACCAAAACAACAAACACATTCAGCATTTATTTGAAAGATACATGAGAAAATTAAAAAAAAAAAAAAAACAACCTCTGAAGACTGTTCCTTAACTTGGAACTAGGAATATCCCAGTCCAAAAGGGAGTTAGTACACTGTGTCTGAGGCCACGTATGAGGGAGGATTGGTACAGAAGACTTCAAGAGCAAACTGGGGAAAGGACTGCCCATTCCTGCTGCTTCTTCCATTAACTAAAGGCAACATAGAATCACAGAATGGACGGGGTTGAAAAGGACCACAGTGATCATCTAGTTTCAATCCCTGTGCTACGTGTAGGGTCACCAACCACAAGAGCAAGTCAAAGGTGGCACAACTGACATACTTTAGAGTGAACAGGGTTAGAGCTGCCCTCAAAAGAGAGAGAAATGCAAAGTTTTCCACGCTCAAAGCCACAGAGGTAAACCTAATACCTACCAGCAAAAATGTAATAGTTAAATTTATGATACCATCTAGAAACAGACATAAGTTATTGCATTCAGTGACATAATTAAGACTTAAAGCTTCAGGCACTGTACTTAAGGCTTTCAAAAACTTCATTCATTCATTTACTGACCAGGTGTCTCACACTACCACAGCTTTAATTACTCAAAGGGGTCCTCAGCGAACTTATAAAAATCAATTAAGGTTAGCTTGGGCACCGACTCGTACGTTAGGCGTAACGCGAGGTTTTGCTGTATTTAGTCATAGCTCACTTCAACACGTGACAAAAGGAGCTGCTGGGAGCGTGGAGGCACACTGCAGACAGATAGGTCTCGTCTCCTAAGAATAACAGGAAGCTTATGCAGAAAGGAAAACAAGAGCCAAGCACCGGATCCCCCCAGGACCGCTCCATTCGGATTAAGACACGCGCAAAACCCGGAGCGCTGCACTGAGCGCCTCACCGCGATGCGGCGGGACCCGGACCCGGTCTGAAGTCATTATACACGCTGCTCTATCGCATTCCTCAACACCACAATTTGATAGGGCGCTTAAAGAGAGAATCTACAGGCGAACGCAATCTGCTATCAACAATACCCTATTAGCACGGCCCTATCTTTAATCTAACAGGCACGATAAGATGCCCCAACACACATAAGCCCCGCTCAAACAGTGACTAATGACCATTAATCCTCTCTATCTCCACAGCCATCTCTCCTTCTCCCATTTATCACGCTGACACTCCACTTTACACACATGGATAAACTTTAACCGAGGAGGGAGGCGAAGCAGACCCCGTCCCGGCGGCGGCCCCTCGCATACGGTAACGGCGGCCGCGGGGCAGGGGTGCGATACCTGCGGCCGCTAGCCGCTCCGAGCCTCGGCCGAGCGGAACGAGCGGGAGGAGGGAGCCGCTTCCCGCCGCCCCCACCGACGGGGCGCGCCCAGCGGCCCTCCCCAGCCCACGCGCCGCGTCCCCACCCCCGGCTCCAGCCACCCCCGCGCCCCGCCGGCGGAGCCGGGACGGGAAGCGCGGAGAGGTCCGGTGCAGCCCGCTGCCCCCCGCCGCAGTCCCGCGTCCCCCGGCGGCGGTTACCTGAGGCGAGGCAGAGTAATCCACAAAGGTAAAAGTGAGCAAACTCCGCGACCATTGTCCTCAGGTGGCGCCTGCAGACAGTCTCATGCCAGAAGAGCCCCCACTTGTAATCCCACAGCGTCTCGACGCGAGCGAGGCTCCGTAATCCCGCGGCGCTCGGCACTGTCACACCCGGGTGCTGCGGGCGCACGCCGGCCCCGCTCTCCTCTCTCTCGGCCCGGGCGTTCCTCCGTGACACTTCCCAGGACCATCCACAGAGACGGCAGAACACAAAAGAGCCCTGCTTCCCCGCAGCCGCCGCTCACGAGTTGCTCCTCCGGCCCGAGACTTTGTTCGGTGCCCGGGACGCGCACAACAAAGAGACTCCGGGTGCGACGTGCACGTAGCGGCTCCCGCTGCCCTCCTTCCCGCGAGTCACTGAGCGCGGGGCTGGAGGCGGGCAGAGCGCGGCGGCGGAGCGGCGGCGGCCCCCGCTCCCATCACGGGGGAAGGCGGCGGGGCGGGAGCGTCGGGGGCCGCACTCACGCAGGGGAGCCCCGGCGGCAGCTCCCAGCCCTGCCCAGCATCGCCGCCGCCCCCTGCACGCGGGAACCACACGCACGCCCCCTCCCCAGCGCCGGAGGAGGGCACAAGAGGGGGACAAGTTAAGAAAGAAGGAAGCGAGAGGGAGCAAAACTTCTCCGGGCCGACGCCCCCACCCACCCTCGGTGCGGCGGGAGGAGGAGCGCTGCCCGCCTGCCCCTGAGCAAGCTGCTCAACTTTCTGCTGTCACGCTGAGCCTCCCCGGGCTTTCCCTCCCGGCCCCCGCAGCTCTGCTGCCACCACGGGACACCACGAAGGCGCCGCACCTACACGGCTCCGCACCCGGCGCAGCGCAGCCCGGCAACCCCCGCCCCGCCCCACGCAGCCCGCCCCGCCCCCGCAGAAGGTACGGCGCGGGGCGGTGCCGGCCCGCGGCGGGCGGCCGAGGTGCCCCAGGCAGGCATAAGCTGCCCCGGGCAGCGTCTCGGCGTGGTGTCGGGCTGCCTTCGGGCGGGGGACCGCGGTGTGAGGCGGGTGGGCAGCAGTCCTCGCAGAACTACTCCCACTCCAAACTCAAGCAAACGTATAAAACCCTTCAGGCGTCCAGGACACCAAAGGCTTGAAATAGCCTTGAGTTTGTTGAGGCCTCAATCATGAAAGCATGGTTTGCAATTGCTGGGAAATCCTGCAGGGTTACATGCCCTCATCCCAAGACAGCGTGGCCCCATGCTAGATAACACCTTTAGGGCCAAGGAGCCCTGCTTTCTCAACACAGCTTTCCTGATTATTTCCCTTCCCTTTCCCCTGCCATAATTATCAATTGCATTCTCAGGCAGCATAACAAATACAGGTCTATGTAGTCAGATAGAGCATGGCCTGGTATTCCCAATGGGGCAACGTGGCTGTGGCTTGTCAAATGATCCCTGGCAACAAGGCCTGGCTGTGCCACAGGCGTAGGCCAAACATCTGGCATAAGCCTTTTCAGATCGCTGTTCTACAAGTGGTGCAAGGCCAAGTCCTGCACAGAGGCCTGTGAGCTGCTCTACACCAAGATCAGCATGGTGTAGCCCCTATGGGCTTCATCTGGTGGCACAAGAGTTAGTGGTGGAGCAAGGAGGCTTAACGCCGTAGATGGAAAGGGGAGGCAGCCTGGAAGAAAGTCTGCTATCAGACAAGCCCAATATATGGCAGTACCATCACTTCACAGTAATCCTCCATGTATTTCAAGGATTGATTCATTAGGTTGCAAGGACTGAATGAGATGTAAAAAATAAATTTAATTTCCAAGAAAAATGTTGAAGATAATAACCCCATTACAAATGAGTCTTTTGTTGCAGCGGGATAATAAAACTCCAGAGAAAGAACCTTACTTTATTTCCCGTTGTAGGATTTATACGCATCCTCCATTGTTATCAACCAAACAGGTTCTGACGGTCGCAGCCTCCATCAATCACGTCACACTCATGACAGCATGCCATGAAGTTTGCCCTGTTTTACCTCCCTCACTGTGGCACAGGACTAAAAGTCCAACAAAAAAGGTTCTTGTGAGTACACTGAATCTATGTTAGTCTACTTTCCACAGTGAGCACCTCCCCTCTTCACAGGGATTTCTTCAAGCCATACCTCAGCAACAATATTTCCTTCAGCTCAAACACTGTCCTCACAATCATTCTGTGTGTTATGAAAGCCATCTTAAAAAGCACCTCCAGAATTAAAACACACAGCAAAAACATGGAGTAGGTCCTGGATAATCCCAGAACCCTAATGAGAAGTCTGAGATTTCGATGAATTCGTTTTTGTTTTGATTAAATAAATATGAGTCACATGCAGGGCTGAAAAGAAGTCTTAGGAGGTCATGTAATTCACCTCCCTGTTCCAAGGCAGGGTCAGATATGTAGACTCTAAACAGCAGAAGTATTTTAACCTCATTTATAAAAATTTCTGATGACTGGGATCTCATATCCTCTTCAAGTCTCTGTTCCAGTTCCTGTATAGACAGATTGCCTTGGTGCCCAGATTATATAGTCTCCAGGATGAAAAGAAAACAAGACCACCACAGATAAAATTCTGAGGGCACTTTTGTTACTCCTTCTGTAGTGATTCTACTATCAATGCTTGACAGGCTCACTTTTCTTGTGCTGGATTATATATTTTAATCTATTGCTTCTTTCAAAAAAGGCAAAACTGCGATTCTGCGAGCAGGTCACTCTACAAGGAGTTTACATATTCTGTGAATGTGCATACATTCAATTAATTGATGTATACATATATCCGTTTACTTGTATCATTTTTAGGTATTTAAATGAAGCTCTAAATACTCCACGTAATCTTAAAAAATCATTTAAGTTTATTTATATGATGTATGTACGAAATATCAACATAAATGAATCCATTTACTTTATATCTGGCTGTAAGCATATATGCTGTAGAGAAAAGGTAAATGAAATGTTTACTAATTCTCTACTCAAGATAAATCTATTTCCTTTATACTGGTGAAATAACAGGCTTCTAAATCCATGCACTCTTTTTCTCAGGTCATGCAAAAAATAGGGCAAATAATGCTGTACCAAAGTCTTGTATTCTGGATGTTAACTTTCTTTCAGATACAGTGGTATTCTAAATACAGAATCACAGAATCGCAGGGGTTGGAGGGGCCCCTGGAGGTCATTCAGTCCAACCCCCTGCTAAAGCAGGTTCCCTACGGTAGGTTACACAGGAAAGCACATGGGCAGGTTTTGAGTATCTCCAAAGAAGACTCCATAACCTCCTCTGGGCAGCCTGATTCAAAGCACTGTAATCCACAAGAGTGAATTAAAGCTCTGAAGCTTGGCTGACCTTAGTGTTTGATCATGAAGTGAGAGTAAAATAAAGCAGTTTAAGTGTTTTGTGCCTCAACTGCCCTATCTTGAACAGAGATGCAAGATAGTTGCTATTGCTGTAAGGAAATCTTTATCCTTTGAGATGTGCGAATCCATTGTGCATTAGGCACCCAGAGTGAAAGTACACCAGACATTCCAAAACTTGTTCTGTACTCTCTCAAATACTCCTCAGCATAATGGTTAGCTGTCAGTGTTTTCTTAATTCAGAAAAATTAATGGGAGTGGATATACACTGGTCTAATTATCTTTTTTAATTCTTTTAGATTGTAATAATATATAACAGCTGCACAGTTCAGTGAATCTCTTCAAATTGTAAGCCTACAAAACTTCATTAGAATATCTTATAAGTAATTGACATCTTTAATTCTGCAGATGTTCTTACAGAATGTGTGCTATTAGAGCATCCCTCTTGTCCTTGATGCTGAGCTGTATGTATATACATAGATATCTATAAAACTACATTCCATTTTAGAATTTATCAATGGATAATTTTGATCCCAAAAAGCACAGAGAGAATTACCTCATTTCTTCTGACAAAGTCATGTATTTAAGTGGATTTTAAAAACACAGGTAAATTCTGTGACTTTAGAAAATAAAATGTATGCATTTGATTGTACAATTACATCCATCTACTGCATTCACTGCAGTGAAATATTAGCTCTGATTTCCAGCATTTAACAATTTTATTTAAATTTCTTACAGCACTGAATATATAACAGTTGACGGGCTGGATTTTTAGTTTAATATTTATGTTGTTACAAAACCTCATCCATATTTCAGACTTATATAGATACATATGAGGGCTGCTCCAAAAGTAATGCCTCCTATATTATTCTGTTGGCCTACAATGCCATAGGCAGATGTTGGTAATATGGCAGTAGGGGTTGGGCCTTCCTGACAATATTCCATTAGTTTGTTGCCATGTGACAAATGGCAGCAGAAGGGCAGTACCCCTGTGCAGAAATTTACATATTCTGCCTGTGTTTGAGACACTGAACTCTGACTGGAAAAGCTCTAAGAAAAGGTTCCCTAGAAATGATAGTTGTGATTCAGCAGATGGCACTCTTTCCTCAAACTGACTGAAATCAGAGCTGCCTCTGATTCTCTCACAAGAGAGAATGTGCTTTTAGAGATTATTTATTCCACATTACTCAGAAGAACTTGAATTTTTGTAACTTCTTAAGATCCCAGCTTGCTTTTCCTAAAGGCATCATACATACATCTTGTCTTGGTTGTGATATGGAGCCAACTTCACCCTCTCTACAAAAACCTCTTTGAACTTCAAGTGACTCTTACCTTCCTGGTCTTAAAACTACCACATTGCCTTCCAGTTATCTCCATGAGCTAACTGCCAGGAATACTTCTGTGAGTGCGTGTGTACATTATACAATCACATCTGCACATGTATACATATATACACACAAAATTTATCATTCTAAGCATTCTGAGGCTGGCAACAAGTATGACATTATTTTATATGGTACAATTAAGCTTTCACAGAGAGCTAGTTCAGATAAGAGTGTGTTCTTAGTTGACCATTAGATTATTGTAAAGATGTCTGTACAAATTATTCTATTTTCACAGTGTTTGGGGTTTTTTTTTCAAGATTTTAATGGTACCTGGTTCAAGGCTTTGGGTCTGTTTTCATATGATCAAGCTATAGATTCAGGAATCTCACAAAAGCAGCCAATGCTGTGTGTTTTTCCATTTACCTACAGTAACTCATTTCACTCATAGTAATTCATGTAATTCCATGTGTATTTTCCTTTTCCCCTTTTTTTTTTTTTCTCTCTCTCTTTTTTTTTCCCAGTTAATCTCTTGAAAGCCTGCAGTTGCTGTATAATAAATTGGGATTATTAATATGTGTGACAAAAAATGTGACTTCCATCTCAGTATCAGTCAATTTATATCTCTTTCTTGACCTGAATGGTCACTGTTTAAACATGATATACAAAGAAATAACTTCTTGCATTTGATTGTTAAGACCTTAAGATGATTTATCTTTTATTTATATTAATTTGGATATGCAGCTCCTATTTCTTTCATGCTGCACTTGATTGCACAATTAGCGAATTCAGACTTCAGACTGAACTACACTGGGTCAGTACACCACTTAGAACAGTACTCATGGCTATTGCTGAGTTAGGAATACCAGCAATAAGATTTAAGGTTTTATTTGCTATGTTGAATTCATGGGTAGAGACTCTAAATATGCTCAAGCCTCATTATTCTAGGTGTATAAAAACAACATGACAAAAGATCCTTTCTTCAAAGGATTTATAAAGCATTGCTATCAACATAAAGGAATACAAGAAAAAATCACCATTGGCATAAACACGCAATATTCCATTGATGTTTATTCTTTAATACTTTTTTATATTAAGGGTGTATGTGGCTTTTTATTTCTGTTAGAAAGGTGCTAGAGCACATCCCCAGTGGAAAAAAAAAAATCACTAAAGCTACATTCTTTCTGTTCCTCCAGTAAGAAATGCTAAAGGCGTATTTTCTATTCAGCCTACTCAGCACACCAGCTCAAATGTCTTTTAAAATTATTATAATTATAGGAAATAATATGTACTGTTCTTCTATGGCTTTGTTTTTGATAATGATAAAATGCTAATCAGCTTAATATGTAATTTATATACAGACAACACAGTATTTATTTCAAAACCAGTGTTATCTCTGATATTACTGAACAAAGACAGACCTGTCCCTGAAATCTCAGTACTTGGTTTAGGTATTTAACGCATGAGCTATTCAGTACTCACTGTCTCCTTGTTTCTATACAGAATGTAGGAAGAGTCTGAGGGTGTCACCTAGTGGATCATTCAGATCGCCTATAAGAGAGCTAGCAAGCAGACCCATCCAAATGGCATTGAATGAACTATCAAACTGAAAGAGAAATTATTCTTTTTTTTTTTTTTTTTAAATGCACTTAATTACTCTATAAATTGTGAAGGCTTCAACAGAGCGTTATTGTTCTGTAATATCTGCCTTTGGGTTCCTGTTTATGTCACAGAATCTGCTGGCACCAAAAAGGGCAGTAAGAATGGTGCATCTAAAATTCTGAAGAGAAAATTACCCATGTTCCTGGCTCAGAGGAAGGGTTTGATATTACCACACATGACTGTTTTAAATGAGTTGCACCAAACTTTTGTTTAAGATTACAAAGAAGTGGAAGAAATGATATACAGAGCCTGTAGGTTCCTTCAATTATATTTTGAAAGAAGGAATTATTCCATGGTTTTCAACAGGCCATCAAAAAAGTTTTTTTGCACGTATTAGCTCAGGATTGCTGTATGCATTTATAATTCAGGAATAGTTAAGGTTAACCTTAGCAATCTGGAGATGAAAAGGATTACATAAACTATCCATCTTATTTCTTTGATTGAATTACTGCACATATTTAAAGCAGACGCCACTTAAAGCTGAATACCTGCAGTGAATTAACTCAGTCAAATGCAAAGCAGATACCCAAGCCAGCTCACACAGTACAATTTTCAATTGCATGTTGAAATTTAAAATAACCAGCATACAGTTCGTAATTGCATGATGAAAGCCTATCTGATCCCATATATTTAACCTCTTTTAATTAAAAAAAAATGCTTACTATAGTTTTAATATTATGTTCTGCCCCTGAGTGGAGGAAGGGAAAAAGTAAGGACTACAAATGATAGAGACATCCAATATTAATGCCTAGAGCATATATTTTATTACACCCTCTGAATTTTTTCAGTGTGCCCTGTGTGACTAGAATGGGTAGAGGAGAAACAAGTCTTTGCCCTAAGCTGATGTGCTTATTTGCTGGTGTCAGAAGTGCACGCTACCCGTCAGTAGGCACAGTATGCTACTGGAAGGAGCAGCAAAAATCTTATGCCAGCAGTATGCTTCGCTTGAAGTGGTAATATGTCTGTTTTAATGAACAAGTGGAAGTGCCATCCTCTACATGTAAGAGCTTGCCCAGTCTTAGCCTTCTCTGCACATTCAGAATACATACAACAATCTATTGTTATTTGCGGAAAACCATAGGTGAAATATTAAAGAAAAGATACAAACACTTCATCAATCCTTATCCATATCAAAAGCTCTTAAAAATACTGTGAAAACATGTATAATTTAGTTTGATTACCAAACCAAAAATGTACGAAGATGTATTAAATGTGTTTAGGTAAAACCAAACTGCATGAAGTAAGAAATACAGAAGAAAAAAAAAAAAAAAAAAAAAAAAAAAGGAACACAGATTATTTAAAACAGAGAGCACAGTTCTGTGTAGCAGAAGCATCTGATTCTGCTAGACAATAAAAGTCTTCTCACCACTAGAAATTTTCGTCCTCTTTGGGATCTGGAATTACTTTCAGGTTTTCCTTCTACTTTTTTTCTCCCCCTCAAAATTGTTGTTCTAACTCTTATTGGACTCTGGTAAGAAAGGCCCATGTCAAATGTGTTACAAAGTTCAGCTGAAGACAGTGCTAAACCATAGAATCTGCAGGGCAAATAAGGTTTGCTGCTGAGGGAGAGGATGCTGTCAGTGAGACTTATATACCCACGAACACAGTAGGCTGTTTTCTTTTAAAAGAGTTCCTTCCAGCTTTGTGCAGGAAACAGCAGTACCAGGCTCCCATACTGCATGCATCTCCTCACAGAAGGTCAGGCTGCCTTCAGAATTAAAAAGAAACAACAACCAAAAACTACCTTGAGGAAAGGCCTTGGGCCCCAGCTAAATATTTCATTAAAAAGAAAACTGGTCTTGCATGTGTTCTCCTTAAAACCTCCCAAAGGACAAATCTGTCAGGGTATGTCTACATAGTTAGTAGCATCCAATAACACAACTATTCCTCCCACTCTCTGAGACGGCCTGACACGAGCCAGCTCCAATCCAGAAGCTGAGTAAATATGCTATCATAGTGCCAAGGCTGAGCTAACACAGGTTGTGTCTCAACAGGCCTTATTAACTCAGGCTCATTACTGTAATAACACAGCTACATGGCTGCTGCGCTGCAGCTGGCTCTGTGTGCCTGGCTCTCAGTGTGCAAGGAGCAAGCACTTAAGTATCTGTTCCTGACTGTGTAGACATGCCGTCAGTGTGTTCCTCCTCTTCTTCCCGGAGATTTTGTCATTTAATATAAAGCCAGCAGCTGCTCCCCTCTCTCTCTCTCTCTCTCTCTCTCTCAAAAAAAAAAAAAAAAAAAAAAAGCAAAAAAAAAAAAAAAAGTGTACTAGCATAAAAGAAAAGGACATTTGAAAATTAGTAATTTTGTGAAAGGTTGTGGAAGGCTGACTGCCTCTTGCAAATCAGTGCCATTTCTGCCATGCCATAATGGAGCCTTCCAGAGTAGACAGCATGATGGTAAGCGAGGATCACATGTGTAAATTCCGGTTTTCTCTCTTCTCACCTCTTCACAGAGAAGATACATACAAGAGTAAATTACACAGTTACCATTGGTAGAGGAATAAAAATGCAGCCGTCTCCTAAAAGAAAAGCTGAAAACTTTCCCTTCTCTTTTATGTAAATGAACAAGTTTTGTATTTCCCAAGTTATTACCGAGTAGACACAATTTATCTGCATTTACCCTCAGCTATACTGTTGGGAAAACATTCTACTTTTAGCTCAAGGGCACCATCAGAGCTGCACGGACTCATAGCTAACCTCAGAGAATACAACAAAAATGGAAAAATATGCTTTTTAAATCTTAAGACTTGAAGGGGGCAGCAACAGAATAGTATTTCAAAAAGCAATATCAGACTGAATAAATACTCATACCAAAGGAAGTCCCAGGTGAAATTATTATAGACCACAACAGGGGAGAATGTTACCAGGGATCTACTCCTTCCACCTACAATCCCTGTAGTATTTCTTAAGTAGGTAAACAAAAGAGCAACAGCAAGCCATTGGTGTTACAAACGTTTGCAATACTGAAACATTGCATACTGCCACGAAAATGTGGCACTACTGAGGGACCCTTTCTTAGCTATGGGGATGGGAAACTATTCACATGAGAAGTTTGAGAGGTTATGTTCACACATACAGTTGGTTCTCTTTACTGATTTTTTTTTTTTAAATTTAAATTTGCTTCCCAAATTTTAAGAAAGTAGGTCATGTTTATTCTTTATGTCAGTTTTTGGTACGCGGTACTGCTTGTATTTGTATCTTGATTTAAAGAAACATACAAGGTTTACAAGATTTGAGATCTGTGATTACAATGGGAATATCTTTCCAGTAATTTCATCAACATTATTTTAGAGTCCACACATCTTTCAGTAAAATCCTTATCAAAACTCCCATGTAATTTTGTCTGTTCTTTTCTGGATGGTTTCCAAAAAGTAATGCTGTATTTTTTATTGTGAATTACACTGTAATGCCCTCTGCTGGTAGTAAGTTGGTAAAAGTCAACTTTAGATTTCCTTTTTAGGTGATTTAGAGTTCTAAGACTGCTAAAGACAGAGGCTTCAAGCCACCATAAACTTCTACCAGTGCACCGTAAAGGGATTCTATGTAAAAGCAACCATATTGATTTTAAACAATACCAAACTTTTTACAATGTTCTCAAGAAGTTTCAAGATTTCTCAAGCAAGAATATTTGCTGAAGTCACAAATTCTATGAAAAATTCCAGGGCTAAAGGATGAAACAACTGAAAGTACCAACAGATGTCCATTTAACTTCAAGAAGTTAATTCTGAGTCAGGAAATCAAGACTATAAAGATTTTAACAGCGTAGTCATATTAGATTTTCAGTATTTCAGATGGAACTCTAAAGCTCTTGGCCTACATTTTATCCAGCCAGTACATGACAGTAACTACAGAATGAAGCCACTGTTAAAGCAGTATACACTAGGACTTAAGTGATACTCTTGGTCAGTATTTTTAGTAGTTTTTTTAGTTTAGGCAGTTAAGTGTACATGTAGTGAAATATCTGTTAGGGAATGAAGAGAAGGAAATATTGAATATCAGCCTGAGACTTTTTCTGCCCAGCTTGCTGAGGTCTTAGTGAAAGCTTAGTGAGATGGTACCCATTCCCAAGGAGTTAATTAACACTTTTCAGGAATAAATATCAAACACACCAACATCTTCCATACCACAGAATTTACCAAATAACAATTTTAAAAGTACCATGCCATGTTTCACAGCTGCTTTCTTAGAATTCTTAGAATTGCCATAAATAGGCAAAGTACTGATAAAAAAGTAGGTTTTGGATATTTTTGTTGGTTTTGTCATTCAGTTTTCTCTGAGCACAGGGCAAAAATTATAAACATGGCCCAAATTTGACTTCTTGGAAACATGAATGAGAGATTCAAATGTGCTTTGATGGGGGGAGCGGAGGGGGCTCAACTGCTTTCAAAAGATCTCCCCTTGGTATTCTTGAAAATCCCACCCTTAAACCTTTATTAAGAATCTCTTGAAAGAGGTTTTTGCTCAAAGCCATAAATCTTCCCATCAGATATGCAGGGAAAGTCACCAATTAACAAGAGACATGAAGGATTTTCTTGATTACAATATGGACATACATTTCCCTGGAGAGCTGCTTTTGTTCAAAGCCAGCCTATCTTCTCCATATTTGAGCACAGAGTATTTTTGACAATAAAAAAGAGCATATTTTATTGCAAGAGAAGTATGAGTTGAGTTTGAATAATCTAAAATGTTTTCACAAGACAAATTTTGAATTGACACATGATATCGTATTGTTTTGACACATCATTTCAGATGGCTAAAACTTTTGACAAAATGGCATTGGATTCAAATGATAAATGAAAAGTTGAGGTGGTAATAAACATTTTAAAGCCAAACATTAGCATTTTAGACAACTGTGTAGATTTAGGCTAATCCGTAGAGAATTGTAGATTTCTGTATCTGCTGCACCTTCTGTGTCCAAAGATCTTGAGGTGACAACCCACTACCTGAGAGTAGTTCCCATACCGGAAAAATTAAGGAACATTTCATTTGTATTTATGGAAAAAAAAAAACAGATAAATAGCTTTTTAGTGTTTCTGCCAAACTCTTCACAAGTTTAGGAGAACGTATAAAATAGATCTCTATTTTTAAAATCAGGTACAAGCTTCTTGAGCAGATATTTACAAACATTACTATTATTGTTGTTATTGCTGTTATTATTAAAAACAACCTATTTGGCAATAGGCATATTACCTAATTTACCAATAAAATATTTGATGATTACATGGTACTGAATAACCAAGGAAAGAAGTGAAAGCTTCATTTCTTGATTCCTGTAAAGAAGATAGAATGCTTTTCTGGAAGCCTTAAGCAGAGAAAAGTGTGTGTCATAGAGCCCAACACAGGGGTTAAATTAATGAAATTCGAATGTCTTTTATAAATTTATACTTGTTGATCAAGTGGTCTTTTCTATCTGACATGCTACAAATCATGCAACTGATACTAAATAATATTTTAGGTAGGAGATGAGCATCAATATTTTAAAGATTTTATATATTTCAACTAAATTAAAACATTTTCTTTGTGACTGCAAGTACAACCATGCCACAGCTTGCAAAAGATTATTCTATTGACAAAAATGAACATAGATCCAAAATGTGATAGTCCATACCCACAAAATGGGAAAGAGTTCTCGCTTTCATACCTCTTCCATTTATAGACTTGTGCTCATGTTCCTAATTACAAGAGTTAAGGGAATTTTCATATCTTTCAGTTGATTACGGGTATTTAACAATTAATGAAATATGTACCACAGTTGTACTAAATACAACTACATGTTGCTCAGTAAGGCTGCCTATAAAGTGAAACAAATACACCTCCTCAAATGTTTCCATACAATAAGGAATTAAAGGTTCTCTAGTATAGAGTACACAGAATAAATCACATAAAATAAAGGCAAGATACTAACAGCCCAATTTCATGCAGAATTCCAACTCCTGAAAGGTTTGAAGCCTCAGGCACTTCAAATTCACTGTTCTCATTCAGAGAAATGATTTGCAGGCCTAAATGAATATTTTACTATTTTTTTCTTTGAGTCAAATGATCCATCTGCTTACTAAAACAATTCACTGCAAAGCCAAAGAGGTCATTTCAGAGTAAAGCCTCCATCTTAGCAAACGGTAAACCAAACAGAGTGTCAGGTTGAACTATTTGAAGTAGAAAGTGACATCAGATAATGTTTGATGATGTTCAGATTCTATGATCTCTGTGCTCCAGCACTTTTAAGACTGGTAAAAAAAAAAAAAGAATCATGTTCACGAAGATATAATATTTAAAAAGTTTTACATTTCTATTTTATTATCCTAGTTTTATGTTGTCTATTAATGTTAATAACAAACTATGTACGTAAAAATGTATACACTGCCCTACTTACTAAACAGCATGCTGCTACACCATCACACAAAGAAGCTTTTGTCACTAGGCTATGAATTTGTAAGTTAAATCATAGAAATGGGCACTCCAGAGAATGTTTCTTGTCTTCTCCCATTTTAGAATGACAGATTCCTTTCATTTTAAATTATTAATTTGCAAGAAAGTTGGAATGTTTTGATGTGGAGCTTGGTGGAAAGAGAAAAGAGTAAAACCAGGATAAAATATGTCACTATGGAATCAGCACATGGATTAGGAAAATACTTGAAACCAAACTAAACCATATCACCTGAATTTGGCAGTAATTTCAGTGGTGTTATATTTAAAATACTGCTTCTATTCAAATCAAAGAAAACTTCCCATAAAAAGATTATATTTTCAAAAATGAAATATAGTTTTGTATCTATAAAATAGAAGTTGTCATTACAGAGAAATCAACTCCTCAAGTGCTATCACTATTCACAAAAATCAGCAGAATGCATATAGAACAAGAGCTGTTTTCAGTGAGATGATTCCCCTTCTCTTTTTCCTTCTCCATGCTCTGGAAACAGACAGGTGGAAATGCTTTACTAAGGAATGTGAAGATAGTACTGTCTAGTGGAGGAAACTGAGTTAAGCAAAAACCCCCACTATTGACAGTACTGTGTATGCTCTTCTAATTTCCAAATTTTTCAGATGAGTAAGAGTGCAGCAGTGTTTACTGATGCAAACAGAGTTTACTGATGTTTTTCCAACATCATATATTGCACAGATCTGCAGAACCCTGGCCTCAAAAGGGAGTCTGTTCTGTTAAACCCAGATTTCTTTCCCTTGAACCTAAATATCAGAGATTAAGAAAAGTCATAGATCATTTTTTTACTCACATTGTTTTACAAACGTTAAAAAAAAAAAAAAAAATCCAAAGCAAACATTCATAGAACATTTTCTTTCCTGCACTAATGACTTCTTTCTACCTTATCAGAAATATTGTCTCACAGAAGGCCAGCTGTCTAAGAGTTAGTTCTGTTCCTGTTCCATCTGCAGCCAACTCAGAAAAATAGGCAGCTTCAAAGATTTTTTAATGCATGCATCTTCTACAGTCATCTATTTCTGCCCAATTGCTGCAGAGAGACAGTTGGTTTAGACTTGACCAATGAAATTTTTATACACAAGAAATTAGGCAAGATAAATTCAACCTTTATATGTAATACTAAGTGTCCACTTGTGTGGAGGACCTTGTTCTACTTGGAAAAGCTGTTCACATAAAGCCATCTTCAATACCTAATTTTAGATATGCTTAATACACATCTTTATGTTAGGAGACTCTGCTGTGGACTAAGTCTGTGGAAAAGCAGTGAAACATCTATTAGCTCTAAATCTAAATGGCTTGGATGAATCATCAGTCATCTGACTGAAACATCAAGCAGTTTCTTTGATTATGTTCATGAAATATTCTAAATCAGTTATTTCCACATTAAAAATGATTTTTTTTTAAGTGTCTCTAAGGAAAGGATAGACTAACTCCTCTACATTTTCTTGTTGCTCCTTTATATTACTCCTACTCAGGTTGTCCTGTTCAAGAACTATACGTGTGCAACTGTTGAGCAGTTTTGCAGTACAAATGGAAATTGTTTGATCCATAGTAAAGGACTTCCATTTAGTTTTATATGCACACAATGTGTGCACTCTCTTTGTCACCTTTGTCTTTCAGCCATTTTTGTATTTCAGAAAGAAACCATAATGAACTCTCTTTTCAGTAAAGATCTTGTCCTCAAATTCATACTAAAGGTCTCAACTTCCTCATAAGTTCCCTTTGAACAAAATGCTCAGACTTGCTTTAAGGTGGCTGTCTCCTTGATGTTGAACATCAAAATAGTCTATCAACAAAAAAATCTTTTCATGTTTTCCTGTGAAGCTGTATCACTTCTTGATTTATAGATATTATATTGTCAATGAACAAAAGTTACATCAAGGTTGCATCAACAGTCTAATAAAGCAAATAGACCACATAGTAATACTATTCATCCTTCCAGTAAAAATTTCCAGGGTAACTTTTTCTTTCTCCGACCTTGGAATGGGCTCATTGTAGGATATTGTTTATCAGGGGCAATGTTTCTTGTGCTCAATTTTGGAATATTTTCCTTTGAAAGTTGTGAAGACAACAGAAATTTTAGTGAATCTTTGTAAAATATCAATATCAAAGTAAAGCCTTATTTTCTGAACATGGTATGCATAATACTAAGCATACAAAGAGAAGACTAAATCTGATCACTCTCAGTGTAATCTAGAGGAGTTCCCCATATTCTGCCACATATCATACAGTGCTTATAAAGTGTGATAAGAAGGATGATTAATAACAGAAAGTTTCCTCTTGCCTTTCTTTGTTTTCACATCTCTTTTGAGGTTTAACTGCCAACTAATTGTTTAATTCTTACTGCTTGTTTTCAAAGCCATGATATATTCTTCCAAAGTTCTTTAGATAAATGGCAAAAAAATAATTGCTGCTTTGAAAGCATATTTGTTGTTGTTTTTTCTATTTCTTCTTTTAAATCCACTGCTTTGTATATTTCATTTATAATATTTTTGAAATTGTTAGACACACAAGCTAGAGGTAAAATACTGGTATTGCATATAATTAATCTCACAAGAAAACAGATGCCATCTTAAAAATGATTTAAAGAGCACAGGTGCCTTATATTAATCAAATTGTCTTTCTGCTTTGAGTATAACTGTCTATTGAGGTGCTTATCTGTTCATGTTCTATTCAGATAAATTACCCCAAATCATGTTTGAAGACATGGCTAAGAGTTTTGGACTGATTATAGATACTGTTCCATTTCGAAACTGTAATAAATACAGTACTCCTACTGCTATAGTGTGTCTGGATAACATTCAACTTGATTCACAATCACTGCCACCTACTGTACTACAGTAACCAAGTATAAATAAATATTTATGAGGTGGGTAAGATAGTAAAATTGAGACTATTAAAAAAAAAATTGGAAAAGATAGGGTATGACTTGGCTGTTGATGCAAGGTGTATCAACTGAGAGGCAGGAGTAGGTGTGCATAGGAAAGCAGAGAACTTGGCCATGAATTTCATATAATTATATTATGCTACCAAAAGGAGACAAGGTGAAACATGAGGGAGAGGAAATGGAGAAAGTAATACAGAAGACAGATGGATAGTATATATTGAAGGAAACCAGGGAACAGGCCGATACAGAAGCTGAGAAGTGACAGCAATGCTCTAATGAGAAGTTGAATGAATTAGAATAGCTGTGGCAAGTCTCAGTAGTATGTAGTCCTGAGAAAGTTAATGACATTCGGGAACTTAAACAAGGCCTCTAGTCTGGATGCTGTCGAGGTAAATGAAAATCTTTAGCAATAGCACTATTTGAATTCATATTCCAATGTCATGACAGTTACTTGCTGCTCATCAAAAGACTGCACGGTTGAGAGTAGGACTATGCTATGCATTAAATATCTGAATAGAGAAAAAAAAAGTCATCCTCTGAGTATATGCGAGTTTCTATCCCTTCCTGAAGAATATTCCCTCCTTATTTTCTTTGACAGGAGTCAAAATGTGCATTGCTTGACAGGAACTGGGCCTTCCGAATCATCTCCAGTCATCACTGTCTATATTTTCCTTTCTGCTGCCTATCTTGCAAAATGTGATTTCCCAAACCTGGTGCCAGCCATTACTCTTCTTCAGTCAGATTCTTCCTAGAGACTCACAAGTGTCACATCAACCAATCCCAACACCTCATTAGAAAACAGGGGGTGAAACATAGGGAAAAGAAAGCAAACAGAAAAGAAAAATGTAAATAGCATCACTTCTTGGTTACCAGGTGCATTTTATCTTATCTCTCTCTTTCTCTCTGGCTGTAAATTCCTTAGGGGTAAGGGCTGTCTTAACAAGTGCTTTGTAGAGTGCTTTTCATAGCATTATACATATGTGCTAGTACCATCACAAATATGCTACTGAGCTACTTTTCAGATATTGTATGTTAGCTTATGCAATAATGCGCTGGGATTAATGTATGTCACATGAGTTGTGTTTTGCAATTGCAAAACAAAAATCTTTGGATTTCAAGCAAAAAAGCCCAGAAATGAGTGCCTTGACTGACTCCTAGATAGATTAATCAGATTAAAACAGGAGAAGGTGAGTGGATAAAAAGATATCTAATTTGTTCACTTTCCGTTTCTTTACACTGAGATTTGTTGCTCTTTTGTTTAATATCAACATGCTGGTCAGATTACAGGAAACTTGGCAAATGGAACTGTCTTTATACCAAACTGAAACAGGTATCTAAAAACTGTTAGAAGTTAGAATTTGCCATAAGATTCCCATATTCTGAGCAATTTCTGAGCAACATTATTCCTATTAGTAATTAGTATTCCTAACATTATACCTATTAGTAGACACTACACATTCAAAGTATGTGTACTTTTATTTATTTGTTTAGCTTCATTCCTGCATTATCTTTTTACTTAAAGTATGCCAATCTCAGTCCAATCTCAATATCCAGGTAATTTAATCCCAAATTCATTTTGTATTGGCCCTTCTCAACTATGCTGTTCAAAGATTTTCTTTCTCTTGAACCAGAGGCATATGGGTGAGCACTTTCATTGCTCTGCCTCTGGCATAAGTTCTCATTTTTCCCCTCACCTAACAAGAGATGATAAATCAGTCATTTTTCTCTCTTCAAGTACGCAGATCTTATGTACTTTCTATTCATATTCCAAAATTACAGTGCTAATACTTCTCATTTACATAATGCTTTCTTGCACTTTCCTAATCTGGTTTTCTAACACTGAGTGAAGCAGGTAGGTTGTAGAAATAGAAAAGTTTCTGCAAAGTGGCATAATTCCTTATGTCAAACAACAAAAAGAAAGGTAGATTCAGGGCTGTGATTAAACCTAAGAGATCAGTTTACCATCTTCAACTTCAATCAAATCTTACAACATTTCTACACATATAAACTTGCATACAAGTCTAACAGTCCACTTACAGAACTACAGGGTTTATGCATGTTTTATTACTTCAAGTAATCTAAGCCATGCTTATGCTAGGTTTATATGACAACACGTTGTATTGCTTCTATTCCAACAGTGAATTAGAGCAATATGTTACATTTGAACTAACAAGACACCAGAGATCTGTTCAGCAACTCTTGGCCTATTTCTTGTGTGTATGCACTGTGATCATCACAGAATTAACAATAGCAAATACTAAAAACAGATCTAAAACCAAAGGACTATTTTTTGTTAGCTAACAAGCAGTGTTACTCTACTACCTAGTAAGAGAAATGAGTTTATAATTGCACAACGTCTCTCTGCTTCCACATGGAACAGAGTTACACTTGTTATTCATATAACCTCTTTGTGGCTGGTCTTGGAAAGAAAATATATGTTTTTGAATTAGTGCTAGAAAATGTCAATACTCTTTAAAGGAAAGTTTGCAAAAAAGCAGCTGAGAATTTGGGGCATCTCAATTACAGACATTTTGCTCCCTAAACCTCAGGTTTTAATAAACTAGATCTTCTAAAGCTACTTTAGATGAAAAGTGCTACTGTTAAATAGAAAGCTAAGTCGTACTACTAACCAAAAGCAGTAGGTCAGAAATTATCCATTACTTTAAAGGACCTACTTTGGCATCAATTGTAGGCAGCTGAAAGATAGTGCATGGACAACAGAAGACTTAATTTGTTGTAGTGTGGTTGAAGTTGTTTCCTTAAATGCAGCTATAAGGAGGGAGCTGAGATTACATCTTATCTGTTGCAGGGGGGAATACAGCCAGTGAGTAAGCTTGGCGTGAAATGGACTCCTCAGACAGGTTTTCTCCAGTAACTGCCATGGGAAGTAAGGATTCACTAGAATGTACATTTTGCTTTACATCCCCATTGCAGAAGGGACAGAGCAAAGGTAACACTTACTTAATGAGGAGCTGTTCCTACAAATATAATTTTCAGCTTCTGACTGGATTTCAGGTCACAAAGTACGTGACAGAATAATATCCATTTACTACAAGATGGAACATTGCGTCTAACCTGGAAGTCTGAAAGTCTCATTTTTTAAGACTCTCTGTTCACTACTGAAATAAAGACTTTTTTTCCCTATAAAATAAAAGAACAATGAGGACATCATGCTGAGGAAATTATGCAAATTAAACATAGTCCATACAAACCAATTAGTCTCAAGATTGGAGGTCACATATTTTCTAACTTAATACCAGTTTAAGCTTTTATTTATGAGCCTATAAATAAATATTCCCTCACAGGAACACGCATAAAAGAAGACAGAGTATATACAGAAGAGAACTAGGTTAATAAACAATAACCCTCTGAGAAACAGCTTATTTATAAATTACAGAATTCCCAATATTGTTCTGTAGTCATGCGTTTACATAGGATTTACAGAATAAAAATTTGCAAAGGCCATGGACATAATGGCTGGATGCCTGGGGAGTCTTATAACAGTCTCTTTGATTCAGAATCTACTACAGCAAGCATTCATTTGGTGGTTTTCCTTGTGTCCACAATAACACCACCTGCCTTAAAATGGCTGCTTTGAGTCAGCTCTCCCCCAGAGCAGACAGTCAGCTAGTGCTCTCCAGTGCATTGCACACTCTTAATAGTAATGTAGTACTTTTTCTTTTTTTCCCAAATACCACAGCATCTATTCATTTGGGAATCTGTGGCAGGCTGGATTGAGGCCAGGGATTAGTCCCTCTGCTCTCACTGCTTCTGGCATGATCACCGTCCACAAACCTACTGCTTGTAGCAGAATTTAGTGGAGGTGAATGATGATTGTACTCATGGCTTCATATGGGATTCTACAATTCTGTATATTTTTCCAATTCAAGAACAGAATAAAAAGAATGTACCACATCTGAAGTATTTGGTTGCTGAAAAGCACATTCTGTGAATCTGACAATTAAATATGTAAAAGCTCTATGTGAAGTGTTACAAAAAGGAAAATCTAAATATCTCAATTCTTATTTCATTATAACACTCTTTTTCATTTACCTTTTTTTCATTTTTCTGAAATGTTTGAATTTTGATAAATCACATTTCAGAAGAAAAACTGTTTTGCTGAACATTAACTCACATTTCTCAGGCTAACTTTCTTTCAAAGGAATTACGTTCAATTTGATTTTGCTTCAGATAGCTCTATTAGAAGAACGTCCTAGAACTTTACTCCACGATAACCAGATACTTTTTTCTAATTTATAAATTTATTTATAGCCATCTTACAACTTTTTAGCTTTTGTCAACATCATCTTTGTTTGATTGCTGCCTTTCTTTCTTTGATGAATATCTCCTGATGAATACTTTTGGGAGCAAACCTCACACTCCTCTGTTTCTGCATTACTGTTTACCAGTTGACATTCTGTGACTGATGTGTACATTCAGGTGCTTTTCCTTTTCACTTCACAATCATGAATTCTCAATTTGTAATAGATAATGTAGGTCCCCAGCTTTATGGCTCTGTTCTTCACAGACTGCATTCAATCCCATCTATGTTTAGCTTGTCCTTGTGTTCTGTCCTTGTGTTCAATACAGCTTTCCCTGTGTTTATGGTATCTTCAAATTTTACCATATAACTTCTCACAAGGATGGTTAAGAAAACTATTTATCTAGGTAAGAGCAAAGAAAAACATTTGAAAGACTCCACCGTGATTTTTCTTCATCTTTTATGTCTCTATTGTTCCCTTCTTATCATCACCCTTTGCATTACTTACTCAGTTTACCAGTCTTACACTAGCTTCAGTCTTCTCCAACAGACTTTAATATTTTTCTTACATAGAATAGAAAAAAAACCTATATGAATATCTGCTTTTTCCTTATCTCAATTAATCAGTTATCAAAGAAAAATATCAGATCTCATTAATTATCTTCAGAGTCATTAGCTATTTAAAATCTTATTCCATTTTCCTTTTCCCCTCCCTTTCACAGTCATAAATATGAATCTCATTTTACGCTACTGTAGTCACAGTGTTTTTCTCAGAGGAAAAATCAATGTGCCTGTCAGCACACAGTCTTTCCCATCAACCATACTCCAAACATAAACTATGCAGAACCGCAACTTCTCTTCAGTTTAGACCTAATACTACCAGCGCGCAGTCATGAAAATGTCTTACAGGTGTGGGTGAAGAGCAAGACATGTTACATCTTGAGTTTTTGCCTGTACCTTCAAATTCTCATTAAATCTTCCTACTCTGTCTCTGATCTTCTATCATCTCATTCCTACTTTGTTCTCTATCAAGCCAGTGCTCATTTCTATTGCTCCACCAGCAATTCTACCAGGCACCTCTCCTTACAAGTACCACACAACACACCTTCTGCATTGCTCTAACCTGCCTCCTCTCTCTATATCCTCAGGTCTGGTGGAGCTCCACAGTCTGGCTGAGGGGCACACAATAGAGCAGCTGAGGGAAGCGGGGAGTTTGTGCCTCTCACCTGAACTCAGTGCCTTAACATACATCTGTGTGGAATGAGCCTCTTCTATTTTCCAGGCATCACTACTAACATCTGTAGAGTCTGGAAAAAATATCTAGTCAGCCTATTTGGAACAAGCTGAAAATGAAATATTAAGTTCAGCTGAAGTATGTTTCCCAAATTTGGTATTTCCTGAAAGGCTGCTTCTTTCATACCAGTGTTGTCTTTATATCTTTAGTCAAAAGGAACATATCTAAAGGAATGGGCCTTAGGATCAGGTGGGACATTTACTACTGCTCTTTGAAATTCATTAAACATCTTTTTGAAAAATTTCAGCACAAGATGTGCAAATTTCAGAAGCACTGCACAGATTTTTTTCCCCAATAGTGTATTCTCACCAGCCACTAAAAACTCAAGAAATATTCCGAGGCAGCCTGTGTTCTTTGTGATGGTAGTTTCTGTAGCATGGCACCACAGTTAGAAATCCTGAAAAAGCCCGATCCTTTGGGAAACAAATAATCCATGTTTGCTTTGCCTGTCTGAATTTGTATTCTTGTGAAAGATAAGACTCCAGGAAAACTCCAAAGTAACCCCCCTCCCTCCTGAAAAGCTGCCACCGGCGTCTGCTGAAGGGCTGATATAATAGGCCAATCATTTTGTGGGCATCACGTCCTTTAAAAAAGTTCCCACACTCAGATGGCTGTCAATGGTGGTGCCAGTGAACCGTTACGCAAAGTCCCCCAAACACTTTGTAAACTAGAATCCGGGGGGACAATAGTAAAGTTCAGTGCTGGAAAGAGATAGTGTACTGAATGCACAATGCCAAGCTTTGTCTGCTGAGGCTTCTGTTGAGGGAGAAGGCTACTTAATCTCCCCATTTGCCCTGAGGATTCTAACTGTTTTAATGTGTCCTTTTTGAGAGCCTGTGAACTGTAGAATATAGGCTGGTAACAACTTTCTTTAGGACTGCCTCAGCAGAACCAAAAGCTGCCAACACAGAATACCAGCACAGTGGTGCTAATGAGCACAAAGACAACCTTTAACTGTTTTTACAGCTACCATGGCTAGAGTTTCATGTCATTCCTTGGTAAAGGAACTAATTCTTTGGCTTGTTTTATATGAGCCTAGCCTCTATCACACTGCAGAGGATGGCCTCTTCACCCATTTTTCTCTTTTTCTTTTTTTTCTTTTTTTGAATAATAATAAAACCTGATGCATCTTTAATGAACTGAGGGGCTTTTGAAGCTTTTTTCTACCTTCTTACTATTACAGAGTAGATACACAGTGCATATGTACTGACTGATTTAAAAAAAAGTATATTAAAATTATGATTGATTTATCTGACAGGTAGCAAAAGTATATTTAAATTGCTTGCATCTTTTTACATTCAGGGATAAACTCCTGAAGTCAATGAAATTCCTGAAGAGACAGTAGAATAAACTGATAGATTTGACTCTGAGAATGTTCTAGTCTCTGTACTTTTAAAGTATGTTTTGTTTTATGTAATTTGGGCTTTTGGCAGTTTATTACATATTGTGACTGAGACTGTTGCATAACTGAGAAATAAAAAATGGCAAAAATGATGCTAAGCATTAAAAGAGGTGTACAGTGCAACACAAAGATGTATATCCTAAAACAACAGAAGAATATCAGAGAGATTTTTATAGAAGCAAATGACTTGAGGTAATTACAGAAGTTTTATGGATAACACATGAATTCAAATACTTTCTGTTATCCAACCAAAAATGTTTTATTTCTTAGCTACATACTATGTTACCTACATAAAGTAAATAATTTTCAGTTAGGTTTTGTGAACTCTTGTCTCTACATTAATCTGTTGACTGCGCATGCCAACATACTTGTGATAGGTGATATGAACATTTGCATTTGATTTTTATCTCTTTCTCTCCAGGTATCTAAATACCATATAAATCTGAACGTGCATATATCCAAAATGGTATCTGAATGTTCTTTTGTTTTCTTTGTCCCCTTTCATTTTCGTTTTCCTTTCTGCTTCACTGTATGTTTTTGCATTACAATTAAAAAATGCAGTGCAAATAATGTTGAAGTGTTAATGAGATACTAAGTGCAAGTACTAAGTTTTTGAACATGTTCAAAAACTACAGGAAGTTATTTTTTGCTGCACAGGACAAATTGTTCTTTGTATGTATGTTATTACTCCATATCAAGTAATAGATGAAGCAGAAGTAACAGACTCTTGCATATGCAAGCCCAAAATGCAGTTGCATGTTTTGAAGCACAGTAGTATGTTGTTGTCTCTTTGTGAATGAATGTACTTTGTGGTCTCATGAGAAATCACAGATTCATACACTCATATAACTAAATCAAAACCAGACTGATCTGATTGAGTCCATGAGAAATACATAAGGTGGTTAATCTGGAAACATTAAGTTAGCTCTGCTTATAGTACTTCATATGAAAAGCTCTGCTGCGAAGCAAATCTGCTGTAACAGATACTAATGCCTCCTGAAGTTAACCAGCCAGGTGAGAACTCATGCTGTGACGCTAGTTTTACACCTATATGCCATGAGCCAAATTCATGATCCATCTTAAAAACTGTTGCTCACTTTGCACGTGATGCCGCAAAATGGTCAATGAAGTCAAATAGCATAAACTAAGGAGAAGAAAACCTCAGCAATAAGCAGCTGCAATGTGTTTCTTTCTAAGATATATTAGAAACATGGGATACAAATTTAGGAAGTTGGCAAGAGGATAAACTATGCTTGGCATTTTATAGACAATTGGTTTTTATTTGCCAACTTTGCTGAGAATCAGAAGTTCATACAAAAACATTAACTCAATCCTGCTCTTGAAAATTGAATAAACAATTTTGCATGATAATTTCTAGGGAATTAAACCAAAATCTACAGTGTTACAGGTCAATATTCAGAGATTTCTAATGTAGTCAGGTGACTGGATTGGATTTTCCCTAGAATTTGTGGTATCATTTAAGCCCAAGCCAACTGATATCTCATCTGAATTTTTCCCCATGGCATTCTGAACCTGAATCTGTTTTTATGGAATGCTACTGACTGTCAAGGATGAGTCAAATATACCTAAGGTAGAAATGCTCTTAGCAATGCCAGCATTTAATTAAGCGTGGGCTCAAGCAAAACAGAACAAAACAAAAAAGAAAAATGTAGAAATTTTGAAGAACAGAGTAAGCAGTCAATCTAATCCAGTAAAGTACTAATGTACAATATGAAAAATGTCCTAAAATTTTGCAGGCAAACATGTGTTGTTGAAATGCAAAGTCTGTAAGATGAATCTGCAGAACAGATAGGAAATATTTTTTCTTTAATCCCCATGTGGGATAAAAAGTCCTGAGCAATGGCAAACACAATTGAGTTTGCTCTGAAGTGCTCTTATGGCACCAACTTGGCTTGTTTCTGGAACAAACAAACACCAAAAGATGTGATAGGTATAGAAATCATCAAATGGCTTGACATTTCTAAAGGCAAGTTTACATCACCTGTAGTTGTATGCCCTGATCTAGAGGAACAGAAGTAAATATTTGATGAAAGGAGAGCGAACATGGCTGGAGCTGGGTCATGCTCACTGGCTGTCAGAACACCCTTTCCCCTCCCTCTAAGACATGGCAAATGAGCATAAATCTGAGTTATCCTGGGAGCCCTTTAGGTTGTGCTGGGATACAGATATATTCTGTGCCAAACAGATCATCAGTCATAAAGCTGGTGGTTTGATATGGGACAAAATGTGTGATTACATGGAAGAGAGACTGCTTTGGATAGGCAAGGTTAAAGAAAATACCTCTTTCAATAGTTTCAAAAGCAGTATAATTTTTAGTAGTACAATTTCTTACCCAAAAAGAAAAGTTAGTTGGTCACAAGGGATTGCTTTGGATTTTTTTATGAATTAAGTAAAAATGTGAAGAATCAGAGAAAGGGAAATGAATTACATGAAAGACACATCCACATTTCCTTCTTTGATGCTGAATTCAGTTCGGGAAATCTTCAGTGGTTTTGCTTAGTGTGGAGCCAAAGTCTGTGGATCACTGAGGATACAGGGAATCCCTAGGTCACTATAAATTGTAGATCCCTGCACCAATGCAAATACAGTTCCATTCACACATCTGTGTTTTATTAGGTCAACACTGGTTGCCAAAATAAGTATTATCATTTCCACCAATAAATAAATAATATTCTTAGGACTTGTCTTAAACTTAATTTTATTGACACAGGCAGTCCTGTTTCTACAGAATAAAAAAACAAAAGTTAGGCACAATGTTTTTAGGTATAGAACACAAGTTTTTTGATGGTATAGTAATACGGTTTCCAGAAACTATCTTTTACAGCTGCACCAGAATCTTACTAATCCATCCTAATAAAAAACAGTCCCATTTATGAGTTATATGTTGTCTATATGAGGAAATGAATGCACTGTGAATTAGCATGTGAATTGAAAGTATACTTGCTACTCAGCACTAATTCCTTGTATGGATGTGCTGAAATCTAGATTCATCCATCTAATTTTGGGCATATAATTGAAGAATCTAAGTTAGGAGCTTCAGCACCCTACAGTTTTTCCATTGTCAGTGAAGAATCCATTTGAGATATCACTTTTGCTCTAGAAGAGTTTCTCTTCAGCTGTCATCTGCATAAGGTGTCAAAATTAAATTAAATTCATCAAATTAAATACCAAAAGTCAGATAAGTTTTATGCTGCTGTAAAAGAACAGTGAAGTAGTGATCCAAATGTATGCAAAGATGCATCTTGCATAGATGTTGGCCTGGATCCGTAATTGTTCCTTTTGTCCCTATATTGGCAAAGAACAGGAATTTGGTACTGTCACTGCTATATCAGCTCTGTATATAAAGAAGAGTTCTATCTTTAGGACCATCGAATCAATACATTTCTTCACAATCTTTACAGTATTCTAATGGAAAAGAAAAACTATAAATAATGAAAATATCATCCTCGTGCCCTTTCCCTCTCTCACTCCCACTCCAGAGTATATTAGTATGTTCTGTCTCAGCTTTAACATTTCCTGCTACACTCAGAGAAATTTAAACAAAATCACTTTCACAAACATTTAAATGAAAAAATATGGAGTTTTGTCATTTCCCTTCTGGTGCAGCACTAATTAACAAAGCCTTTTTGTGAAAGCAAAAAGCTTTCCTTTTTTAGAACTGGCACAGTCCTCCTTACTGATTCCCAACAGTGGTGGCACAGTCCAGTATTTTTTGAACAATGATGAGAACAGAAATAGATGGAATTCAATAGAAGCATGAATAATGGCAATCAGAAATGGAGTGGTGACATAATCTGTCTTCCAAACTGCCTTGAGATATGGACAAGAAAACACTAGATTGTAACTTGCATGTTGTGATTTTGCCTATGATAGGTATCACCAAATAACTTCAAGACAGATTTATCCACTCCAATCAGCCATTTAAATATTTTTAATGAAAGCTGTGCTTACACATATATGCCATACATCTTCAGCTTCAGCATCTTAATGATTATCAGCTGGTTAGTTTCTCTCATGCTTGAAAGAAGTGGAGATTCTGCAGCACTCTGCATGTGTTGGTTTTTGGAAACACTTGGGAAGGATATGCCAGGTGAAAAACATATAGAACAAACACTTCCATAATGGCAAAGGAGATGTAAGGCTCAGTGAGCATAAAAATGCATGAATATGCAGACAAATACAAGAAAAAGCCTGGATGAGGTGTAAGTCTATTATAGTTTGAAATTGAAAAAGTCATATGAATTCATAATCAACACAATGAGCTCTGTTTCCAGCTGATGCTTCATTATGTTTCCAACACCAAGCTGCAAGGATGTTTTCTCAGTACTATATTAGGGTATCAGAAAGATGAATGCATTTTTAAAAGTGGCATATTTTTGAATTTTTTTTTTAATTGAAAACCTTATAATTCATTAACTGTAAGACAATCTAACAGAGTGAAAATGCAAAGCGTTCATATACTGATTGAATTTACAGTCCTCGAAGGGATATGACCTATTACAATTTGCTTATTATTATAGCTTTTGGGGGAACAAGAGATTTAAGGCTGTTAAAGCTGTGCCACGATCTATCACAGCCTTCTGTTTCCATTTGTTTGTGACTTTCTGAAAGAGTGTTTTTTTGGGCTGAGACCTCTATAATTGGTCTCAGCACAATGGAACTCCTCCTTGCTCATCGCTCTTCCCTTCCCATCCCCCTGCCTTCAATCTGTTCAGCATTTTTGTCTTAGTGGTGAGTGGAAAAAATAGCACTTATTAAAGTTTTTTTTTTGCTTCACCATGATTCAAAAGCTGTCTAAAAAGAAACCAAGAGAATTTTTATTTGGCACAGTGAACAACACAAGCTGCCCAGTCTAAAGGTGTGATGGAAGCGTTGCTTTTGAAGGCTGCTGGCAAAGTGCCCTAGCAGGCATTTTAGTTATCTTTGCCACAGGCAGGTAAAATTCTTGCTGCTACTTCCTGTGAGCTGACATAATGGCATACCCACTAGAACACTTCCCCTTGCAATTGCCAAAAAGTAATTACTGAAAGCACACAAAAGCCAATACAAGATTAAGAGCATAGTAGAAGGAAAGGTGGTTTGGGGGCTGCTGTAATGGTTTGCAAACTCTCTAAGACTTCTCTCTGTGCTTTCAGATAGACCAGTACAGGATTCTCATCTCCATTTCATTTACATGCAGAAAGGAGCACTGCAGTTTACCTGTCCTTCTTAATCTCCTTTTCTTCTTCCTGTTATTTCCTTCTGATCTCTTTCCCCTTTTTCTCTACCCTTTTGTGAGATTTGCTAGCTGGATTTAGTCTTTTTCCTTTGCAAGCCCAGTCCATTTGGTATTGTTCTGCTGCTCGTGTCAGTTCACTAGAGGTTACACACTGCTGGTAATAACGCACCCTCAGAGAACTGTGAGGCTCCATTGTGTTGACAAAAAAGGCAACTGTGAAAGAGAGCTCAAAACCCTGCCAAAATTAAAGCCACATTCCAACCCTGCAGATCTAGTATAGGATTCTGTATCAGAGGTCTGCCTATCAGAAGTCTGTTTCCAGCTCTATCAATAACATTTTTTATGTGTCAGTAAACTTTTCCTAACCTTTGTCTGCAAAAACTGGAAATTATCTGAAATGGAAGAATTACATGCAAGTGCATGGTTTAAGACAAGAAGAAAGTACTCTTAGTTGGGATCCATAGACACGATTTAATTGACTGTAGTCACTGTAATATTTGATGTACATTGAAACATGCAGATTTGCTCCTATTTTTCCTTCTCTGGAGTTTTCAGAAGTCATCTGGCCAAAGATGGGCATTGTGGCCTCCTTACACACCATGTTCACATCAGTGGAACTCACTGATTTCACTCACATTGCTCATCAGCTAGATGAGATCAAGGGGAGAAATAATCACAAAGAATCAGTACTCTGTCGCTTGCACTTGATTAAATATACTGACACTATCATTAATCAAAGTTGTGTTTAAATTGTATATTCACTGTGAAATATATGATTAATGCTACTGATATCAGAAGAACAACATTCTGTTATCTTGCAACTACTTTGTCTTCTTTAAAACAAACAGCAATTTGCATTTGCGGGTATACATAAGTGACTGAGCTGATGTTTATCTACTGGTTTTATGTATTTATCCATAGAATCCATAATACATATTTGGTTGTCTATGTATAAGGATGCCAGAGATAATAACTGCCCAAGTAATCTTGTAATTTGCATATGCCAGTCACTAGTGGATGCTTTTAGAGCAGCTTGTCATACCACTCGCTGCCACCCAAGGGAAGAGTGAGGCTGCTGAATGACAGAACTCTGCAGAAGGACCAGGAAGACATTCAGCATTAGAGATCTCCTCTTGTCTGAAGACACAAAACATGGGTGTGATGGAAACAGCATATTTGGCATGACACTGATTTATGGGGTGCAATGTATTCCTTCTGCATACCATACTCCAAGTGCAGGCTGGTGTGGAGATTAGGGGAGGTGAAGCCGTACTTTATCTGCTATCCCCTGGAGAGCCTACTCAGTCCAAAAGGATGAGGGATAAAGAAGTCTCTGTAAACACCTGTTTCTCTATTTTTCCCTTTTCCATCTGCATTGGAAATAATATAGCCCAATTTCTCTAAAAAAGTAAAAATACAGGCCATAAGGAATGGCTTTAACAAACAAATTGCATTCCTAGCTGTTCTCTGATGGACTTTCGAGTTTCAAGGCTTTGTCATTCTGGTCTCTGTGTACACTGCATACACTGCTTTTCTCTGCAGGAACTGACAGAATTCATCTTGATTACTGAAAACAGATGTTTGTAGCATGTGCTACATGTCTGTGTTGCATGAAAAATTGTGGAGAGAAATGCAAGTTTAATCGTGTGTAGACTTATGGGTCTCCACTAGAGGGAGATCGGTAGAAAGCAGGAAAATCATTCTGTCGCCAAAAAAAAAAAAAAAAAAAAAAAAAAAAAGACGATAGAAGCAAGATCCCATTTTTCCTTAAACAATTGTTTTTAGGTACATTGCTATTTTGACATTAAGCAACTAGAATCCACCTATGCCTGATCTTCAATCAGTTCACAAATATATGCAGGAATGTATGGATTTCAGTTATTTCAAAATTGTCTTCTGTGAGATAAAACATTTTTAAGCTAGAGTTGGTGATCTTACTAGGACTTCTTGTTTAGCTTTTCGTTTTGCACTTTTGGTCTATGCATCTTGCAATTGCAAACTGGACTCTGTGTGGATTTACATGTTTTTCTGATGTCTATACAGGAATACCCTTCACTCCTAAAAGTAGTGCTGCTGGACCTCTCTACCATGATTGTTAGTTAACAATGTTACCATAATTCTGCATTATCTACACCCAGAAACAGCAAAGCAAGGATGAAATACCAACAACATAGAGCTGTGATACTGAACTAATCAAGACAAAAGGTTGAGAACACACTACAGTAATCATACAAGAGACCTCTATATAAAGAGTTCATTTTAATCTGTTTCATCTGTTTCATCTGTTTAAGAGTTCGTACAGTTCAAGTTGATCCCATGATAACTTGCATGTAGCATAGAAGATTTTCTACCACTGTGAAAGATTTTCTAACACTGGTATTCTGAAAATGCCCTAGATGGGTCATCATATTTACTCAGGGACAGGTTACAACACACTGATTTCTTTCTGTATCATATATGTTACAAACATTATTGAAGAAGTTTTAAAAAATGTTAATTTCCCATAGTCTTTTCCACATTACTTCTGAATACTGTAGGTGGTAGCCTGATTCTTGCTCAGCTTGCACCCAGAGATTTTTAGGATAAAATGTCAGAACTGAAAAAGGAAATAATTATTTCTTGAACATTTTCAAAATGGTCTCTTTGCCCACCAACGAGGAATAATCTATAATGTTCAAAAAATGTAGAGCTTCTGTATTATTATCAACATTCTGCATTATTATCTAGTTCTGTATCCAGCCTCTGGGATTGAGAATTAAACAATAACTTTATGCTAAACATGTATTTTTAAACACAGTATTTCTTTTTATTCAGTGCCACAGAAGGAAATATGGCCAGCTAGTCAAGCTTGGAAGACATAATGTACTATTTTCAAACAATTGCTGCTTCTAAATTTATTATCTAAAGGTATTTCTCCACATGTATTTACATTCTGGTTCAGACTGTTTTGCTGTTTTTCTTCAACTTTTCCACTAGTTAAAGTAACTGTTTTTATATAGTCTTTTATATAGTCTTATTCTGTACTGAAATCAGCTTGCCCGTCAAAATGCCTTTGGAATTCAGTGGCTGTCCTTTGCTCTCAGAGATACAGGATTCCAACCCACTCCTGCTCCAAGGCAGGTCCTACTCCAGCCTGACCCAGTGTCAAATGCTGGTGCTACTAATGACAACTAATGACAACTCTTCACAGCAGCTATAGATGGATGAAAGGCTGTGCATTTTCTTGTATATTCTTCAGAAGAGTATAGCAACTGAGTTAACTAGAGAAAATTCACAATTTTTATTTAAGTACACTACAGTTTTGTCACTGGGGCAATTATTTTGGAAGGTAAATGGCTAAAGCTTGGTTAAACAAAACCATGTGTTATCAAATGAATTCACACTGGTTTACAAATGTGTTTTTCAGATGTTGACATCTGAAAAACACATTGTTTCAGACAATAACATAATATGGGTTAGCAGTAGATGTTAAGGTATATACTATTTAGATCTGAGAAAAATGATACTGAAATGGTATTCTAGATGTCGATTCCTAAAAGTAAAAACTAATTTCTTAATAGATGTTATTTAAAAATATGTTTGAAAGATATCTTTCCCTTTCGGTTTCAAATTTTATCAAATCAGAATTAGAAGCTTCTTAGTTTTTTCCTTAAGACTCAGCAATACAAAGCTTAATTTGAGTTTAAACTAGAAATAATTCATAAAAATAATTTGTTGTATTACATAAAATTCCCGTTTCCAGTGAATTTTTATCAAGGTACACAAAACAAGCTTTAAAAAAAATACCAAGAAAGGAGATAAATTAAACCACTAGTCCATCTAAACGGTGATAGTTTTAGCCTGAGAAAATTAGCATGCATAGGTAGAGTGCATATTCATTTCTACATTTGTTTAAGTTCACAGGCACTTACATGTACATTCAGACTGATGACTCATCAAGCATTTCCATCCTGCCAAGTACGCTGGGAAAGCTGGGATGAAAATAACTGAAGTACAGCTGAAAAAAAGGTGTATTTCTTGTACTATGTGGACATAATTGTGCACAGATTTGTTTCTGTGTCTTGGGAACTGCTGTCTTTAGAAGCATGAAATGCACATGTTTTCCACTCAGTTGATTCATGAACACACTTGTTCATAAATACAGTGTAGTGAAATTGCTGTATACTCATACAGGCGTCTCATTATTTTGGATTATTATGTATGGTTCCATACCATAGCCTACATATTCCAGACTGCACAAAACTTCTGCAGTAGGCAACTACAAGTTACAGTAAGATAGAGTAAAAAGTTCCAATAACTTACTTTAGGAGGGTAGCCAGTTTTTAGCTTACACAGTGCTTATTCACAAATATTTCAGCTGAATGTGTGCCAACTGAAGAAGATTTATCCTCTTGTCACTGCTTAATGTCTCCCTGCTGGAAGTCAGGTGTCTATACAGGTCCTCTCTGACCTATTTCAGTGAAAATGAATGATGTGAGCTTATTCAGTGACTTGAATGTTTCCCTCACTGATTGATTTGGGTGAGTTTGCAGGAGCTAGCAGCTTGCTGGAGAGCAAGCCCTCCATGCCTCCAGCAAGGCAAAACAAGGGAAAGAGAAGGAAAACTGAATGTGCTGACTTATTCAGCAAGGCTGCAGAGCTAGAGCTCAGTTTGCAGCCTTGCTGAATTCAGCTAGATTCAGCTAGATTCTGGTGTCACCATGAGCTAATTATGAGACTAATGTAAAGGCCAAGAAATAGCTTCAGCTGTATGACTGCATAGCATTTTGCAGGGTTATACAAGCCAGATTTTGACTAGCTGTGGCAAAGGTAGGTGCATGTGAACCCAGGGGAACATGAGCTCAGAGTCTGTGCAAGTTCACTTCCCAGAGTCTGATTGCTGTGTACATGGGCCGGGGACATCATGTCTGTTCCCAGTCAAGCATTTTGACATAGTTTAGGTCACTTAACATGAGCACAACAACAGTAACTGGATGCCATTCACTGTTCCCATTCACAATTCATAAGCTTTCTCAGAGTTGAAGAGCTATTTAGTGAGGATAGTAAAACACTGTGACAAAATTTCTCTTTCATTTTGTTTTTAATAACGATGCTAAACAAACTAAGCTTTCTAGCAGTCTTTCAGTGAGAAATACAGAACAGCCTGACTTGGACTTTCCTGCAATTTTTCAATATCTTCTGATACAATCAGCTTTAGGAATCAAATGGTAGGAATCCTTCCATCCTGTAGGCTTGCATATAGAATTCTCATCTACAGAAGATATACCACAAGCAGAGTGAATGTTTACAAATGACTGTTTATCAGGTTTCCCTGATAAATTCTGACATATGCTTTTGAACTAGAGACATTTTGTCCACCCATATATTAAAACTACGGACACTGACATAAACTGTAAATCATTTTGTGGGTAACTAATTATATTGTTTAATACAAAAATATTAAATCAGGTGTATGGGGTGGATTCTGTAGTTTGCACAATGAAGTGCAGTTTATGGTGAAGACTGGGACCCTAGGTTCATCAAAATCAAGAGAAAAACTCTGTTGACTTCAGTAGGCTGAGTACTTAATATTTCTAATTTCCAAGTGAAGGGTTAAAAGCAAAATTATCACATTCTTCAGATTTTATTTATTTTTTTAATCCTATTGTACCATGTAAGAATGTAAGAATGTTCACAGATTGGTGAAAAGAAAGATTGAATACTGATGAGTGAAAACCACTATGTACGTAGGAAGCCCTATAATTTCGCCTGCAGAACTTTTGTACACAGTTTGAAATGATAGGCATTACTAGTATGGAATACTGTTTTTGCCACAGAGGTGCTAGACAGGCTGCAGTACTGAGAATCTTGAATAGTTTATCCTCTTACAACTTCTGCTTTTATTTATGGCAAAATTAATTCTATGTAGCATTCCTCTCCTTAGCTCTTAGAAATGGAGAGTGATGTTCCTATCAGGTTATACCATAAAAAGTGATTCAATAATCATAGAATCATAAAATTGCTCAGGTTGGAAAAGACCTTGAAGATTAACAAGTCCAACCACAACCTGACCATACCACCTTAACTCTAACAACTGTCCGTTAAATTATGTCCCTGAGCACCACACCCAAATGGTATTTAAACACATCCACGGATGGTGACTCAACCACCTCCCTGGGGAGCCTATTCCAGTGCTTAACAACCCTTTCTGTAAAGAAGTTTTTCCTGATATCCAACCTAAACTCACTCTGGCACAACTTAAGGCCATTTCCCCTCATCCTGTCACCTGTCACCAGTGAGAGGAGACCAACACTGCTCTTGCTGTAAGCTCCTTTCAGATATTAGAAGAGAGCAATAAAGTCTTCCCTCAGCCTCCTTTTCCCCAGACTGAATAGCCCCAGTTCCTTCAGTCTCTCCTCTCAGGGCATATTCTCCAAGCCCTTCACAAGCCTTGTTGCCCTTCTTTGGACCTGCTGCAGCACCTCGATGTCCTTTCTGAATTGAGGTGCCCAAAACTGAACACAGTACTAACTGATTTCTAAAATGAAATAGCTGAGACATAAATGTTGTTTATAATTAAGTTGTTGCCATTTGATTATAAACGATGTTCCGGAAATATAAATTATTTTTGTGTTGTTTTTCAAAAAATGTTGTCCAATAGACCAATTGACCTAAATATGTACATTTTTTTATTTAGTAAAGGTGTGGTCCTGTTTTAATCCCCCTAACTATAAACAACATCTCAAATGAAACTGTGAAAATTCTAGACCACTAATAATACGATGTGTGTCCCCACAACAAACAACCATAAAAGAACACCTGTATGAATTTTCAGCCACAACACTGAATCATTTGGCAGGAGATCAGATAGAACAGCATTGTTTGGATTGCGATTTATTTATGTGCTGCCAAAATACATTATATTGCTTTTAAAATGTGTCATGCTGATTACCACTTCTAAAGAATACTGCATCTCTACAGATGATGAGCTTCACAGTCCCTGTCAAAAATCAACCCTTGCATTGTTAGTATTATCTCCCGTAGGTTTTGAAACACATGATACTTTGGAAAAACGTGACTAATATTATTTAATTGTTAGTTACTGTTGGTCTGAAATCTAGTAAACTCAACCGAAACAATACCAACAATGCCAAACAATGGAAGTTTGTCATGTCATTTTTTAGTTTTCCAGAAGATCGTGAGTCTATGTGTGAGATAGGTGCTTTGTATCAACAGCTGGCTTATCAGTGCATTTTTAGTGCAGCCCAGAAATCTCTTTCCAAATAAGCAAGACCCTTATGCATATGAATGGACTTGTTTTATTTTGTACGATTGAAGTCGTATGTGGGAATTAGTTTTTCAGTGAACTGAGCCTTCAAATCTGTTTAATTTTTGTCAAATTTTTTGACTGGTCAAATTTTCAGAACTTCAGCAAAGATCCATTTATACTTTAACTGCGAATGTTCACACACTCATAGCTATACACTGACACAAACTGCAATTGCACTATGCCTATGATTTCTTGGACTTGTTAGGGTGGAATGTGCCCATCATCCTTCCAAACTGCAGGGCATCTGCCTCTTGACTAATGCTAAGAAGCATCAATTGAATAAAATTAAAGTACATAATTTCAATGCTAATTTATACATTGTAGCTGTAAGTCAGTTTCATGAGTAGAGTTAAGTGAGTCTTATTATAAAGCAGGTGTAGCTTTCATGGCTAGATTATGTCTTTTGGGTTAAACTGAAGTGTGTGAAAGTGAACAAATTGCTGTGACATACAGAGCACCAGGAAGGATTTGTGATGAAGTTTAAAAATAGCTGTTACAAAATTTTATAAAGAATTCAGTAACTGAGTTGTTCCCTCTAAAAGCACTTTATGCAAATGAGAAAAAAATTCTGAAACAATGAGATCCATCTTTTCAAACCAGATCTCCTTTTGTTTACTTTTAGTTTTAAAAAATAGCTTACAAAGATGCATCACTTCTAAGGACCAAAAAAGGCTCTTTCTAAACACACTTTCTATAGTATGAAACAACACAGAAAAACTGCAGTTCCCCAAGAGCCCAAATTTGTCCACGATTCTTAGCAAGACTTTTGAAATACGAAAAGGAAATTATAGACGTTGCTGTAAGTGTCATAATCAGTGCCATAAAAAGCTGTCATTTGTGCTTTATGAAATGAACAAAGCTATGATTCTCGCCCTACAGAATTTCTAATCTTTGAGACACGTATGAATAGCACTGGGAAAGAGAAAATTAAGATTACAGAGGGAATTACCATATGGTCTCTCTGAGTCAATGTTTCCAGCTGTCAGAAACACACTGTTGATTATGAAAATCTGTAATTTTTATATTTTTAATAAGGTTTTTTAAAAGGGCCAAAATTCTCATGTTCACCACACAAAGCTTGTAAAATGAAACAATCTAGCACAGATTGATTAAACTCAAATAATCTCATTTTCTTTTTCTACTGGAATTATGTGGTTCTTGAATTTTAACAGAATCTTCTTGCCATTTTTATAGAATAAAAATGGTTAAAACATATGCAGAGTCAAACAAAAAACCATAAAAAAACATGTGCAAGAAAAATCCCTGCAAATATTAACTCTGGAAATATGCATAGTTGCTATAAAATAGAAATGAGCCTATAGTAGGAATTGTGGTTTGTTGTTGGTTTTGTTTTTGTTGTTGTTTTTTTTTTTCATAAAATGTTGTTCTTCTATAAATATTTCATCAATGAGAATGACCTTTAGTAGGCAGAATTGAACCCCCAGTTGCTTAAAAACAGACAAAAATAAAACAGTGTAAAAAGAAAGTTTTCTCATATGCTTTTTGTCTGAAACCTGCCTTTACACTTCTATTGCAGCTGATGTGTCAGAATCCCAAATCCTGAAGATAAAATGGGAATGAAGAGTAATGATGGATTATAGCAGTCACTGAGAAGTATGTTAAAAAATTCATCCTCAAGTTCTTTTGATTACTTTGATCAGTCTACAGTTCTTCTATATAAAGTCTTAGTTGCTAACAATCACTTTTGCAAGCAGCTTAAATAGCTCTAAATGATTTCTTAAATGATTTCTATTTATGAATTTTCTTGGTCAACAGTTACAGTTCTCAGAGTCATTTTTCACTTAGCATTATTGACTTGCAACAAATCACTGAACTTACATAAAAACACAGGTGGTGAAATATTGTTCTCACTAAAGTTAAGGACAAACTTCAGACACTTAGCATATTATTCAAAGTATTTCTGTTGGATATACAGACTACTATTAGGCTCTGTAATCTCTCAGGTGCAGTTGTGTAATTATAAAAATAATGCTTTGTACAAATAAATTTAAGAAAACAAATTTTCATTTCTGTACACAGTTAAACTGCAGACCTAGGCTCAATTTGTGTTTGATATTCCAACATAAAAATAAATGAAGACAATATATAAAAGATTATGATTGCAAATTAGCTTCAACACAGTCAAAATTTTGGACTAAAATTTTCATGCTTTCAATGAAAAGTAAAAGATTTCTTCAAGAGACAGATAGTTTCTATCAAAAATAGCTGAAAACACAATCTTGTTGAAAACAATGTTGCAAGAAAATTTCGGCCAGAGTAATAGCATAATCATAGTCATCAAAAATAGGTATGCATAAATGAAAACAGTATGTCCTTTCAGCAACTTGTTTTGGGGCAAATCCAACAACCAATATTTAACAAATATGTTATGCATTCTATAACAATCTCACTTGCATTGTATGTACAAGCAGGACCACTGTTCCCACACATATAGTGAATGGATTGGAGGAACTATTTTTTTTTTTTTTTTACACTGTTATAAGCCAAAAAGATGATAACAGTCACAGTATAGGGGTTCAGAACTAATTTTCCTAAAGCATAACATACATCTAGATGCATTCACAAGAAATGTTAAAAGTCAGAGGTGGTCCTAAGGATTTTTCTTCTAGAACCGATCCAAAAGTGGATGCAGACACTTCTGCAGTTCTATTTTGGCCAGCTGTTTTTACAGAGTTTCAAACTGAGATAAAAGAAAACTCAGATGAATAGATGAACTCATGAGATTTCCACTCCTTAGGGCAGAAGCCTATTAAGAGCAGTTTATTATATTTCCCAGCTCTCAAAGTCATAATGAAACCTTTGCACTAATTTAACATAATACAAACATCCATGACCAGACACTGCTGGGTTGGCCAATATCAAGTCTGCACTTAAAGACTTTCTTAAAAAATGAAATTAGTTTATTTTCCACAAATCTAAGTGTGCACTGATTCTACAAAATATACCATCATAGAAAACCCTTCATGTTTCTTTCCAGAATGCATCTGTTTTTATTAGCTAAATGTTATAATGGAACTGTGTCCGTTTTCAGGTTTCTTGCATTTAAACCAAATATTTTAGTTCATAAGAATGGAAGCTGCTGTGTGGGATATTGCTGTGGCAGGTGGCAGCCTGCTTTCTTTCAACACACACCACACACGCATTCATTAAAAAAAGAGAAAGCACTGAATAAATTCCAATTTGGCATGATTATGTGATGTGTGGCCTTGTGTGCATGGAAACTCTCACCTATTGGCGCTTGTAATTTTAGTATCATGTAATTAAATTGATTTTTTGTCAAGTCAGTTTTAAAGTATGTCTTTGAGGTAAAAGGCCAGTACATTAATCCATGGTGGTATTTATTATTTAAATACTAATCAAGAGGTCAATTAATGTTTTCATTGCTTTTGTAAATGAGTAATGGAGTACTGCTCAGAGCTCTTGGGAGAGTCTACAGTTAAATAGAAATCTCATTTCATTCTGTCCTTTCAAATGGTTCTAATTGTATTTATTATGAAGCTCTTACCTTCAAGACATTTGTATTTCATGAGTGGAATGTTTCACTTGAACTCTGATCCATATACTGTACATCTAAAAGCCTGGGCTTCTCAAATATGCTAGGATTTTAGATCCACTCTTCCAACCTGTATCTATTTTACATTTGATGAATATACAGATGATTTAATTGGAGGAACAAAAGTCTCTCCATATAAAACTAGGAAATTTCTATTTGAGTTATTATCTACTACATTGAACAGAAGGAGAATCGTGTTGCCAAGGGATGATTAAAAAATTTGCTAAAATTGATTCATGGATATGGAAAAACATGTTTTTATATATACCTTCCTGAGTTTACTAAACACCTGTTTAAGCTCTTTTCTCCCTCACTACAGATAATGTTATTTAATGCATTTTGTGTTAGAGCCAGATTTGCAGTCTCATTATCTTATGGGAGTCAGGCTTGAACAGCTATTTTGTCACTCAATGAAGCCCCAGGCTGCCATAAATCTATCATGGTATAACCTACTTTTTCACATGATTATCCACTGTATTGTAAATTCTAAAATTCTGCCAGCCCCAAAGCATGCTGCTACTTCAGCTAGAAGCAGAGATACCACACAGCAGCATAGGAAACGACTCATTCAAAATCTTCATTTTAGCATAATTTTGCCCACTATCTCTCTGTCATCTGCTATTTTTCACTCTATTTCCATTGGTCTTGTGTGAAATGGAAAAATCACGTAGGCAGGGAGGAAGACCTATATTTATTACATACGTTTCTACAGAGAATATATTTAAGTGTTTCCTTCTGCTGCTGCACTTGGGAACATGGTTGATCAAACAATTGAAATCTTATTTCATTTCTGGCTTTATTGCTAGAAAGATATTGGCTAGAACCTCCTATGTTGCTCAAATGCATTCTTCTAGTTAGGTCTCTATTATTACGGGACTAATTGGACGAGTATAGATTTTTACTTCTTTAATCTAAATGAAACCAGTAAGTAATAGCAAGCAAATTATGTTTAACTGTAGTATCTTACTGATCAAGAATAGTTTTTAAATGCCTGAGGACAGATTTTAGAAGCCACCACTAGTACACCAATGAATAATATAAAAATAAATACATAGCTACAATGAGAGTTTGAGAAGGATTTTAAGAATTACAGATCCTCAGAAATCAAAATTTACCCCAGTGGAGAAAAGAATAGGACCCAAGCATAACCACAAATAAAGAAATGGTTAAAACATGAACACCGAAGACCTGGAAATATGGCTAAACTCTGTATTTATACTGAGAGAAGACATGAAGAATTTTCTTCATTTACTTTGTGTAAAACAAGGTCCTTCTATTTAAGCCAAGTTGCAGACTGCCTGCCTCTTCTTTGACCTGGCTCATCTAGTCCTCATCTCTGATGTATAATGTGAGAAGCCTGGTCCTGTAATGCAAATAGGACTACATATATGGATTACATACGTGCTTGTGATGCTGGGACTAAAAAGCAAATCCACCACAGAAATCCAGCATTACTGCTACTCATTAAGACAGGTTCTACACAGGGCAATCAGGTAGGTTGTCTATTGGTAAGTAGAGGTAGTTAATTGACAATTATCCACATGTGTTTGAAGAATAGTACTTTATAATAGAATCTTCTGCCTTCATATAAGGGATGCAGTTTCTTCACTATGCAACTGACTTTCTTTTTTTGCATCAGACTTTATCTGGAACTGAAGCTTTGAAGTCTAGGGTCATGCTGTCAGAGCTTGTTTCCTTTATTAGCTTTTGCTCCTTCTCAACTGAAACTTACAATTTTTCATTACTAATATATTTTTCATAGTTTCTTTGAGTCTCTTATTCAAATCATGTGACTATTTTATAGTAACATTCAAAATCTTACTTGGAGCCAACTGCAATATGATGCTCTTAAAAGGGCAATTTCTGCTCCAGAGCTCTTAAATTTTATATTATTCCTAGCAGTTCTATTTCTGACTATGCCGAGTCGTTAGACAAGATGCAATCTGAAGAATGAGATTCAGAATACGACTACTGCTAATTAGCAGCTGTTAACAACTGAAAAGATGCATGAGGTACTAATACTTCAAGGCTAACAGAGAGAAGGACTTCCTACATTATGAGAGGTTCTTCACAGGGTTCCTCTGTTTCCCCGAATAAGTCTATTGTTGTTGGCACCCATGCTGTAGGGACAAAGATCTTATCTTTGTCAGTCAGCGTTCAGGCACTAAGCCATCCCAGCAGATGGTTTCTGTTGTGTGGGTAGAGCATGTGTGTTGGCTGCAATACATTGGAGTGATGATGCCCACTTAGGACAAGTGAAGTGTCTACTCACCATGATTTTCTGCACCTCAATTACTGACCCAGTTCTGAAGCCGATGTATTTTAAAAGCCTGTTCATACTAAGGTTTTCAGTATTCCTCTCGTAAGGAGGGTAATCGTAACAACAATCACATCATCACCTTTCATCCTTCAGCTAGAAGAATCTCAATGAATGAGCCAAAAATTTTTTGCTAGGTCTGCCAAGGTTTGTAAATATGTCAACAAGGTGAGGAAATTTCTACAATAGTCCCTGAGTTTAAATAGAAAGCACATACGTGTACCCTTGAATCTGTAGAGCTCTTAAGTTAGAGCGCCTTCTACATAACTACTGCTGTGCTGCTGTAAAATGGTTTAATTTACTGGAGGTATTTTAGCTAGATGTACTTACTTCCTAGTAAGAAAAAGTACTTTACAGAGTATTTCCAAAATGACAGCAAATCACCTATTTTTTTACAAAGTCAGTATCTGATGTTTTGCCTGCTTACCTGCTTTGCAGCATGAATTTCACTGAATAATAGAATGCTTTTGGAAAAAAATAAAATAAAATTAAGCCCCTAAAATTGACGCTGGGAAATATTATCTCTCTTAAAATGATAGCAATTTTAGTTTTCTTTTAAACCATTCAGTAATTGTTCAGTGCCATCGACAGTGAGTAATGCATGACTAGCCAAAACTTGGCATGAAAACAAATGTTTTCCTGAATGGCTAGATCAATGAAGCCTGGTTGCCAAGGGCTGATTTCTTGCATCTTCTCTCAGCACCCACACAATCACAATTTGTTTTTTTCTGCTCCTGATTTCTACACTGTCCACAGCATAATGCTCTATCATCAGTTCCCAGTCCTCACCCATCACAACATTCCATTTCTCTCTCATGTCATCCGTTTACAGTTTTTGAGATATTGACTGGCTAAGAGTCAGCCCACACCATAGGCAGTTGCAGCTACACTTCTGTTTGTTTGTCAAGCAGTGTAAGCAGAATGAGACCTGCCTTTTAGAGAACAGATAAGATCTTTCTCCTCTCTGTCAATTTAATTGGCATTCAAATGTTAATAGGAGAGCTACAATCAAAGATAGTTTTTCATTTTCACTAAGAAATGCAGACAAATAAAGACTACTTTTGCACTTCACTATCAAATATTCATACTATTTTGATGTATTTTCCTACCTCTGAAGCAAGTGCTGCATTCACTTTTTTTTTCTTTGCTATTTAACATATCATGTTAACATTTTATTGGCTCAAAAATGTCTGATTATTATGGTTTATGTTCTCTACAGAAGAACCCTCCGGACCTCTTAACTCACTTTTCAACAGAGATTTACTTGTAAGGGCTGAAATGCACAGAAATGTTAGGGAAGTCTCATGGTTTTCAGTACATCGTGCTGCTGAACATCTATTCTGCTTTCGTTTCTTAACTATGCTCTTTAAAAGAAATATTTGTAATTTATTGAAATGTAAGGTATCTTTCATTTGTATTAAACTTATTCTCCAACATGCAATACTTGCAACAGTCATATAAAATAGCATTTTCTGTATGACTGTAAATATGGAAGGCTTTTTTTTTTTATTCAGTTGGAATTACATGTAGCATTAATTCAAGAAAAAAAAAAAAAAAAGGAAATAACTATTATTGAATTAAGTTGTCAACCTTTTTATGAACCCTTGTAGCTCAGTCCTGGTGGAGCTCAGCCTTATTTAATTAGAACCCAAGGTACTGTATGCTAAAGACAGAACGAAAAGCTCCTTACTGTATAACTTGCTATGCAACCTGATATTGTATAAAATGTATAGCGTCATAATATTGCTGTTAGACTACCGAAGTCAGTAAGAACAGAAGATGATTTCTGATGCTTTTTTTCACTTGAGAAACTTATTTTTGTTTAGTTTAATTCACTCTGATGTACGGTAATAATTTCATGAAATTTTCTACTCTTTAAGTTCCAAACAAAAGTTATTTGAGAAATTTCATAGATATGCCTTATCACTTGTGTGATGTGATTATCTATGAAAATCATACTTCTAACACAGCCATCTACTGTAACAACTTCAATGCTAAAACAAAATGTAAATCCACCCACTCTGATATATAAAGAAAGAATATTTCTTTCATCATTGATTTCTGTTTATCTTAACAGTTCATCAGTGGAGAAGTATTTATGTAACACAGTCATCTGTGAAATTCAACATGCTTTAATCCACAACTCCATTTGTTTAATGTTTTGGACCTATAATCATAGAATTGTAGAATGGTTTGAGTTGGAAGAGATGTTAAAGATCATCTGGTTCCAACCTCCCTGCTATGAGCAAGGCTGCCAACCACAATAATATATACTTATCTTATAATGAAGAGGTTATATGAAAACTAACTACTCTAAACCCCTATTTGGCTTATAAAGAGCTTATTTATTGAGGAATTTCTATTTTTTTCCCATATTTTTATTATTTTTCTTAACAAAAATATTTATTTTAGGAATTACATACTTTATTTAATCTCATGCAAAAATGTTACATTATTTCATATATCAGTTAAGTATTGCTGAACATTTTCTCTCCACACTTAGAAGGTATAGCTAACTGGTTGCTGCGGAGTAAATGCTCATTGTAAATGTAAATGCTCACTATTTGAGTCAAACAACTACTTAGCATATTTACACATTTGACTCAGTGGAATTCCCACTGATTTAAATCTAACTGGGCCTGTTTCTACTATTTTCCCTGCAGAATATATTTGAAGAAGAGGAGTGGACCTTTGCAGAGATCAGATCCACAGGCAGATGAATTTCCAGGCATAGCTAAATATAAATCATTACAAAGCTTAATCTTTGCTTCGAACAGTATGGAATTAAGAACTCAAAATCAAAAGCAATACTCCCTGAATTGTTGGCCACTTTGAACAGAACCACATCTTCACAAAAAAATTGTAGTTCCATAAGTTAAATTAATCAACATAAATAATACCATTAAATAACGCACATCCAACATTTTAATATGGAATAATTCAAGACAGCACTTGGCAAAAATCAACAAGCCTAATCTCACCAATTTTACCAATGCCAAGGGGTGTGGAAGGGAGGGGATGGGTCTTTTATGATATTTGGATCATATGTAGACTACCATTGCCAAAAAAATGCTTCATCTATTGGCATTTCAAACAGATAAAAATTATATCTCAGTATTCAATATTCTAGTTTTTCAACTTTTGAAAAAGAAAAGAACTCAAGAATTTTCTGGAGAAATCTTCGCGTTCTTATTTTTAAGTCACAGCTAAAAAATAAAATCCCCTCAGTACTCCACTCACTTGAATACAATGAAAATCTCTAGGGGTGTCATTTAAGAAAATGAATGATACAGAGCTACCACATAAAATTCAGAATATCTGGATTTTTTTTTTTTTTTTTTTTTTGAAAGAGCAATTTGATATATGTCAGGTGTTACAGTAAAATCTTTTCAGTGACTTAGAATTTTCCATCATATCACAGAGAGCCATACAATGTAAAACAAAAAAGCATTATGCTTGACTTAGTAGGCAAGAGGAATTTCTTTCTATAAATCAGAAACTGACTGAATACAACACGTATATGAGATACCTTTGGGAAACATAAAGCTGTGAAATGTAGTTAGAGTACAGTGGTACAGCTAATTTCTACTATTTTAGTGGTATATTCCCAGGCTTTCATTAGATGATCATTCTTTAAAGGAAATTTAATTGTTTCAAACCCTTTTTGATTTCTGCCTGTGCATGGAGGGACAAATTGATAATAAAAAGAATTTCAGAATAACACAAAGTATGTGCTTACTGCTTGTTTTCTGTGCCCTTTTTTTTGGCTTTGCATTTAAACACTGTGTTTAGCTTCTCTACCATTTCTTTATTAAGCCACATAGGGATGTGGGATAGGAATTACATTTAAAGTTGATAAATCTATTGGACAAATTAGAAACAACACACAGAAAATCTTTCTCAGATTATGTAGATACTGAGGGCATCCTTGGCCTAATATTTTTTTGCAGTATCAGTTTTTGCTAAAAGATTTTTCTGTGCAAAAGCACTGAAGGATCATCTTCAGTGGGTCTATTTTAAAGACTATTTATGTATTAGATCTGTTCATGGTCTTATCTATGACAAAGGTAAATGATTTCAAGCCAAAATAAGGTAGATTTAAATTAGATATTCAGAGGAAAGTCTTCATTTTGAGGCATTGGAATGGGTTGCTCAGGGAAGCTGTAAAGAAAATAAAATCAAGGAAACAGCTGAATACTAGATGTATAATAAAGCCAACAGAATAAGTTTCATTTCCCAAAAGAAGGTAATCTTTTCTTCTTCTCTAAAACACTATTTAAATGAGGTCTCATTAGCATCAGTGGTTGGTGCTCAAGGTGTGCTAACTTTGCTAACCTTTTGATTAAGTCCCAAGAGCTCTGTGACCTAGTTCTTCTGTGCTGACCATCTAAAACATGTTCTGATGCATACTGTTGTCAGGATAGTTCCAGAACCAGTATAATTGGTGAGCCTTAAGCTATTTAGAGCTTGAAAATGCAATAAGTCATTAATATGAAAACTCATGCCTGGTGTCTCCTTCTCCAATGGAACTAATGAAGTGAAATGCTAGGAGCCTTCAATATACTTTAAAGACTGCTTTCTTATGTAACTCTCTTGCAGATGTGCTTATAAAATATTGAAGTTTATCAGTAAAAGAAATTGTGAGGATAAGAATGAGATATTAACAGTGATTCAAAGAAAGGGCTTTTTCAAATGTAAATGTTTAATTAACTCTGTGGATGGTAGAAGATACTTGCATACCGTTGCAAATACTTGGTTATGGTAGATTTTCCATATTCAGTGAAGTAATTTGTTGTTTGGTTTTTGTTTTTCCTGCTATATAACGAGAAAGATTGTCTGGGCTTTGTTTCAGGCTGTAGGCACTGAACCTTAAAAATCACTCAGGTCAAAGTGTTCCTCTTCATCAGTCCAATTCACAGACCACTGTTTTGTTATTACTGGCCTGTGAGCCCAATAAGGTGGTAGTGGATGCTACAGTCTGGGAGTTCTTTCTTCAGCTGAGTCCAGCTACCCCCTCTGCTTTCTACTGTTTTATGTATGTCCTTTTCTCCTCATCTGTACTTGCTACCAACAGAGCTGCTTCTTAATCTTGGTTTGATGAGTAAAGCTTAACAAACCGTGGAATAGAATAAGGGGATGAGGGCCAGTAAGGAGTCTGGAGTAAGGCCAGAAGAAACACGTGCTATAGAATCATGGGAGGAGAGGCAGGAGAGTAACTGTAGGTGTGCCAGCACCACCCCCTTCCCCCTATTCATTTCGATTGGAGAAAAGGCATTGAGCCCAGGAATGTAGTTCTACGACTTCTGCCCCTGTAAGTACACTTAGTTGAGACCTTTTCTATGAAAGTAGAGTGGTACAAGTGGCAAAGGGAAATATGAAAATTTATTGTGTCTTTTTATTCCTCAGGATGATCATTGAGGAAATGTAGTAATCTAGCCTATTGGTTAAGCAATACTTTAACCAAGAAGTCTGCAGCATTATTTTAAAGGAACACATATCATTTCCTGTAAATCAGAAGGTTGCATACAATGTATCATGTCATGACTCTTAGTAGCTTAATATCAAACCTCTAATTGGACTTCCATGTGAGTTGAAAAGTACTGAAAATATTCAAATGTTCCAGCACATCTAATTTTCTTTCCTAGAGACTCATTTTCTTTCCAGCCATATGTTGTGGTGTAACCTGTCAGCAGTTCAACACCACAGGGCCATTTGCTTACTCCTTCCCTAAGGTTGGATGGTGGGATGAGGGGGAGAGAACAGGCAATAAAATAGAACTCATGGCTTGAGATAATAAACATTTACTAAGAAGAGGAAAAATGGAAACAAAAATTCAGTGATAACAATGTATATAGCCACAGTGCTCTCCCCTTGATGCTCAGTACCAACAATGCAGGATGGTCTCAATCCCTACCAACTGTCAACTTGCACCCCTCTGAGCAGTGCCTCTCTCCTCCACCTGCACACAGCATTATGGCCTACCCAGGCCCCTGTCCTGGCCCTGCTAGGGGCCAATAATCTCAATAATCTTAAAAAAAAAAAAAAAAAAAAAGGAAAATGCATTTCATAGTCTGTAGATGACTTCAGAACTTACACTGTTCTAATTGGATTCAGATTTTAGTCATTTTTTTAAATCTCATAAATAATATTTATGGAAACTGCTGCTTGTTGAAAGAAATGGACTACAGTTAGATGGACACTGGATCCACCTTACTACCAATAGATGTGTTATGGCTAGAAGGAAATTAATATAGGCAATAAAAAACTGTAGTGAATCATAATTTCTCTCTATATTCTATGTCTAAAGGGATGTCCAACATTTTCTCATACTACACTGTGAGCACTACTGTAGGGATTATCACAGGGGCACAGTTCTAGGAAAACTAACTAAGTCATTTCAAAATGCACTACTTTGATACACTTGTCTGCCTAAGTGCATCCATCTCGCTTTGATCAGGCTACCAAAATAAATGTGTTATGATGCTAACTTTGCAGTCACTTCATCAGTGAGTTCATGGTACCTTCCTTTTTCTCTTTCTTTTTCTCCTGCTTCCTGTCAAAATTTACTGTTTCCAGTATTGTAAAGAGTGCAAGATTACTCATTTGTTTTTAAGGTAAAATAATTTACATAGAAAATGATGAAAGGCCTCATTAGACATCAGAGTACAAGTAAAAAAAATCAATGCTATTCTGCTATCTAAATGTTTAAATCAACAGAAAAGCAATCAAGTTTCTCTTGGACAAGAAGGAATATTTTCTTCTAAGAGAAAAAGCCAAGTCTTTTATTTAGCTTTGTAGAAAACCAGAAGCAAGACAGACAATCTTATTTTGTTAAGGATTAGAGAGAAATAATTAAAAATGACAACAACAACAAAAAACAACAACCAAAAAACAGGTATTCAGTGGATTATGGGTGGGTAAGTTGTGAGTGGCTGAGAGGGTTGGTTACTCCAGTCCAAGCTTAGCTGAACTGCAACCCTTCTCTTCCTGCTGAGTATTCAAACATGCATTGCGAAATTAGGAAAAGAGGGAGAAAAAAGAAAAAGCTGGAGGCTGCAGCAGCTGGAGTTTATTAGCTTACAAGAACCACCTGATAGGAATAATAGGAAGAGCCTAGGAGCATGCAACTAATCAAGACAAAAAACTAGTGTTGATTTGGAAAAGTTTACTTTATAAGTTCATAGTGTAAAAAACAACAAAAATTGGTGTTTTACCTACAGTTATGCAACAAAGTAGTTTTAGTAATAATTTTTCACTACCTTTTAGGAAGAATCAGACAGAAACTCTATAAATAAAATATTGTCTAGTAAATTATAACTTGTACCACAAAAAAGTGTCTCCTTTCTCAGGGTCACTGAAAATCAATACAGTTCTTTATGAAAAGCTCTTTACAATGTTTTAACACCTGTAGGTGATGGTTCAACTTGCTACAGCCTATGGATAAGTGATGTGCAAGAATCGTGTACACACAAAAAGTGCTGAAATAAATGTCTGGTAATATTTCCAGAAAGATCTTCTAAAACTAAATTCTTTGTCTGCTGATTGCAGATTGTTGTTTTTTTAATTATTATTTTATTTTTTGCTGTTAATGTATGAAACTGCAATTCTGGGACAAAAGTTGCAATTAAGGGCACTGATGAAAGGGCAAATCAGTTTTGATGGAAAATCCTCATATATTCTTAGGCTTTTAGAATTGCATGTTTTGGGTTCAACACTGTTTCCCACAATATTCCTGTCTCTAAAGCGCTGTGCAGGCTGGTCTGACCTCATAGATGACTGTGCCTGAACAGAAGGTTGGACTAGAGACCTGCAACAGTTGCTTTCAATTTGAGCTATACATGATCCTATATAGCAATTATTATGAAATTGAGCAACAATGCTTCTCAATGCTTTTCCTTTAATACTGAAGGTAGTTCAGCATCATTGTAGCCACAACAAGCAAATCTAGTCATATCTATATTGCTACGTGATTAATAACAACATATGTGTTATCAACTTCCTATTTCTTTAAAACAAATTGCCTGGGTAAAACAAAAGACTAACTTATATAACACACCCGAATAAGGATGGGGAGCATTCTCTTATTTTTCTCATCTTGCGGTAATGTTGACCTACTGGCAGAAATCTGCACTTCTGAATATCTTCACAAAGTGCTTTGCATACTCAGTTCACTGAACTGATATCAGTGTCTGAGAGTAATTTCCTCTGTCTTTACTCCTGCTAGGAGACCCTCAGTGGAAAGGCACTCATCAGTTCAATGGATTCCTGACTGTGACAGTCAGATGGAAAAGAGAAAGTATAATTTGAGGAGAAGGCTTTTTGTTTTGATTTTACTTGTCTCATGATTAATTAGGAACACACAAACACAGGATTAAAATGTTTCTCATAGGCAATAAATCTAGCATGCATATCCTATCATAGCCTATCACGAATTTAAATCTTTGTAAAAGGGATATCAAGCTCCTGTTTGGAAACTATAGTAGAATCTACTGCTGTAAAAGACTCTATATTTCTAACCCACATTAAGTAAATCCCATTTTGTGCCTGCCTATTCTTTCATCAGTTAAGTAGTAAAGTATGAATATAACTTAAAACCAGCCACATGAGTAAACAGTTTGAAGATAGGCTATTTACTAAAAACTGGATTTCTGAAAGTTGTACTGTCAACATGCTTTGTAGCTAAAATAATTTTTCCATGTGTTCTCTAAGAAAATAAGGCTAGCAAAAAATGCCAATCCCTAATGAATCCCATTTTCAGTAATGTCTCTGCTAAAATGAACTTCTAGTCCTTGATAACTTTAATAGCCTTTTTCTCTAGTCCAAATTCCTGTTTCTCATTTATACAAGGGGCATATACTTCTACTAATACCATTGTAATAAAAATTCTTTTCACAATGTGTAGCTGTCTTTTTGTTTCTTTGCTTTGTTCTTTATTTTAAATTGGTCTGATGGCTACTAGAGAACTGGTTGAGAAACAATGGACTTCGCCACTGCTTCCTGTTTTAGTACAACATCAAAGTATAACACAGTAACTGGAAGAGGATATTGTCTATAAACTTTTAATGAAAGCAGGCAGGATTTATGTAAGTGTTATGCTCCAGTATTGCTACTATATGTTTTAACTAATGATTATTGCCTGAACATTAATATCGTTGTGAGGCACTTCTATTGCTTGGTGTTATATTTACATCTCTATTTTAATACATATTAAAAAATACAACAAAGCACTTCAATGTGCATGTCAGAAGAATGCATGCAGAGAAGCACAAAATTGTAAGACCTTGTTGGCAGTTTAGACTGACACAGTAAACAGAAAGACTGCTGACAGAAGAGAGCAGGGGATTTTATTATTGTTATTATTATTTTTATAATAAGCATAACAACCATCTGTTCCTGGATTTAGAATGCAGATGTACTGTATGAAGTACCTTTATAAAATCAATATCATGAGGCTATGTGTTCATTCTCCCGGTGACTCAGGAGCATACTTCCTCAGTTGGAGTACTAAAAAAGAGGAAGACTATGAAAAATTTCCCAACTGCTAGTTTTGCAAATGTATCAAATGTATCCTGAGATGTAAAAGTCAAGCAGAAGTCTTCTATGTATTACCTCTAGCAATAAGGATTCTGCAATGGCAGTTAAATAAAAAACATTGTTATCTAGTGTTTACTCTTGTCACATATTCATTGGTTCTGCAATGCTATCAAGTAATTGTTACTCTTTGGGCTGTAGGACCTCATGAACTCAGTGCAACTTGAGACATGCCAATAGCGTACTTGGAATACTTATATAAAGAATACAAAGATCTTGTTCCTATGCATCATTATCAACCTGCTCCACTTCTGAAATATGTTTTTCTGCAGTCTCCCTCTCAATACTTGAACATCCTTCAACCTTCAACTTCTTTGAATACCATTATCAAGACTCAGCTTTTATTTTATGCATTATTTTCCCCAGAACAGTTTGTTCTTTCCAAGTAATCCTTTAACTAATGATAGTTGCTACTTGATTTGACATTCAACTTGTTTCATATTGACATTCATATTGTTTCTTTACGGCATTCTTATTTATTTTCTTGTTACAGAATATAGTTTTTTTTCCCCTATCACTGCTTCATTTCAGACCCAAGTTTACTACCTCTACTAATCTTCTAGAAAAGAAATAGTACAAACACATTTCATTTTTAACAGGATAAATATTACTATAGATTTCCTTTTAAAGATATTTCCCTTTTGCTTCTTAAAATATTCACACAATGGCACCTGTCTTATTTGATGTGGTACAGCTGGCAGTCCACTATGAACAATTCTCCTTACCACAATACAAATTAGTAGTAAAGAAGAAAGGTATTGTGAGAAAAAAAAAAGATAGGATCCCTTCTGACACAATGAATTTGTGACTAAAATCAAGGAAAAAAAAAGTCAAAGACTAGCTGTGGGTCACATGTGGGAACCACAAGATTTCTTTGCATATTGGAAGAGGCTTTTCAGAAAACTGTGAACAAAAAGTTTATTTGGAAAGATTCCTTTAAAAAGCCATGCACATACTTAATGAGGAGTGGTGATCCTTGTCTGCAAATGTTGGACTATATAGTGTTAATTTAGCAAGTCATCATTCCGTTCTCTGTAACACAAGCAATACTCTGTGATCTGTTAAATGATCCCCGATATTTATGTCACAGTTGATTTAACAGGAAATGTGCTACTTCCTGGAATATAATGCATATGCACACTTCAATAACACAGTACAATGCAATCTTAGAGATTGCTTTGCAGCCATCGATTATGTGGAAAATTACTGAGGCTCATGCTCAATGCTAACTGTTTTGCACTATTCTGAGGACAAAAAAGGAAGCCCAAAAGCTAAGAGTGAACAGGTTGGCAAAACAAATGGGAAATTTATGTGGAAGTACTAATTACTTTAATATTTTCTTGTAAATCTGCTCCTACAGAAGCATTAATCAAATATTAAAGAGAAAAATACTTTTCATATTTTTAGTCAAAACTACTTTATCCAGTCTTCTCATTCCAGTTTCCTCAATCCCTGCTGCAGGACTGTGGCTCTCAAAACTTCTCAGCCACAAGGGAACATCACTCAGCACATCACCTGCTCCTATTGATCAATAACCACAAGATTTTCTCTTGGAAATCCTCGTGTTATTTGACACTATTCCTTCTATGAACATCTTTTCAAATTTTCCATCTGCTTCCTATACAGAGTTCCTCTGCTACCTTACTTGGACAATTTTCCAAGTATCCCTCTGATATTCAGTAGAAAGTCTCCTACACCTTTTTTTCTTGCTTCCTTTCCTTTTCTGTTTGTCTCTGTATGTACCTAAGGGATTTAAATGAAAAAAAAAAAAAAAAAAAAAAAAAAAGCAATGATGGGTAGCTTATGGATTTCTTTCCACTCTAACAACTGTCCAAACAATAGTCTTAGTCTGTCTGACATCTCTGTGGCCTGAGCTTGACAAAGAATTGAACTATTACTTCCATTCCTCTGCCTTCTCTGGTCACTGTTTTCTCCAGTGCACTCTCCTACCATCTTGTTCTCCTTTTAGAATCTAGGTCCAAACTAATGGAAGTGGTAAGATACATTACCACTTTTAGATTTCTAAATCATGCTAACCACCTAAGATTTCCTTATTCTGTGCAGAGAAACAGATATATTTAGAGAACATTTTAGAAAACTACTTTAGGCATCTTCCTTAGGGTAAATTAAACACAACACAGAGTATTTAAATAATATCCTTTACGCTATTGAAAATCTCTCCATACTGAACTATTGTTTATGCACATAGTTCATATAGTCATTTAGATTTTTATTATTGCCCATCTTAATACAATTACTTCCCAATGTGGCCATGACAGAGTGGAATTGGTCTTTTGAAAAGATGCCAACAAGGGAATCTTATGGGTCCATTTCTTTAAATGACATATTTATAGTTAAAAGATTTTGGTTTTAAACCCTAATTCCTTTGCTGAATCATTCCAGATATGTATAGAACCTCTAATATGGTATCCAGGTGATCACACCAACTTTTAAATGTTTTACATTCTTAGCATTTCTCTTGTATCAAATATGCGATAGAAAACCTTGCAATCTCCTTTTGTCTAACAGCAGCACCACAAATATGATTAAAGTCTCAGCGAATAAATGAGTGCAGTTATACCTCTTCCTTTCTGGGCTTTTTCCACCCTCTAGTTCCTTAAATTATAAATACTTTCCAACAGTGATTATCTTTAATATATATATGTATAATAGTCTCTCTATTTGAGTCCAGTTGTAACTACTGTCATAATAACAACCTGATAACATGCAAACGTGCCACACTGTATACCATATTACTGTATTGACTAGGGGAAAAAAAGTCTAGAGTCTGGTGCTAATACTACATACTAAATACATACTAAAAATTATGAAAATTCAAATACAAACTGATCATTTTTCCATAACAACTGATTTAAATTTTATCAGTAATTTTGGTATTTATTAGAATAAGCTTGAGTTGGCCACTCCTCTACTCTCCCTTAAAGTGATGTGTTTCCTATTTGTTTTGTGGTTACTTCTAAAGGCAAGTATGCAGATCCAGAAGGGATACATTAGCACCTTGCAAGGTAGACAAAAGTTTCTCCTGACTTTAACTGGCCTTCAAGAGATCATACTGAAGCACTTTGTAGGAGTCACATAGATCCACTTAAAAACCATATGAGACAGCTGCATATGTTCATCCTGAAAAACATATATGGAAAGAAAAATACATAGAAAAAAATACTTTTTAACTCTGGAAATTCCCACAAAAACAGATGTTTTACTCATTTGTCTCAACAACTAAAGTTATGGAGAGCTGGAAAGTAGAAGCATCCTATAGATGTATCATGGCTCTTAATATATGCCCCTCAAAATTACATTCCTACAGTATGACATCATTCATTAGCTTATGTTTGGTTTGTGTGCATTCAGACAAGACAAATACAGAATTCAAACAAAACTCATACTTTTTTTTTTTTTTTTCCCCAATAGGTCTAGACATCCTCTAGATGCAAAAGTTATGTAAATGATTTTAGGAAAGGGTCAGATAGTTTTCACCACAAATAACTTCTGGAATGTTTTTTTTTTTTTTTGGAGAATGAAATTCTATAGGCAAGAGAGAACAAAAAATACATCTGTAAAATCCAGGAATTCCATATTACAACATCAGCTAGGCCTGTGAACTAGGAAAAATTTTAAAAAGTAACCACCTATGAGATCATATTACAGCTAATGTTATTTTTATAAATCCTTACTGATTGCTACAGAAACTTGATAGTTTAATTTTAATAAATACCCTAGAGCTTTTCTATATAAGCTAAAGCATACACGCAATGTGCAAGTGATTATTATTACATAGAGGAGGAACAATAATTGATAATTAAATCTTTAAACATGAAACAAAAATGGTCTTCATTCAGTGTTCATTCAAATAGAGGCACGAAGACTCCAATTAAACAGAGCTATCCTCTAAGCTTGCCTTTTTCTTCAGCTTGTGTTTGCTTCTAACTTGATCCTGACCTTTGTGTTTTCTTGAAAAACACCTATTAAAACATGGCCTTTGAGTTAACATCCTGAGAACCTCCAGGGAGTGACGAGATTGGGGTCTGATTTTTTCAGTCTTCCCCAGTGACCTATGTTGGTTTCTTGGAGACAGGTTCAGCAGTGGCAATACAGTCTTGGATGTGGTGCTCATGTCCAAATGAGCATCACTGAAGGCTCATCCAAGAGGGACGCAGAAGAGTCCACAATCTGCTCAGGCAATCCTCCCACATCCCTATTGTCTGAAGGGAGCTATTGCCTTAAACATTGCCTCATACACCTTATGTACATATCCCCTGTTCAGGGGAACTGAGTGGTACTTGCCTGCTGTCATCCACCTGGCTGTGCTCGCAGGGCTGAGTCCCATGCCAGGGAAGGAGGGAAGTCTCTACCCCTCCTCAGAAATGATCCAGTGGGCATCCTGCAGATGTGCACGCATACATGTAGATGTGGTACTAAGGGACACAGTTTAGTGGGCATGATGGTGATAGGTTGATGACTGGACTCATTAACCTTAGAGGACCTTTCCAATCTTAATGATTCTATGAATCTATGGTACCTGCTACTATAGACTGGGGACCTGTGGAAGTCCCTCTCCTAGCTCTGTGGGCTGTGGGCCTGAGGCAGCCACCCATGCCAAGGTGGCACAGCCACCCATGTTCTGTGCATAGTGTGCTGTGGGGCTGCAGCCATGCCCATGCCAAGGAGGGACCCCCAGCTAAAACTGAGGGGACTACGTTAACAATACAGGCAGTGTCATGGTCCCAAAAAAGGCTGTTGAAACACAGGACCCAAGGAGTACCATTCTCAGCCCTGCTTTCTGAAGAAAAAAATACGGCAGTACATTAAAAGAAGATGCATTTTTTTAATAAAATGATCCCAAACATATCAGGGAGAATAGATGTTTCAAACTCAGAGAGAGGAAGTAAAGGAAGTAACTTAGGAAAAAAAAAAAGGGAATATTCACATGGTAGCAAAGTCCAAGTAATTCACATACACACAGTTCCTATGTGTTTCTAAGAAAGCATCAATTTTCTTGACTCAGGGTGAATTTGTATTGCTTTGCCTTTTTACCCTTTTATAAAAATGTACTTTAAACTGGAATACAATTATGTGTCAAGGTTTTAAACCACATGCAGGGATGATTGCAGAGAGTAGGTGATGAAAGCTGTAATCATCTAAGTAGTGCATAACAGATCTGAACTACTCTGAATGGATAAGACATTACTCCCTTTTTTATACCTGCTATTCTCTTTTTATATTCAGTAAGATTGTCTTATTTATGAATATTTGAATACAACACTTTCATTAATCACTTGAATATATACAATTTTGTACGGTGAGCAGTAATTGCACTAGTAACCCACTGATAAAGTATTTACAGAACACCTTTCAGTTACATTTTCAACTCACCCTTCATGCTTTCCAAAAGTTTCTACCACTGGAAGACTTAATACTTACCTTCACAATCTAAAACTCGTTGAGGTCTAGATCTTGCCACTGCTCTGGAGCAGACATCTTTCGAGAGAGCTACACTCAGTGGTTCCGTAGCTGAGTACAGACTCAGTAGGCAACACAGCTCCTGGAGCTGGGTGTCACTTCAGGAGTCTGCAGAACTGGCCCCTTAAGGGTCCCTGCTGCACCACACAGCATTATGCTGCTTATCTGGAGCCTCTTTCGTTTGACCTAGAGAGGCTTTTCTACAGCTCATGCAAAACAGTAGTCTATGACTCTTCTTCAATTGCATCTTAGTTTCATTTGATTTTTTTCTCCCTGCTGCAATACATTTTAGTTCTGCTCTCAACAGAAATGAAGCATGATGAGGAAGGGGTCTGGGGAGAGGGAATTAAAAAAAAAAAAATCCTTATGGAAAAAATCCATGTATGGTCTTTGGAAAAATTGCTCTGAGATGATGTTACCTCATGCACTAATATATACAATTTAAAGGAAAATAATTGGTGTATTGTTTTCATTAGTAGAAATGGATTTTAAACACTTGAATATTTGAAATACACTGTAACACACAATAAAAGACAATCATCTTGGTGAGTTAAAAAGAATAATTCCCAACAGTACTAACAGCATTGAGCTTCAAGGGTGATGGGGAAAGAAAGCTAGCCAGCAATGATGGTTAAAAAATGTGTACAGGTGTTAATGGTAGATGTGGGTGGAAAGTGTCATAAGGAGGCAGTCAGGAGTATTTTGGAAAGATGCACTCTACCTGTGTAGCCCAGCGAATTGTCACCATTATCAGAGGTGGGGAGTGGCGTCCCGCTGTCGTTCCCCCTCTCTAGGTCGTCAGAGTCTGTCGGAAACAACACCAGAGCTGCTGATGGGGTCACAGGAGTAACAGGAGTTGCCATTTTGATCAAAACACGTCCAGACACAATTAAATCCACACATGACAGCAAGAGCCAAAGGGCCAGTACGTGGTGCACGGTGTCCTCCCAACTGCATGGCGATGCCCGATGGAAGGTGGCCGGCATCGCCCCAGGCCCCCAAATACTGCCCGCTGCCCCTCGCTGCCCTCCCAGCTCTCCTGCCCCTCGGCTCCCTCTGAGCAGCCTGTGCTGTGCAGCACCCGGCCCACCAGCCTGTGCAGGCTGCCGTGAGCATATGGGGACGGGGAGGCAGGGGAGCTGAATGCTAGCATTGCTAATTTTCCACCTTATTGTTAATCAAAGCTATTGACTGTGATCACTCGCCATCATCGCTTCATCTCCTGGCAATTACGGACCCAGGGGACTTCACCTCTTTGTGGGGAGGGGCTGAAAGGGGGGGAATGTGTCTTGGCGAGCAAGTGGGGCTGCCCTGCCTCTTCTGCAAGATGGGGCAGGGCTCCCCTCTCAGAGGGCAATAGTTTAGCAGTAGAGGAAGCAAGATGTGTTTTCTGAGTTGAAAGATGCTCGCAAAGAAACACTCAATTTTCATGTCATATTTAAAAAAAAAAAAAAAAAAAAGGAAAGAAAGGCAGCTGGTCAGCTAAACACAGAAATGGACACGTTTTAAGACTCCAAGATAAATTGCTGATCAAAACACCATAAAGCACTGTGAAGGTAACCCATAATAATGAAGTAAATAATTCAAAGCAAAAAATAAAATAAGAATCCCAGTGGCTCTGAAAATAAAACAGCACAACCCAAAGGAATTTGTTGTCAGTATCAAAATACCTTTTTACCCTCATCTGTAAATGTAAAAGTGCAAATTAAACTTTAATTCTTTTCTTTTTTAATTTGCTTTTGATATCACAGTGTTCAAAAGATAATACCTAAAATGAATCATTCATGTTTTGGTTAAAAAGCTGCAAGAAGCAAACCTGTTACCAAGAATACCAATAACACAATAGGCTGCATTTCTTCTTTTCTTGTTGATGGATGTCAGACAATTTATTAATAATTTTAAAGACCCTGAATAGAAAAGATATGTTTTATGTGCACACACACGCATACACACATATTCTGGATTTCCATGATGACTGAAAGTAATTGTTCTATTTCAATAAATTGTACATGCTACTAAAAATCATGTTGGTTTCATACAACTCCTAATGGAAAAATGCATGAAATTAAACTACAAAAAACATAGGTAGTTGTTTTTTTTGTTTTTGTTTTTTTGTTTTTATTTTTCCTGGATGCAAAGTTTTGCTAGCTCTGTTAATACAATGTTTAAAATGTGATGTTGAACATTCATATTCTCCAAGAGATCATAAAGCTGGACTTTTTCTAAGGAATTCTCAAAGAAAAACAAACAAGCAAACAAACAAAAAACCAAAATCCTCAAGACCAGGCTAAAGGTTAAAAGAAGAAAAAAAAAAAAAAGCAAAAAAAAAAGCAGGAAAAAAATCTTAAAAAAATAGTCAGTTAAAAGAATTGATAGCATGCCTTTTAAATTACTGTTGTAAAAAATTAAAACAAACAAACAAGCAAAAAAACCCACAAAATAACACACAACACTAAGATGGCGTTTCATCCTGGCAGATGAAAAAAGTGAAATATGTTCATTTACTGACCCATTCATCTTTGCTGACTCACTAATGGCCAATGTCACACACGTCTTTAAAGCCTACTCTGGAAATGGCTGTTGAGTGAATGGTTCAACATTCTGCTTCTCCAGATTGCTCACTTATTTGCATTCAAGGGTTGACTGGGTCAGAGTTTTAAATTACAGCAGTAAAGAAGAGAAGGATGGGACTTCTTTATTAAAATAAGATCCAGAGCCTATGCTTACTTTCTTTTGGGAAAATGTTTATAATCAACGACAGAAAGCTCAGACTCAGATTTCAAGCAACGAACCTGTCGATCGTCATTGTTGAAAGATTAATTGCCTTCTAGGAGATTTAACCATACACTACTCAAAATGATTAAGAAGAAGGAAGATGTGCAGAAAACTCCTGGCATGTTCTCATGTGAGCTTAAGGTGTGCTGTCATGTGCAAAATATGACTGCAAAATGTATTGGTCTATTTTATCCAAGATACTGCTTAGGACAAAGCATTCCCAAGAGGGCCAACAGCCTCCTGGAAGACATCTCAAAGAGCAGCCACTGCTCACATCCTTTAGCAAGGCCTACATTGCAGGGTTAAACAGGAGCAGTTTCCATTTCAGGAATTCCGTGCATTTGCTCCAGCTAACAGCAGCTCTAAAATGAAGCTCCAACTGTTTGCAGCCATTTAGGCATGAAAATCTTCCCTTCAGTCCTTCCAATGACTGAAATGAGGGGGTTAGTCTGTTTTTAACCCTACTCATATTTACATGATATCTGCTAATGACAATACATTCATTACATTACTTACTATATACAGATTTTTCACTCACATCCTCTTTGAGAAATTCAACTTTTCAACTTGGTCATAAATATGATATTCATCCGGGGTTAAATTACATGCAAAAACTACTTTTGCTAAAGACAATCATGGAAGTTGAGTTCTTGCTATGGGTGAATTCTCCACATTTCACTGAAGAATAACTCTGCACTCAACTCCTGCATTTAGGGATTTAGCCCCTTGCACTGGGCTGAATTTAATTGTAGCCCTATCACAAGATCTAGCTTCACACAACTGACTTAAATGGTACATTTCACCATAGAGCTGCTATGAAGACATTCTACTGAATGTGTGGTGAAGGGCCTGAGAGTTGAGATATGATGTATTTCCCTTCATTTGCTGTAGGATCAGGCAATCTTCCATTTGGTTATGCTAAACATAGTGAATAATTTCAGATCACTACACTAGTTGCCATGCAAAACGAACTAACAAACAAACAAACCAATAAACAGACAGAAGGAAATGAATGTGATAGTCTGGAAAATTCAAATGATGTATGAAAAATTTACAGCTCGTTCCAAGCCAAAGAAGGTACTGAACTCAGGGAAATGCCACATTCACTTTACAGAAAGGCTCTTGTTTATTTCAACATAATATAATGGGGTAGAGGCTTCACAGAAATGACAGAAATGTCTGTCAAAACCTCTCTAGTAAAGATCTATGTCTTGGTGGAACTTCCGAGTCTCAAAATCAGAAGGGATTTAAGCCACAGTTTCTGATATCTCAGCTTCTCAGAAAAGTCTCTTTTCAGCGAAATAAAACTTTAAAAGATGCTTAAGCAGTAATTGGATGATTATTAAAAACTAAAATAAAGATTAAGCAAAAATCTCAACATTTCATTTAAAATTAATTATTTTTACTTTTAAGTATGCAAAGCTGCAGAAATAGGGTAATTTTTTTTTTTCATTTATTTTTTTGTTACCAAACAAACCAGTTTGTTCCAAAACGGTATGCCTTGGAAGAGGATAACAAAATGTGATGCCTTGACTACCAAAGAGAGAAAAAGGACAGCAGTTATTAGTTGCTATGACATTTTTCTTTCACAGGAGCATTTGTGATACACCTCATTAGAGAAGCAAAACCCCCTCACCATGATGAAAAAAGAGTCTAATTTATTCTTTCCACAGCCATCTCCTGAGCCACTATTCATTAAATTAAGCAAGTACCTCATGGCATTAGAAAAAAATCATATATTTTGACTTGACAGAAAAGTGCTACATTTCCCAACAGTGAATGGTCTAGGTTTTTAGTGGAAGGATTTCAGGTTCAGTCAGTACAGCCCAACCTCAGATGCCACCTGCAAAGCAGCAAGAGGACTTGGCTTAATCATATAAGTTATGAACAAGTCTAGGAGAGTGTCAAAATCTGTATCAACGTGTGGAATCTTGTTCACTGAAATTTCCACTTAAAAATCTTTAACTTAATCGATTTTATTGGACTGCAGCAGTAGCCACTAGACACAATTTATGCTTTCATTTACACATCTTTATCTCTAAAATGGTCAGAAAATCCAAATACTAAATACTTGCTTTTCATTGCCTCACCTACTACAACATCTAAAACTAATCATTCATATCTTCATTCACATCTACTTTCACATGGCTCGTGCAACCCTAGTCTCAAATATTAATGTTTTAAACATTTTCACCACAGCTCAGCTCTCTATGTGATGGTCACTACTGATGGTGTTTTCTACCAGTAACAGAAAGTTAAGCCATCAGTTATTGCTTCTTTTGTACCAGTGAGATAAGTCAAGTCTATATGACAAGACTTATTCAAGATGCATTCTTAAAAGTCCCCAAATGATTCAGTATTGATTCCCTAGCCCATCTTCCCAGATGACACAAAGAATGCCGAAAAGATCTGAGAAAGCACCACGTCCTACTACTGTGGGAATCTCACATATGAAATACTACGCTGATCATACTTTATCTGAAATTAAAGCCACCTACTAAACAATGACTGACTGAAAAAACCAGCAATTGCTGTTTAATTTTATTAAAAAACTTAGCACTCCATTATTTTTTTGCTGTGTTTCTCTAACTTTCACTATCATCACCTTGAGGGTACAAAATTTGGAAGAAATGTCATTAATAGCATTTGCAAATGACCATTAATAAAATATTAGGGTGAAGCAAATGAATATAAACTACTATCAATATTAGGATTGTGTTCTACAAATTGGATCAATTTCCATTGATTCCCTTCTACTGATCCAGATGAATTCAGAAAGAGGCGTCAGGGAAAAAAAAAAAAAAAAAAAAAAAAAAGCAGCACAGGCCACCACAGATTAAATTGAGGAAAAAAATTAGCAGCCTGTTTCTTCAGCATTTTGATTTATTCTGGCTTTCACTGGAGTTATATTAGAAATACCTTATAATATGTTTTAAGGGATATTTAATTATATTACTTGGTTATTTATAATGGTAAAAAATTTTATTCTATTAGTAGATAGTTAAGTAATGGCAGTACCTGAATGAGAACTACTCTTTAGACTAAATGACTACATCTCTGAGAACTAACTTTTGTGAAAGGAAATATAAAATTATGTATTTAATCAGAAAAACAAACAAACAAAAAAACACAGTCAAGCTTCCAAGCATGTAGACTTATTCTTCAGATCTGGATGAAAATGAAAAACTTCAAGCTATACGAAGAATTGGGAATAATTAGGCCATCCTTATACCATCATCACAACTACACTACATTCTACATTAGAAGCCTATGCTGTATATGGCTGATCAATTTGGAAACTATCCTTTCCAATGTTTTGTATTAGCTGGAGGAAAATACGCTATTATTTTTAATAAGACTTAATAGCACAACTTTCTAGAGACAGAATCACATTCAGCCAGTACTCTAATGTCTTTAAAGTGGATAACTTTAGCGAATTTTCACCAGCTGAGGTTATCCAGAAGTAATTAATAAGATCTTCATTAAAAGTTTACATTGCTTGCCTACCTCATCTTAAAAGTTAAGAAAGGTTTAAGCTAAGAGAAAATGGGAAGAATTTGCTCTCATATAATGGCTTTAATCTGAGGATTTGGCACTAGTATGTTACAAATAAATCCATAAGGATGCTTTTTATTAATAATTTATACTACTATGGTCTAGCAACTTAATATATGTTTCTAAAAATAAAACATACATTTTCATACAAGTACAGAAATGTTATTCACTAGGCAGAAGAAATAATTTTTTGATGAGAACAGACATACTTTGTGGTAAAAGAACCCTTAGGGTCAGATTCTATAACAAGGAAAAATACAGGATCTACTTAAGAGTTTGAGCACCTTTACTTCAATCATCTTCAAAGAACAATACATATGACTGAAATTCTGATAGTAACAGAAGCTATTAAACAGCTTGCCTTCCATTCATTTCCATGCTATGTTCAATAAAAGCCTTTAAATTAGGGGAAAAAAAAAAAAAAAAAAGGGAGTACTTCCAATTATGCAAAAGAATGTAGTCAGTAAGCAATCTCTTTGCATTTATTTACAAGGGCTGCTTTGAAAGTAATGCCTCCTATTTTATTAAGTTGTCCCACAACATCAGATGTGGATGTTGGTGGTGTGGCAGTAGAGATTGAACCTTCCTGCCATTTTCCTGTTACATCTTGCTTCTTTATGACAGATGGCAGCAGAGGGGCAGTCTGACAAAATGGCACCTGACATGGCAGTGCAGATGAGGCAAAGATGTGGAACTGAATTCTGTCATGAGGAGAAATGGTACTCACTGACATTCATCGAAGCTGAACGTTTATGGAGAGCAAACAGTGGATGTGAGCACCACTCAGGTGGTGGGTGGTTATTTCAGCAGTGGGGACAGCAAAATTGGATCACCTCCACTGGAGCAGATTTGTATGAGCACAGCAAGCAAGCACCTGTTCATCACTGGCAAAAATGCATAATGGTGGTGACTGTGTTGAAAAACAGTGTTTTGTAGCTAAGAGTTTGCTCTATCAAACAGTGTTATTGTGCTCTTTGTATCTATTGTAGTTTCCATTGGAAATAAATAGGAGACGCTTCTTTTAGAATGACCTTTGGCATATCTTCTGTGTAAAGCAAGATCAGTGATTACCATATCCTATAGAGTGATCTGATGATTAAATAAATAAAGGAGGATTTGACCCTGTCATAGTTTACAGTTAAAATCCTTGTGGTCTAAGAAGAATTTCATTTAGAGTTAGCACAGTACATTGGTAATTTTGAAGTGAACACTGCAAATTAGAAGGCAAATTACAGTGCAAACAAATGACATGGAGTGGAAAAGCATATAATGTCAATCAATACAGCTCTGTATGTATAAATTTACAGTAAGCTACAAATGTCATCAAATCACTTGTACATATGCACACAGAGTAGTAGTAAGTTGAGCGTCCAGAATTCCCTTTTCTATTAATCTTCCATGACAGCAAATTAGCTGGAGATATCAAGTGATTCTCACTTGCAATGTAACTTTTTTTCTTAACCCAAAGAATATTTTCTTTTTTTTCATACTAAATGGAAGTATGTACTTCTGGGAAGGTTTTGTCTTCTGTTATTAGATCACAGGGGTTCTCTCTGGAAAGCTTTTCCTAAAAGCTATTGCTTCTGTGCCACATAATGAAATGTGCCTTTCTACAATGGAAGATTTTTTAGGTTCATTCCTTGGAGAGGAGAGTAGCCATACAACAGGTGTCCTTCCTTTCTTTGTTTACCTGAGCTGAACACAGCTAGTAAAAATCGTATCCTTAAGAAAACAAATGACCGAGCATGTAAGCATTTGCCTGGAAAATTTGATATTAGGCTGAAGTCCTTTCTTGTTAAAGCAGCAAAATGCTCCCATTGACTGTATTCAGGGTTCTGTTAGCACAGCTGTGAATACTTCAGGGAAACAGGAGAAAGAGCCACAAATAAAGAATTAGCAATTATTATCTAGGTCATAATGGAACATACACATGTCTCAATCAACTTAAAATTTCTGCATCTAAACCAGGAAAGCTTTGTAGAATGGTAGTATGTTAATTTAACAGTTTACAGTAGTTTGTTAGCATCTTCCAGCTGGAAATCTCATTTCTCAGGGTGATTAATGTCAGCCTCAAAAGAAAGCACAGGGTCAAAAATTACTCCGAGTTTATAAACTCAAACTCCAGACAAAATAGTACTACAATGAAATGAAATATCTGACAAGGATATCAATATTTTTTTCTATCTTATTTGGTATTAATTTTGCAGAGCTGAATTCTGACAAGAAATCACACAACACAGCAAGACGTAGTCAGGTTTACAAGGATCTACAGATATTTCTAGATAATGTCAATTTGTAATGTGCATGTTGAGCATGGGAATGACTAGCTAGGGGCAGTAATTTTGAAATCAAATAAAACCTTCAATATATCCATGGGAACCCCTGAAATAATTAGAACTTCAACGGAAAGCAGAGACTCCAAAGTAGTAAAGAATGAAAGCTGAAAAATGATATGCTCTAAGCTACACAAATACGACAAGAACAATGACAGTGTAAATGACAAAAGCACCTACATCAAAATTGTGAAGAGCCTGAAGATGGCAAAGAGACTAAGTCCCACATCCATGCCTTTCAGATAAACTGCCCAATAAGGCATAACCTTATCAGAAACTTCACTTTGTGTGTTGGTAGAGACAGAACAGTATCTAATGAACAATGGAAGGAAAACATACATCACCTTTAAAAAGCAAAACCAGTAAACCTATAGTGCTGGAGATCAGGAAATTAGACTTCTCACAGTAAGGGACTCATTCATCATCACAGCAATGAACTGAAAATGGAACCACAGAGGACAAAGAATATCTTGTGTCTGATTTACTTACGAAGTGTTTCCAGAGTATATCACTGTCAGCCAGGACACAGCTTTAATGTCAGTTAACTAAAGTATTATACTGTATAGGAAGAAAGAGCGAGAGCTTGAGGAAAGAAAAAATACTTTAGCAAACTCCAATTGTTTGTTTGTCCTAACTTCATTACATGTGTTGGTGCAGCTGCTTTGAGCAGGAAATAAAAAATACTTCTGAAGCAATATTATATGTATCATATGTTTCAAGCATGATTGGTTCCATATTGCTGGGGCCCTCGAGCGCCTCTAGCAGAGTTCATCAGCAAATTTTAATACGTCAAACTGAATAAAAGTCAGAAGTAGAAGCTTCATCAGGGCTAGGGATCCAGCACAGAAACTCCAAGAGGGAAGATGACGTTCTGGCTTCAACGTGAGCACCAAGTGCTCCCATGGGCTCCTGATGAAGGGAAGTAGGCAGTGCCCTGAGTTGATTGCCAGCAATTCCCTCCAAACTGCTTTATGTCCTCGTGCTCTCAGAGATCCTCTCCACATGCTCATGGGTGAGACCTCAACATGGGTATCCCAGACTGCAACTCAATGGTTCCTGAGCTTGAGTGGTAGCGGGGCTGGCAGACACCAGTCCTTGCTGGATGCCATACATGGGCAGCTGTCTCTCAGAGCATAGGCAGATGTGTCAACATTCTAATCAAATGCCCCTTGGCAACATTCTTCCTATGTAGCCATTGGGGAAACCTATGATCAGCTTAGGCCTTTAGCTGAAAACATCAGTTCATTGCAATGAACCGTTAATATTTACCTTAAAACTAAAGAGTTGGAGCACAATACAAATGTACCATAAAACAGAAGGTACCAGAAGATCAAGCCACTGATAAACGTGGAGCTGTAGAACCAGATTTGTGCACATAACCTATCAATTACAAAGAAATGCCAGTTCACAATTCAGTGATATATGATTCCTACTGCTAAATTTAAGGCAACAGGCTTGTGAGTTTGGATCTTCATCACATTACAATATTAAACAACTCAAGTTATGTCCAAGATTATTTTAATTAGCACACTAAATTTCTACCATAGAATAGATTGAAATGGTCAAAGATTTAAGATCCAGACTTTAAATTTATTTCATTGATAGGTATGAAAGATTATGGAAAAAGTACATGTAAGAGAACAAAATAAATATTCAAGAACCTAAACAAAATCATATCAAGCATATTAAAGACAATTAATCATTTTTCATTTTCATGTTCAGAGGGCAGACTGCAGAAAATTCCTAGAGAAATGTTGTAATTTCAGAAGGTGCTAGATGAGAAAAAAAACAAGGCTAACACATTGGATCAAATAACAAATCAAACTGATCTGACATTGAACACTGCTTAGAAAGTAAAATGAGAATAAGTAAAATGGTATTATTTTATTACACCAGTTCAAGGTCTCAACTAGAAAAACTTGCCTCAGAAGACGGTGAGGAAACTTAAACTTTATTAAAAAAAAAAAAAAAAAAAAAAAAAACAATGCTGATTTTACCACATTATTCCTATTACACAAGATTTATAGTTTATCTAAATCTACTGAAATTTGTGCTGTTGTTCCCTGACTGGAGAGTGACCAAGGAGATGTGATATTGTCTTGGAGGCAAATGCTAGACATAAAGAAGCTGCAAGAGTATGTAAGTGCTCAAAGCTGAATATAACTGAACATAACTGAACCATTAAACAAGTCAGTGAAAGAATTCCCATCCAAGATAACGACCATTTCAGGCACACTTCAGCAGAACCTTCTAAAATTGTGAAGCATCTTAGAAATTCTTTTCTTAGATACATCAAGAAAGGAAAACAGAAATATTTGTCACTGGAAATAATGTAATTAAAATAAAAATTATCCAGAAAGTATTCTATCCAGGTTTTAGTTTTCTTAATAACTGTATGGTAAACGGCCATTTCACTGTTATTTCATAGCTGTTTCTGAAAACGTTTAGTCTTAGATGAGAATGGATTGGTACATAAAACATATGTAATTCATGTTTGGTGATAAAAGGTAAACTGGCTAAAAAAATGACACTAAACAAAGAAGCCAAAAAAAAAAAATTTTTTTTCATGAGCACTGACTGAATATTAACTGGCTTTATACTAATTGACACACATGCCTAAGAAGTCTCCCTAGGTCTTGCCCAAGCTCTTCTCATCAGCTTGAAACTTGAACATAATTATGTTTGATGAAACTCAAGCTAAGTGTGTCTCAGGGTCCTGGCCCCCCAGTCACCCAAACTAAAGTCCTAGACAAAACTTCTCCTGATTTCCTCACAGCCTCCAGCCATTGGTACATTTCTCAAGGAAACCAAAAGGTCAGAGAGAAGGTGGTGTGTGGAGCTAGTGTGGGGACCAAACGTAACATTACAGACATAGCTTTGAGAGTGCTTCCATCTTTAATCAAGATTTTGGTTAAGATTATCAAGTGAACTCAAAAGAATCTAGAGAAGGATATGCAAGGGATACAGACAGTGTGATAACAGAAAGCTTGTTCTTTACATAGTCAGATGAAAATAAAATAGTATCAAGCCCTTTGCATCACAAATCAGATGATCATTTTATATTGACGATTTGAAATGACTACTCTGAATACGGATTACCCATTTCACAAATCTGAATGAATGACATGGCTCCAATTCCACAATCTGAATAATCATAAAGATTCCCACAACCAGAAAAAAAAAAAAAAAAAAAAAGGCAATTCAGAAGAAGAAAAAAAATTCTATGAAGATTTTTCTGACAGCAGAGTATCAAAGAAAATTTTGTTGAATTTAATCTGACCCCTCATTTATCATATCCAGTGAGCGAGTAACTTAATGACTATATTGATTCTCTATTGTGTTCATTTTGATACACAGCCATGCTAAATGTAACCATAAGATATTAATTTCAGAGGAAAATGTTTTGATAATAAATACTCAAAGGTGCAGTTAAGAATGATCGTTGTACAGTAGATTTCTTGTACTGAAGTTATAGGGCATATCTAATTTAATTGCAGAGAGAAATAATGCATAATATGCACGAGATGAAACCTCTAAGTAGTGTATTACTAATAATTAGAACAGACGTCAACAGCATTAGAATTGTAATCGAATTAGAATCATAGAATGGTTTAAGTTGGAAGGAACCCCTTAAGATCATCTAGTTCCAACAGTCAGTTGAAGATCACATTCATGTAAAATGCTACTTTTACAATAAATTCAAGAGTACTGTGTTGCTTGAAAATCTTTGATTATTCAGAGACTAATGATGAAATAGGTATCTGAGATCACGGTTACTCCAGCCTACCAGTATCTGAAGACAAGAAAAGGGAAAAAACATGCTATTCCTATGCATTTCTGATTTTACAGGCATCTTATGGAGTTCATTATTTTCCACTTTCACTGAATTGTAAAAAGCACAGCACATGTCCTAATGTCTGTCTGTTTTGAAGAAATGAGAGAAATGGAAATGATCTGTCTTCCAGAGAGGATGCTTCAAACTCTGTGCAATTGACTTCAATCTGTCAAGAGAGGCATAATGCAGACTGTACTAATATGCAACTAAAACACAATACAATGTATCTAATACTACATATCAACACAGTATGTCTTTTAAAAATCCTGGAAACACCATTATTTTAGTTCTTTCTTAAATTTTATTTCCCTTTCACAATATGCAACAAGTATTCTACCTTGTTTTGGATTTCCAAGTAAACAGCGCACCTGACGATGAATCCTTGATTTCTAGAACAATTCAGTTATTATTCACACTTAGAAAGTGTGATTTTTGCGAGGATATTTTCAGTCTCTTTTTCACTTATAAACCTCTTTCTACAGAGCAAACTTTTCCTCAGTCAAGCCTCAATCCTTCTGGCCTTTTTCACGTTTCACAATAGTTGAAGCAAAAAGTAAAATGGAAGGCACATCTTCGTGAAAACTGCATTCACACTGGTTTCCATTAGATGCTGAAAGGTCTCAATACTAGAAGAAGGTGCAAAGTATGGGTGAGTGTATCTTATGATTGCTTTGGAGAAAAGAAAAAGAGAAAGAGAGAGAAGGGGAGAGAAAAAGGGAGCACATTTGGTTTAGTCTGTGGCTCCTTTTAAGGAAACAGTTGATTTCTTTTGTATTTTTATTACTTGAAAAACTGAAAACAGATATCAGAGGAAAACAGAACCAGATCTTCCACTGCAAAGACACTTAGTAAAATCCGTCTGGTTCCCTGTCTAGTGCTGAACCACAGGGAAAACCTGGGCATGGGACAAGGCCCTGATGACTGCAGCTGGGCTGCAAGCCCTGTGGAGGTCAGGGAGGTGCGGCAGTGCCTCAGGGACAGCTCAGCAGGGCCCCAGAGCTCAGCTCCAGCTGCTGCTGCTGTGAGGGAGGAGATGAAATCATAGCAGGGAGGGGGGAAACCCAGGATGTCTAAAGGGATGGAAACACCACAGCTTTGCTTTCATCCCTCCCATATTCTCAGAAATCACTCTGGGGAGACGAAAGGCATCACTTGAAAGCCTGATTCTTCTGTCTTTATGCTTTGCAGGCATCCACAGAGAATAGAAATAAAATGATAATGACCAAGTATTTAAAACAGTACAATCTGCTGCCTGAGTCCCAGTGAAGTAAGCACAACTTACACTTTCCTTTAACTTTGTCACCAGTTATCGTAGCCAAGAGCATGAAATAATAAGCAGTTATGAGACAGCTCCCCCACCCTTGAAAAAGACTCCTGTGCAGTCAAGAGACACAGACATGAAACTTGGGAAACTGTGGAAGTGAAGAGGCACTTCCCCAGCCATGTTTTAGTCATTATTTTCACGACAATGCCAAAGTATTCTTCCAGTGCACAGAGCAGACGATGCTCAATCAATAAGCAACCATGAAATGTTTGATCTCTCTTTATTGCTCATATGGATATCAAACACTGTTCTAATGATAATTTCATTTCATTAAGTGACCTGGCCTTATATCAATTGAAGTACAAATGCTGATCAGGAATTGGAATTCTTCAAAACCAACAAACTTGCAGATGCTGTTACAATTTCTCCAGAGTTCTGTGAGCTGATTTGGCAATATTATCATCCTTCTTTTAAATACTGAGATCTGAAACAGCACTGTGGTTTAAGTCAGGTTCTCTGAAAAACGCTACTTTCTTCAGCATTCACCACTGAGGCTTCCAGATCTCTGGTAAAAGCCTTTAAGTCTGTAGCTAGTACAACAGGGAGAAGGGAACACTAGGGATGTTTGAAATCATTGACGATCTCTGTGTTTTGGAGCTATTAGTCTGCTGTCCGATAGCACAAGGCCAAATTGGCCCAAGAAACCAAGCAAGGAATCTCTGCCCCAAATGGGGACACCTTCTACCTTCATGAACGTCATTAGGCCAATAAGTAATTAGATGATTAATTTACAGAGAAGCATTTTCAGTTCCTAGGAAAGAATTACTAAATATGACATTCTTTATTCACTTCCACCGGATGTGCTTAAATGATGTAATGATTAATTTATAAAATACTGAATAAGACCCATATTTAATGTGTACTTTTGCAATACACATTCAAGTGATGTTATATATAACCTAAAAAATCTGGATTTATGTATGGAGAGCTAATAATAAATTAAATACAAACTTTGACTGTTTTCCTCTGTCTTTCTTCTTGGTCCCTCTCTCAACAAAGCAAAAATGCCAGAACTATTGCCAAGTATGTATCTATAAGATAATTGATTGCTGAGGCAAATTTTTAATGTGCTGCAGAAAACAAGGCCACGTTGATCATGGTTGATATTAGATAAGGGAATGGTTTATGACTGATTTTTGAACGGAAGGAAAACAAAAGATACCTTACTCTGGAGAATGTTTTGGCTCTTTGAATTAGGATAGATTACAGAAAAGGAATTCTTTAGGAGAGAGAGACATTTTGAAAGAAAGTTTGCTCACCTGGAAACTATCTCAGCTACTAACTTTTGAATTTAAATATCTTAATCTGTTATGTTCTTGGTGAAATAAAAAGCTCTTAAATCATAAAATATATACGCCCATCTAGGACTGAAATGTCTAATGTATTTGTTATTACTATAAACTACAGTATCAAAAATATTTCTGTAATAATCTCTGAAGGCCTCTTAACAAGTTATGAGGGGCATAAATTTGTCTAAGATATTCCTTAACCACTTAACCTTCTTAAACACTGAAAGCTTAACAATTGTGTAAGTACAACTCTTGTCGTACTAATCCTGTATTTTGAAGAGAACACTGTATTTGCACTGCAATTACATCTTGAGAAACATCAGCTGCTGCACCTTGTTAAAAAATTACTTTTGTTAAGTCTAATTTCACCTCTGCTCATGACTGTAAGCACTTGGATGAGTGTGTATAAGTATTCAGTGTTTTGTAAAATAGTAGTTTATTGCTCATAACATGATTTGTGTTTCAGGGGCAATGACAAGGGTTTTCTTCTACATGGTGAAATACTGATACCAATATATTGTGTGTTAAAATGAAATTTAAGATCATTTAAGAGGCTTGCATCTTACAAACTCTACTTAGTATGAGATTCCTAAACTACAAAATCTAACTATGTCTACCAGATACAAGCATTACATTTTACAGGATTAGTTTTTAAAAGACTAGTTTACTGTCATTACTATAAACTAAGTGTTAAAATTGCTGTTTGTATTCCCATGGTACTACAGAATCTCCCAGAAGCATTCAAACATGACAGTTTGCAATACCACTCAGTGCAGCATAAGTGAGAAATACTTTCCTTCTTCCCCCAGTCTTACTAAAAGCAATCCATTTTAAAAATTTAATTAGTAGCTCCTACAACTGCTGGCTCGGGTTCTGCTAATTTGTACTAAGAAATGAAATTCAAACTGAGTTTGTTGTTGTTGCTTTTAATTCTCTTATTACATAGAAACACCCCTTATAACCAAACAAATTTCTGAGATTATATCTGGTGAGGAAGACACAATCACTTGCTATTTAATAGTATAAGGAATTAGTGACCTTTAAAATATATTGAAAAGTATAATTTGGAAAAAGTAAATGGTGATGTGGTCTAAATATTTTGCTTTGTAAAAGCAGGGAAAGAGGCAGTACCCCCAGCTTATTCTCAAGAGAAAGAAATTCAGATTAAAAAAATCTTGACATTTACATCTGCCATATGAAGTTTCCAAGTGTCACTGCATGGAAAAAAATTTCTCCCATTTTTCATCAATATAATTATAATATATTGACTTTTTTTTTTTTCCTTTGTCTTCTACATCTGGGAGGAAGAGAGCTAAATTATTTTGAGTTCAGAAGCTGAGAAAAATAATTATCTTAAAAAAAACTCTAGCTATGATCTGAAATGGCTTTTCCAGGCATAAAACTGCACATTATTAAGGTGTTTTGGCACCTTCCATGGCTTAAGGCAAATGTTCTCCCCAGGCAAGGCTGAGGATCCATCCTTTCTCATGGTTTGAAGCTCCTGTTTCTAACCTTCATGGTTTGTTAGCCAGGTGACCTTCAACCTTTGATCCTGGAAAGACTATTAGCAGTGACTCCAGGAGATCTGCTTCAATAGCACGGCTGTAGGAGAACATTCCCAGATGTATTATAAATGCAACTTATCACATCATTATACAATTAATCAGTGGGATATCATGATACACTTAGAATGTGTACATATTGTATGCATATATGCTCATAATAAAAATTGACATTTTAGTAGAGATAAGCCAAGGTGCATCCATATTACTGCTGTGACCTACTTTTATTTCCGTATTTCCCAATTACTCTGATCCAAAATAAGATTTACCAAGCTACATTGCTTCAAGGAAAGTCTTAATTTTGTGACTGGGAAAAGATCTTTAAACAGTGCAAACCAATGACACAAGCTACTACAGAAATCACCTGTGTGTTTCAGCAGCTTTTGTCAAACTGAGGCCAAATTCCCTACCCTTCAGACTAAATACTAACATCTCAAAAGCTGGGACAAATTTTGCTGTAGCATTTTCCAACACTTCAATACCTGCTGTGTTTAGAGCATGATTGTAGCATCAATAATAAACAGTATTCCAAAACTTGGAGTTGTCTAGAAGAATTGTCACTGAGGAATAATAATAATTCCTCCCTCTCCATCACTGTACTTTCCACTGGTTATATTTTTCCCTTCTACTTCAATTTCTCTGTTTCATTTCCAAATGCTCTTCGCTCTAAAATGTTTATTTTGGGCTAAGAGGCAAAAAGGAAGATTTCTATATTGAAAATGTATCACTAGTTAAACTCTGCTGTGTTTGATCTGGTTGTAAAATGATGGTGTACCTGCAGTAGTAACATATCTAACTATGATATCTGTGAACAATCCTCAAGTCATCCCTTTTTCCATTTATAACATAACTGAAATGAAAGCGTATGCCTGAGAGTGGAAGAATTTGGGTTACAATAATAGATGGTCCAAAGGAAATGACAAAATAATGTATTAATGCAAGTAAGACAAAGTACCATTGTTTTACTGAATTCATGGAATTCAAAATATATATCGTTCATGCACAACACGATATGATTCAGAACAGCTGATATTTCCTTATAAAGAGTTAAGAAATGACTTACTGTAGTGACAACTACAATTTAAAATGGCTCCACTGACATAACCGTGACATGAACCAAAAGCCTCATCTTGCCAAGACTTTTGTGCTTTCTATTATGTGCTGTGAGAAGTCCAATTGATCTCATGGCTTATAAGGTTAAGCAGGCAACCATGTCTTCTCTTAACAGTTTAGTTGACTTGTGGTCTAGCAAACCAAAGAAAGAACTGTCAAGCCTAAAACTGAGCATTTTTGTTCAGAGGGCAATTATTTTGACTGAAAGGAAGGGAAGGATGGAGAACAAGAGTAGAGTCTGGAGGACAGAAGACGGAAGAAAAAAGTTTTGTTGAGAAATAAGCTATAGCTGCTGACTCATAGAAACATTTCTCAATGAAGTTCATGAGGATATTCAGCATACGGATTCGGCATATGTGACTGCTGAATAGTCATGGATTAAGACCCACAGACACAATTAACATCCCTCCCAAGCTTTTAAATTCTATTGACTATCAAGCCTGAAAGTTTCTCTTTTTACCTTCAATAAAGTTTATGAGTTGCATAATATGCATTCGGAGACTCCAGACAGTTTCTGTGCCTGTTTTAGCTGAATTACATAATCAATCATGAGGAAATAGGAAAAAAAGCCCACAACATTTTCCAGACTATTTTCATAAATTTAAGTAGTTAAAAAATAAATAGTCTATATAGCAAAAGTACTGAGGGAAAGATGTAAACCCTAAATAAGAATAAATTCTGCTTTCATTCTTCTGCTTGTCTCACTCCACAATTGATATTTTAAGACAGCAACAGGGGCAAAACCTCTCTCTGAATTTTTCCATTGCTGTTATTAATGGAGTTGCATCACTGACAACAACACAATTTTAAACACCAAGATGACGTATGCGCTCCTTTGTGACGTGGTCTCCATATGGTAGTACGATACAATTCATAAAATGCTTCTAGTTCAGCAAAACATTGAGCACATAGTTAATTTTATCCCTTAAACAGAGGTTAAGCATACATTTCACTTAAGCAAATTTAAGTTATATCCATTTCAATAGGATTGAAGCATGTGGTTATCAGCAGTTATATCTCTTTCATAAAAAGGATAAAAACTGTATGAATGTAAGTTCTACATTTGAGTTTTGTGGAATCTTTTAAGACAGACTTTGAAAGTGGTTTGTGAATGTGTTCATTTATTTGATGTATTTACTAATAGACTAGTGCTGGGGAGTCCTATAATATTACAGTGCATCTTCCTCATACTTTACCAAAAAAAAAAAAAAAAAAAAACTTATTATATGTGAGGTCTTTCCTGTACAATGATATGCCTACTTCCATAATTATTTGCTATTCTCTCTTTAGAGAAAAAATGGTATCTTTGAAACCTCCTAATTACAATAACAAATAAAAAGTCCTTTTCAGTAATAAAAAAGAAAACTGGCATAGAATCATAATAAAGAAAAGCCAGCTGAGGAGCCAGCTACAAAACAATACTATGTATAATTGATGTTTAATTATACAGAATTAATAAATGGCAGCAGCACTGGTTGTATTACTTGACCAGGGCTCTTTGCCAAGTCAACAAGCTGGTTTTAATGTAGGAAGTACATTCAGTTATCTGGCGCCTTTGAGCAAGGCCCTGACTGCTGTGCTCTCCATCTGTGTTGCCAAAAACATTTAGTAGAAGAAAGAAATTTGTCGATTTGCTAAAGCAAGATAAATTTCTGTCATTGATATGGGTGAATGCACCAATAAGATCATGAAAAGTTTTCTAAACATTTTATTCATCTGATGCCAAAGATTTAGCAGCACCATGAGAGCTCAAAATACTAATTAGTATGAATTTGCAGGGTTGATATGTTATACAATAGAATATAAAACATGTTTATTTGAATATATTATGTCCACTAACCCCTCCTCTCTCCATACACACATACTTGAAAGTATTTAAAAACATGTTTAAATATTTATGTTCTCTGGAGCCTCGTTACATAATTTTCTCCTATGGTAAGCAATTAATTTGCATCTCAAAAAGAACACAACTATGATGATACATACAAGAGTGTCCTGGAGAGCATCTGCTCAAGTACCTTGCTCTCAACTCACCAACACAGCAGTGCTGAGCACTGGCCTCACAGTGAGCTCTTGCTTCCCTGGTGCTGCAGCCAGAGGCCTGGCCTCACACACCTGTGACTAGGTGTTCTGACACAGCAAAGACTGAAAGCAACTGGAAACAGCTTCCTGGATTAAATACGAAAAACCTCTGGGGAAGGAGAAGTCAACAAAAACTCCTGGAGATCCCAAAAGCATGTGGCAGTCTCTCCTTTGTCTTTCTGAACTTCACATTAATGCATAGGTGTCTTTGAGGGTTGTCACCAGAACTGTGGCTGCCATACTGTCAAATGAATGAGAACCTTCAATGAGAAGTATATTGATACATGCATTATATAATACAGAGCTGTTTGCAGGAAGGCAGCAGACCTATTGAAAGCCATGAAGAAATAATCTAATATTGTATTATGACAGAACTAGAAATACAGATGGAAAGGAAACAGATGGGAAAGACACTGTCAACCAAACTTCTCCATAGATTTGCATAATATCGGGTTCACTCCAATAACTGGAGCTGGAGTTGTTAAGATCCTGACTAGCTTTCGCATAGCCCAGATCAGAGTTTAGATAAGAGTAAGACAGACTCATCTGAATACCCAGATAACAGCTCATTCAGCACTGTCTTTCTCATGAACAGTCAGTGTCACTGACTGCTGGCAGATAAAGGGAAGCTAAGAGCTGAGAGACTCACCTTCTGCCTTCTGTGCTTCCAAGGATGATACAGTGTGCTCGAATGAAGGATGCTGATCTGTGTGGCACAGAATTAGATGAGAGCTGTTCAATTCAGCGCTCATTTTAACCCCCACCTTCACCTGGCAGAGAACAGCAGTTTTCTCATTCCTTTATTGCTGTATTTTTTCAATGACATTCAGCATCATAAAAACTGATTCTGAAATCCACATCATGTTGTGTTTGGAAATAGAAAGAAAAATAAAAATGCTCCTCTGTGTGTACCTATATCAGTATGCAACTTTGTAAAGTTGAACTATTTCCAGTGCAAACACAAGTAAATCTGTATGTTCCCATATATTCTATATTTTATAGTCCCAGTAAAACTTGATCAAAATCCACTTATACTTGTTGGTTGTGTGACTTAACCTTTAGGGTAGATTAATTAGATTAACAGACCACATACTGTAGATTCCAGTACTTCCTCAATGGCTATTAAATTACACAGAAGGAATTATGTTTTAGAGCCCTGCTTCCTTAAATCAAATTCCAGCCCTGTCACCTTTCTTTCATTTATCAGACTGCAAAGCTCTTGTTCCTTTTGTAATAAAAACTGAACCTCCTCTACATTCCATCTTTAGTGCTTGAAGTCATTCAAGATTACTGTGCTTAGGATCAGGTAACTACAAAATCTGAGTTTAAACAGAGAGAATACAGTTCCTAATAGGTGTCCTACCTATTGGAATGGAAAGATTACACATAATTTGTAAAGAGGTAGAGGAGTGTTTTCATTTTTACCAACCTAGCTACAAACTGCACAGATTGCAGCAGGGGATGCAAAGTGGGTGCCAGAATGGTGTATAGGACCTGGGAGACAGGAATGACAGGGAATAAGCCAGTTCAGCTCTGACCAATAATGCTAACATGCAGAATGCTTTCTGACTAAGGCACTTTGCTGGGCAAACAGGGCTCAAGAAATACCTCTGAAACTTAGCCAGCATGTTCACTTTTTCTTTCTCAAAATGTTTTTCAGACCAAGGAAGATTTTGTAAGCTTGCCCTGTATTCCAAAACACCAGGGAGCCAGAGCATGCCTACTGACATGATAAGAATATCTAGTATTTCCCATGTGTTAGAGAAACAGTGTACACACAATATCATGCAGCCAGAGAGATGAAGACAAGGTTTGGGGCTTACTTTTGCTTGTATCTGCCTACAAATTGTCTTCCCAGGGTATCGCAAAAACGTCACAACTAAGAAACATGGATAAAGATGGCAAGTTTAAAAAAAAAACAAACAAAAAACTGAGGGGATCTGTGTTCAGATCGTTTTTCTTTAAAGGCTGCACAGCTGGAAAGAAAATGATAAGGAAAGTTCTGCCCTCCTCACCTCATAAATGTGACAAGGGGACAGGATGGAATCTTAAACCTGTGACACATGGACATGGCTACACACATATCATTTACTGCACACTTGCTGATGTCTGCTTTCCCACTAAAATCCCAGCATGCTAACTGTTGTCAAGATTGCCAGCAGCACAGAAGGAAGAAAAGCTGGTGACAGTGTCTTTCTTTTACACTGTTAGGATGCCTAGGCTTGCTCTGAGCTGTGCCACTCATCCTGGCACTTAGCATACTGCTGTGCCCAGCCTCAGCCTCTAAAATACTCCAGGCACCATGAACAGCACTTGGGATTGTTCCATTAGGCTGCTGGAAAAGCTCATCAGCATCAAGGCATCACAGTCTGCTCCTTTCTCTGCAACTCATTTCTGGTCCATCACAGTACATTTTTCTCTGCTACATAACTAACTTTCTCACTGTCTTTAACAGCTGCTGAGGGTCCCTCTCTGCTCTCCATTTTGCTTTTAGTATTTTCTCTCTAACCCCATCCCATCATATCCTCAAGCAGCTAAGGCAGGAGAGGGCCCAAAATGACAGGCCCATTAGCTTTGAAGGCAGCAACTTACCCACAGCTGTACTTCTCCAAAACTACGTAATCAAACCCACATGGCCTAAGTAAATAGCAAAATAATCTCGGAGAAGAGGCTCAATGAATACATACAATAGAGTCCTCCACCTTTATTTAGAATGTGCTAAAAGCCATATGTTTATATATGCATTTTAAGACCAAAATAAAAATCTTTTTAATCCTAGTAGGCAAAGTCTTTAAGCAGCACAAGATAAGGAAGATGTGGAACAAGAGATGAGGTAACAAACCATGACAACCCACGTTTGTGATCAGGTAGTAGAGCTCAGGAGGTAGTCTAAGGCAATTAGGGGCAGGTGATTCTTGTCAAGAGAGACTTGAATCTTGAGAATATTGTGTTGGAGAGACTTCAACAGAGCCCAGATAGAAATCCAAAGGTGCCTCAACTACTGAGAACTTCTCCAGAATATGAAGTGTGCACCATGTTTAGCATAAATGACAACCTACGAAGATCTCTTACTACAGTCATGCCAGTAGCCAAAGTATTTATAAACTATCATCTTTTTTGCTTTGTATTTTTATATCCTGATGATGCTGACATCTACCTGCTTTGCACAGCAGGAAGAGTGCATACTTTACACTAGCTGTACTTTCCATACTAATTTGGTTGCCATTTACCTCTAAGGCTCCCTCCCATAGTGAGGAGCTCCTCTGCAGTGACTCAGAGCACCTAAACTGGCTGGAAGAGTCAGTCTTCATTCATTATGTACTTGTCAGCAGAAGATAAGCAACTAAAATTACATGCCTAAAATAGGTGATCTGATACCACAACTGCTCATAATGCAGAAAGAGTTCCACCCCTAAACACTAACAGCCATAGAAAAGAAAATAAGGAAAACATACAGAGGCTTAGTTTGTTATATGCCACAAGTTAGCAGAGAGGTAAATAATAGTTACCAAGATTTCAAGGTCTGCTCTCTGTTCACTAGGCTTCATTTGCACAGTCAAAGACCTTCCTATGACCACATTTAGAAGCCAAGCAAAAAATCTTCCCTTAAAAAAAATCTTGCCATAAACACTAAAAAAAAAAAGTCCCTTTTCCTGAATTCTGAAAAAATAAAATTCTTTAATGCCTTCAGCTTCTCACTTAAGATAAAAATTTGCATTCTGAGCTCTATTTTTCCCTCATGATTACCATACTGAATCGGGGGGGGAGGAGCACATGGTGAAAGATACATTCTTTGAATGAAGAAAGGAAAAATTCTTAGTGTCACAGATGGCTGTCAGGATGAAATGAAGCCTGTGTCTGCTGAGGGAATCAGACGTTAGTGTGAAATCTGAATAGAAAGGAACATAGCAGAAGGCAACTTTTCAAAAGAAGCATAGCACCAACTGGCATTGTGAGGGTTAATTTACTGCCAGGAACTGCTGGGGTTTTCATTCTCAGTAGACAGACAATAGACAGATCCCAAAAGTACCCGTCATAATCACAGATGCTGGGGATTAATGCTAAAATGAAAGCTTCATGAATATTAAAAATATCAAAACTGCTAATGATGTAGCAGAGTTTGGAATAACATCCAATCTGAAAATCTAAGAGTGTGCCACACAGACATAGTGAGACACTGTCCTTTTAAAACTGATTAAACCTACTCAATTTGTAACAGAAAGAGGCTTATGCATATTAGGAGCTGAATTGACTGCCAAACTTTACAAATTGCACAGGCTAATTACCATAATTAAGCCTTGGATTGAAGAAGAAAATTCCATTTATCTCAGAATGACTCAGTGAAACTTCAACAAAGAAGGCAAAGTACATCAGATGTTTTGTACCTTACTTTCTTTTTTTTTTTTTTTTTGCCCCTCAGTGGTGTTTCAAAAGCAGTAGTGAAAAAAATAACCAGAATGACAGCATACAAATACATTTGCTTGAAAATCAGAAAAATTGTGTAACTTAATGATCTGATTTTGGGATCTGTAGTAAATACTCCTGTACAAAGCTGTGCAGTGAAAAAAGAAATATTTTTTTCAAACTGAAAATCTTCATTAGGAGGTTAGCCAAATCCATATGTGTTTTATAACCTAAAGCCAAATGTAATTCCTGTAACTGTGTTTCATCAGTTTCCTGGAGATTACAGTGTTTGATCCACTGGACTCTTCTGCTGTTCCCAGTGTTTGCTGTATGCCCTCTTGCCAATCCAGAGAACTTATCTTATAACATGAGACAACAGCTACTACATTTGAACATAACATTCCATGACTTTGAGCTGGTTCCAAAGACTTCTAATAATCTCATTGAGATTTAGATCTTGTCCTTCAGGAATGCTTAGTCACTAACTAGAAAAGCACAACTTTGAAAATTTAATTATGGGAGATGGAAAAAATCTCGTAGTGTACTTCCTTTCCTATTCCTGTTTAGGAAGAAAATATGATATGAAGTCTTCCTTAATCATACCTTGGGCTTTAAGTCATATGTGTATATGAGATCATACAAGCATCCATAGGCATCATGGTTATGAGAACTAAGAGATACTGGGGAAGTGTTAACCCTCCCACGTATAATGTTACTGAATTTTCACCCATTAGTTATATCAATTCTGTTTGCATCTATATGTTCTGATCCCAAGATTAGGATGATGTCTACACATTTTCAGGCATCTTTACTGGGTCCTTTAAATAAAATGGTCCTGAAAAATATATGGACAGAATTATTGTAGAATAGACTGGTTTGAGTTGGAAGGGACCTTTAAGATCACCTAGTTGCAACCCCCTGATATAGGCAGGGAAACCTCTTTCTAGACCAGGTTGCTCAAAGCCCCATCCAGCCTGGTCTTGAATGCTTCCAGGATGGGGGCATTCACAGCTTCACTGGACAACCTGTTCCAGTATCTCACCAGCCTCACAATAAGAACTTCTTCCTAGTATCCAGTCTAAATCTACCCTCTTCCAGTTTAAAGCCATTTTCTCTCATCCTGTCGTTACACGCCCTTATAAAATTTCTTTACAGAAAATGAAAAAGTTCAAAACCAAAGTCTGTATAAATAAACAAACCGGAACAAAGCAAATTATTGTGACCTCCGTTTCTTTCACTGTAGAATTCATGCTCTTTGTAGTAGATCTACCATTCTGGATGTGCTGTAAATACTTGTAAAAATCAATGTGAAAAAAAAGCATATATTAGAAAAAATAGGCAAAAATATAAAGATCTTGATGTTCAAATAAAAAGTTATTCATCTTTAATACTTCAAAATTATGGGGCCACCAGAACAAAACTCTGGAAAGAAAAATTAGGAAGAATTTTAATATGCTGATGGCTAGAAGTGAGGTATGTTAAACAAAAGAAAGAGAAAAATATCCTGATATTTGACTACAAGCACAGCTGCTTATAAGATATAGCCACATTTTTTGTGGAGAACATCGTTATCAAAGATCACTAACATTATAAGAGAACATATTCATACGTGAGAGTGTAAGAAAAGAAATCACCAGTTAAGTCCAACCCAGTTGGCAGAAAAAAAAAACAAAAAAAAACCAACCACATTCTGCATTCTGAATAATAAGAAGGCATTCACTTCATATACTCAAAATGAAGCTTATGTTACATTGTATGGAGGCAAAAGAAAGAAATATGTATTATGGAGACCCTGTAGTCATGACAAATTAATTTATAGGAATGTAATCTGTAAGTGATTATGTGGAAGATATATACATTTGACCAGTTTCATCTGTTCTTAATTTGTGTGTGGAAATATATCAGTCTCTTTATATAAACTGGAAACCCATCAGACATAGTAAAGGGAGAAGACAATCCTGGACTTAAATTGCTTTCACTTCTTTTTATGCTTATCATTAAAAAAGGCAAACTCACAAATATATTCAGAAATATAAGGAAAGTTAGATTCATTCTTTCTTTTTAACTTCTTTTACACATTTTTTCTTTTGGTGAAACTATTCTGCAAACATCTCTAATCTCCTACAGCCAGTAATGGATGAAACAGCAACAGAATAAGCTGCACAATAAACTGTGCTAGTGCAATTGTGTCATAGTCTTTATGTATCAACTGTTATCACAGATTCCAATTTCCACTTTTTCTTCACAATCTGCTCTCATTGGAAAGCTCTTTGGACAGAAACCACATAAGCAGTATGTGGCAGGCAAACCAATGTAATATCAAAACACTACTATTAAGTGTTCAAGTGTTATGGCAGTCTTATCCACAGTGAAATAAAAGGCAAGTGCCGTCTAAAGACATCTAATATTTTGTTATTCCTATGGTAAGACACTGGCTGACTGAACTCAAATTCGCCATTTACAGTTGAACACCTTGAGCAAAAAAAGCCAGCACTTAAGATGTCTGTGCTTCATCTGATATCATGTTTGATGGAGTATTTCTTGAGTACTTGGGGCTAGAATAAATTTTATATAGAGAACATACAACTCAATGGAACAACCTCTGACTTTTGCAGAAAATTTCAGCTGGCTTTAAGGGTAAATAAAAGATCTTTTCATCCATAGTTCCGTAAACAACCTCTTAAAACACTTGTTACTGGATGTTTGCAACATTTCCAGCAAGTATATGAGTATTATAATCAAGATGTTAAGCATAGGACAAGCGTATTTTTTAGGTACCCATGCAATGTAAGATGACCAACTCTTGGTAATCCCTATTATTTTTCTCTCAGATGAGAAAAGGAAAGATGAACTACAAATATTTCAGTTTGATTTTTTTTTTATTTTTTATTTCTTACTCTGTGCTCTCCTCTCCACAGATGTTCAGTTAATAATTCAACATTAAATACACACTGTTTGGTTTTGGTTTCTTGCTTAAACAAATTAACAAAACTACTTAAAATTCCTCTATCCCATCCAAAAGTTTGGAGAAGAGGCAGAGGAACAAAAAGCTACAGCCCTATAATTTATTATCAGCATGAAAGAAATATATTAAAAGTATTCAAAATTTGTATGAGAGCTGTGTATTACTAAGACTACAATAGTAAAACAGCTTGATCCAATGATTGTTCTACATATGGCATTACTAGAAAGAAAATAAAGTTACGAGTAAGTGGGGTTTTTGGAAATTACATAGTAAAAAAATGTGGAATCCTAAGTAATTTATGTTCCATCAGCTTAACAAAATATTAAATATATTTAGAAATTGATATATTATCTCCTTAAATACACGTTCTCTTTTACATGTCTTTTAATTCTAAAATCACTCAATTTTCTTATGTTTTCTTTATATATATTCCCATTTTGTGACAGCAGTGGGCTAAAATCTTCAAGCCTTTCTTTGGATTTACAAATACAGAAGCTGAAGAACCGATTCCTGACACATGAGATGTCTAAAAGAACCTAAAGATGCCTTTGATAAAAATTTCCATTCTCTAAGAAGAGCTCTGTAATCTTATCAGCTCACACTGATGAGGCTAGGTAAGTCTTCTGAGAACTAGACTATAGAACTGCATGCTTGGACATTAATCTGTCAACATAGTAGAGTACATACACAGGGATTTTAATATTTTCTTTTATTTTTGAAGTATTTCCAGATAGAGAATAGGATGGAAAAAAATGTATCTAGTTCAGCCAAACCACCTTGATCCTTCAATCTGAAACTATGACATGGTCTGCAAGATGCCTATAATGACACTGAGAGGGAGAAATCTGGGACATACTAGGCTGATCTGTATTTTGGAAGATAATATTTCTTTATAATGAAATATGGAGTATAAATTAAGGAAATGTAATTTATTGTAAATCTTGAAATATGGACAAAATGGTGGCAGGACACAAATTCTCAGAGAATTAAGGAATACACGCCTCTCACCTGTAGGTTACTGGTTCAAATTCTGTCAGATGAAGAGTGACAGAAAATCAGTGCAAGCCAGTGACAGTTTTGTGAACTACATGTGGCCAGGTAAGGAATCCAAGAACAGACCATGTTATAGTATAGTTCCTGATGAGGAAAAGCTTGTGGCTACAGCACAAAAGAACGAAATATGGACAACAACCCTTCTATCTTAAAGACTCATATTATGAAAGTATGAATTCAAAAGCACACACTAGGCATTATTTGCATAGTAGATTCAAAAGGGTTTTTTTGCCTTTGAATGTTTTTTACACAGGGATACACATACAGAATCAATGTCACCATGCACCGTATTCCAGAACTCTACAGGAACTCCTCTGCAGAAATCCCTTTCTCAGTCTAGGGAAATACGTCCACGTCGCAAAAATATGTGCTTTAATAAATGCTATTCTCCAATTATTATTCTTTTTTTAAAAAAAGCAATAAAGAACAACAACAAAAACAGTTAAAAAAACCCTATATTGTTATGAGAAGACAGAATATTGTAATATCACTTTACCAATATAAGGATGATATAATTAAAGTTGGTTGTGGTTTTTGTTTTGTTTTGTTTTGTTGTTTTTTTGGGGGGGTAGGAGGTTGCTATGTTATTGCTAGGATTTTTAAATATTTAAAATCTTCAAGAAGCTAAGACTTTTTTAGGATTATTTAATGAAACTTGGGAAAGGAATAAAGAAAAAGCAGATAAATGCTGGTAGGTTTTCTGAGTTTCTTTTTTAAGAAGAGCTGATAATTACTTGACAGGAATTTTTCAATTCTGTATTAAAATTCTTCATTCTAAAAGTTTGTTTCCAGTATACTTCAATGAGTGATTACTTACAAGTCATTTTAACTCCCAGGAACCCCAATATGCAACTTTTAGGTGCTAGTGTTGACAGAGCTGCAGGAAAAATGTCCAGGAAACAAATTTGTTGCTGCAGTAAATCACACCACATTCTAAATGTAATTTCCCACATGGGCCAGACTTTTTGAGAAAATAGAAAAGCCAACTCTACCACCTACACTGTAGATAATGTGAAGGATTCTACTAATACCATCTGGCAGCATAGTTAAAAAATTAAATTGTTTAAGTCATCAGAATGTAAATGACATATTTTTGGAACAGATATAAGTAGTTCCCAAATTAAATAAAATTAATAAGTTAGAGGATAATAAACGATCCAGAAAATACAGTGACAATTTATTCATACTGTATGCATTGCTGTCCTTTTCTTATTTTCACTTTTAACTGTTTTCAGATTTTTGTTTCAGAACCTCAGTCGTAGCTAATATAACACAGCCTTCCACAAACTTTACTTAAGGTAACATTCTGTGTATTTTTAAAAACATCAGACATCTACTCAGTGAAAACCCTTGGATTTTTACTTGCAGTTATTCAAAAATTAATAGATCTTCTAACTGAAGTACCTAGCTATTCAGCAATCTTTATTTTCTTATAGCTTGAAGACAAATCTACAAAGAAATCACTGCTTTATTTTTTGGTCAGACACAACCAATTCTGCTGTAGCTGAGCTGTTTTTATTCATAAAACTTTCAGTAAGTTGAGGCTAAGGAGTACTTGCAATGCGTTTAAAAAATGAAAGATACCCTACCTAGTCATAACTCCACCCATCCCCCCGATACATATTTTTTTGTGTGTGTGCAAAAGAGCAAACTAATTTCTAATACCCTCTGAATTCAAAATGTGCATTCTTGCAAAATATCTTGTCAAATCACCCCAAACTTTGGACATCTGTATCAATGGAAGCTGTCTCCCCAATACTGGACAATAATATTAAACACCTGCTTTTACAGCCTACTGGATGACTATGGCAGCTTTTGACAGACAGGACTGTCAAAACCACCAAATTACAAACCAAGTTAATCTTGGGTGAGTTAGAAGAGATGGAAAGAGTTAAAAAGGATACAAATGTCTGCTTATATGTAAGCAAGTATAAATCATGTAGCACAGTTATTTCCTGGCATCTTTTTTATAATGTGGCTAGAGACTGATGAAATACAGGACCAGCCATAGTAAATCTGATAACTGGTTCTATCAAGCCCAGATTTCTGTCCGTGCTGGATGGAGGAAGACCATTTGTAATTCATTTATGGCTAGAATAATGAGTTAGCTTACATTTTAAGGAGAGAAGAGTAAAACAAGTTATATAGAAACAAGATATACTCCTTGTCAGAGAGATTCACCAAACATTCCAGTAACTTCTGCTAACACCAACAACTAGGAGTCCCAAACAATGCACTTGGAGTGGAAATCACTGCCACATGTTAAATGTATTTAGGATGTGATGCAGAAGGGCAAGATTAGTGCAAAAATTCCAAAAATGTTCAGAGAAGGAGATAACCCCTAAAGAATTCCAGCTCCACACAATAAAGGTGAAACTGCTCTGCTCAGGTTTCTCTGGACTGACTGTAGCCACATCTGTGTTGCTATTCCCATCACTAGTTTCACACACAGCTGCACCAAAACCTAAATGAGAGGAGAATCAGAGGACCCATCTGTGTTTAGCATAATATCGCCGCGGGCACTGGAGTGGCAAACATGCAAATGAGCTGATTAATCAGGAGGTAATTATGCTTGGGTTACTCTTTCTGTTACAGGAATGCTTTGATAGCAAGATTAGGTAGTATACACTGGAGCAGTTCATAGGAGAGAATGTTCCAGCATCTTGGGAGACATTTTGAAGTCCTTTACAAGCCTATTTCCTGTAATATTTAAATGAATGTTGCATTTATGAGAATAGGTTTGTATGTCATTAACAAAGCAAATCTTGACAGTGAGAAGCAAGTCCATAAAACATTGATTTCCAAGATAAAATATCTACATGGCACTCTTCAACTGAAGTAATTCCCCAGCACAGAGTAAAGCCTATTTACTAATTTCCTTAACTGATTCTTAGATCTTTCCTTTTCTTAGAACTGTGCTTCTGCAAAATGGAGCAAGCATCACTAAGCAAGATGGACTGAGCATAATCACTGACTATGCAAAAAGTCATGGCTTTGAATTCAGGTGGGCTCAGGCAATAGGCAAAAAAAATATATTGCAGAAGAAGAATTGTTAACCTGGAGCACAAGGGTAAGAGAATGACAGATTTAGATCTTCAGCTTTGAGAGACCTGTTACTCTAGAGGGTGTTCAATGATAGTAATCAAGGAAAGCTATCCCACTATGAGATCAGTCTGGATTGCAGATTGTCTTACATTCTCAGCACTTGCTGTGTAAGCAGAAGGAATTGCTGGAGCAGGGCACATTCTGTGATGGTACTGAAAATAAGTATATTCACCACTGCATGTTCTTGTATTGTTCTCAGGTGTTCAGAATAGAGCTGACATTTTAACATTCACTTCCATATACTGTTTAAGTCCCTGCAAGCTTACGTGCATGCACATCCTACATCTGACTTCCACAGGAGGTGACTCCCAGGGTCAGCAGGAACAACACTCATGCCTGAGCTAATGATAGAAGCACTTCAATGTTTAGCTGCACTGGTAACCATAAATCCCTATGGACTGAAGGCTATGCTATCTCTATCAGTTAGGGTTACTTTACCTGCTGAGAAAATTCAGTACGCTCAACTGAAAATACCTGTGGCTCTGTGCAAGACCTGCTCTGGCTGCTGCACCAGCTGGGCCATAGGCACTGCACAGGGGTGTAACCATGATGACACATGGGCACCATGGTGATGTTTGAGCCTCTCCCCTCGACAGTTCTGTGGATTTCATTTGCCAGCTGGCAGGGCAAAGGGCAGCTCCCTGCAGAACTGGCTGCCAGCACAAACCACAGTCAGACTGAGACAGTAGGCATTGAAAGCGAGTTGTCTGCAGTAGGAACTCCTGGTTCTGATCCAGAGGGTCCAGCTGTGTCCCCAGGCTCTCCTGATCTTCTGGGTCAGGATAAAGGAGCAGCGTGGGCATAAAAAACATGGATGAAAAGGATGTACTAACTTATCCTCATCAGGAGGAAATCAATGTTTACCTCATGCTTCTTACGAGGAGAGCACACACAGAGGCACTATTACCTCCACAGCCTCTACTTTTCCTGAGAAACTCTGGGTACTGGTTGAAAGCCACCAATTTAAGAGCATTTGGTGGGGTCAGAATGGAAGCTGCATTGTAATTGACCAAGAAATCTGTCAGGTCGAAGTTTTGGGAAAGAAGGGATCTTTGACAGTGCTTGAGACAGAAAGCATGAAGAGTTTTATTCGTCAACTTAATATGTACGGATTCACAAAAATGCAGTGTGACTCCAGAAGATCTCCCTCGCTTCCCGAGTTTCTGGCAGAGGAAGAGGCATTTGTGGTTCACAGGAAGGTACATCAGCTGCTGCACACATGAACCAACTCTCATAATATTCAGGTAAAAGAGATGGAGGTTACAATAAAATAAGCCTCAGTATCAGAGGAGATGAAAATGACGGTAAACGTTCTGATCCTAATTTCTTCCTCTGGCTGTTTGCAGGAATTTTAGAGGTAGCATTGCTGAGTACTAGAAATGTGGGAAAAATATATTTGGGTTTTATCCAGTGAGTCTGAACCCATGGAACAGAAAGATAAATAAATGCGAATATGATGAATCTATTTATTTCAACATATCTTGCTAAGTCAGTATAAGTTGTAAGTTTAAACTGACCAATAGACATTTTAATACCCATGTTTGTCTTTAGCAATTAAAAGTTGAAGTTTCTGAATCTCACTGTCTGTCAAATCACAATTCTTCTCCTTTGTAATTTCAGTTACTTTGCTACTACAACCCATACTTCAGGAACAATCACCCAGATCTGCTGGAACTCTGCAAGCACAGAGTCATCCAAAAGAGAAGAGCTGTGGCTGCCCCCAACCCACAGGAACAGCTGAATGAGGAGCTCCCAAGGAGCAGCCCAGATGCCCAGCCCATGGAGAGAATGGCTGCTGGGCCAGAGAAGAGCCTGCTGGCAGCAGATCCACAAGGAGGCACACAGACAGTGCCATCCATGGGGCCTCCACCCTAGCACAGCACCCTAGCACGGAACCCACTGCACAGAGCAGGAACAGCAGCACCCATTTATAGATTTATAACTTCGTACTTCATAGACAGATATTTCTGAAAATAGCATGTCTGAATAATATACCTTCTCTGTTGCCATGTCCTTTTCATTCATTCAGGTGAAATCTCAGATGACATTTTTATTTGTCTTAAAAAATAAGTAGAAACAATAGTTCTCTAACATCAGGTTAAGAGTTTTCTGTAACAGTGAAGCTCTAGACACTTAGCCATTGAGAGTAAAAGATTGGATGATGTTTGCATTCCACATGCACTGAGAATGCTCTTCCTAACAATGACTTCAGAGGGAAAGTAGAGACTAAAAGCAACATTTTAGTTACTGAAGACTCAGAAAGAGAATGCCACCTTCGTAGGATGACCGCTCACAAGATCCTGCTCTACAGTGTCAGGCAATAATAACACTTAGTTTAAGTTCTGGGCTAACATTTAGCAAGAGTCTGAGAAACCAAGTGCTTTGGAGAGGCCTTCTCTGGAAAATCAGAGAAAACTGTTCAGAAGACCTGGAAAAATATTTGTCTTTTTTCGTTACAGAAAGGGTAGAATGCTAAAGGGTAAATTTGACAACTCTCATTTCTTTAACATTCCAAATGTTATGCATTGTACCAAGAAGGCACTGCAAGAAATAATTGAAGACAGTGTAAGGAAGCACTGTCACAGCCTGACTGCTGCCCTGGTTCCCTTTGTAGAATCATAGAATTGCTCAGGTTGGAAAAGACCTTAAAGATCATCAAGTCCAATTTCAATCTAACCATACTACTCTAACTGTAACAACCCTCCGCTAAATCATGTCCCTGAGCATCACATCCAGATGGTTTTTAAACACATTCAGAGATGGTGTCTCAACCACCTCCCTGGGAAGCCTATTCCAGTGCTTAACAACCCTGCTTGACGAAAAGCTGGTGACATACTGGGTCTTTGCACTTTAAATGAGCTCCCTTCTATTCAGAAACTCTTCAGTTCACCTGGGTGTATAAGCATTAGCTTGTTTCCTACAGCATGCTACATGAACTTGGGAGCTGATGGAACACTGAAATCCAGCGTCAAATACAGAGCCTCTTTGTAAGGGAAGAGGCTTCCCGTGCTCACAGCTGCTTTCCAGCACCTTCCTCTCTCTTGAAACAATTCTAACATCTGTACTGTACAATGGAAGAAGAAAAGTGACAAACAAAGCTAAAAACATTCCTTAGCCACAGAAGCACTTGGGGCTGTCCATATTGTCGGCTCTGACATGCTAATGTCATTGAACATTTTTACAATTCCCTGCAATTCCCTAACAACCCAAACCAAATAGCAACCTAAATAAGTCAGCTGACTTATGTATGTGAAACAATACTAGACAACTGCTTTAATATTTCTGCTAAGTAGGCCTGTCGAGACATGTTAGAGAAACTCAAACAACTGTATTTTGTGGCATGATGAAAAACCAGCAAACTTGAAGTTGCAGTGTACCATTACTTGGGCTTTTTTCTACTTCTTGCACAGTGAGATGAGTTACTGAATAGGCCAGTAATGTCGAGCCTAGACTTTTCTCTTACACAGAGTAAGAGTGTGGATCAAGTGCATTTCAAACACCAGGTTTTACTTGAAATAAAACCTTCATCTCTTAACTCTAAACCAGAGAAAACTTCACATATAGAAAAGACAGAAAAGCAACGTAAAAAATAACTGACGATTCCCTTTAACCTCTTTGCCTTTGCATATGTGCCTTAGACCTTTGCTTCGTGCACTCTGTGACTTTTTTAGTAAAACTATTCTGCCTGGCCTGCGGTGATCTCTGGGAGCTTCTGTATCCACAATTGGCTCTAATTGATTCTTTTTTCTGCTTATCCTTTTCCTGCCACCTATCATTTGTAATATGTTCTTTTCATTCAAATAATAACACCTTGTGAACAAAAGCAAGTAAGGTAATTATTGTTCATCAAGTTCCTGAAACAAGAAATATCATCAATGAAAACCCTTGCATGATTTGAAATCTCAGCAGAGCTTTCACATCAGGTGTGTTAAAAAATAACCCCAAAAATAAGATGAACCAAGGAATGAAAGACAGTTAAATTATCATATTAAGTAGTACTCCACAACCATGAATTTTGCCAAAAGTGGATTACAGGTAACACACATTTGTCTGTATAATACCAGTAGCACACATTTTGTTTTGTATTATAAAATTTTGATACAGTTCTAGAGAACACAATTGCAGTAATAAATCCAAAAATGAGGTTACCGTCCCAGAGCTTTACATAAGCAAAGCCAGGATTTTTTTTTTTTTAAACTAAGAAAAATCAGTGGGGCATAAACAAAGATTTTATGTAACACATCTGACAAGATTCAGCAATTAATAAGTTTTTACCGTTTCAAAGTAGCAAGTTTGCCAAAAGGATAAAACTCAGCACAATGGCAAGACATCTTAGAAAATACAAGGCTCCTGGATTATCTTTCTTTTCATGGACCATGTATAAACTATGCTACTTTTAATATGTGAAGCATTAAATGTATCCTTTATTCAGACATAGCTGCAGATTAATTGTGAATCTAGTAATTCATTGCACATTCCTTAGGTTTTCAAATCTCCTTAAAATAATAATGATGTGATTAAAATGACTATGAAATAACATAATTAAACCTTTTAGGTGATCTTTAGAAGCTTCACTAAAGTACTCTGCAGGCACTCAAGGCATGAGTATGTACCTGAAAAGCATACTAAAATGTACTATTTTAGTATGTGTTTTTTTTTTCTTTTTTTTTTTTTTTAAGAAAATCTCTAAAAAGACCATTTCTGCTATTTTATTTTGATTTCATCATGTGTACCTTTCATATATCTGGAGCAGATAGAAATATAATGCTGACATAAAAACATCAAGGACTCAGCAACGCTTATTAATATGTTCCAACAAGAGTACAATTACAACAAATTTTGGGGTGTCTTTTTTTCTGAAAACGGTAAAATTTGTCATTATTTTTAACCTAAATAAAGAGTTGCTAGACTGTAAAGAGTTATTATGAAAATTGTAATGACCAAACTTCAGGAACAACTGGATTGCTTAATATTTGCTAATTATTCTGAAATTATGTGGAATGAAAGCCTCATCACCATAATGGCCCATGGAAGGCTGCCCTCAAGTGATTTTTTATAAGCAGCTTCTGATACTGTGACCAAAAAGTGCTGTTGATTTGACTGTGCATTTAACAGACCAGACAGAATGCTCTTTTAGTTTACTCATGACAGAGGCCCCAAAGGAAGATCTGGCATTTGTTCACCTTCTCACATGTATTAGAGTTTAGGTCCTCTCAGTTATATACTGTTTACAATGTGCAAATATGCTAATGGAAAGACATGAAATGGTCTGTACAATTCTCAGCTTGGGCAGCATCTGATGCTCAGCTGTGCCTTTCATTCAGTCCAGCTGGTGAACTTCAGCAACACAGCATTTATTGTCTAAGCAAACTACATACTGAACATCTAATCTCATACCATCAGTAGTATCAAGGTTTTGTTTCCTCTCTTATGGCTGGATTTTAATAATGAAAAACTGGAAGAAAATTCTTAGGCCATCAAGTATGGTCTCTTGATATTATGGAAAACCACATTTTGTAATCCCTTAAGTAAACTGATCAAGCTCTCTCAAATCTGTAATATTTTTATGACCTTCAGAGATGGCGGCAGCAAGCTATATTTATTTTGTTATACACTGGATGAACGCTTCTTAGCTTTTATTATAGCCAGAGACTTATTCTCCCAGCAACAAGCACAATGGATTTTAAGAAAAAAATGTACCCAGTGTATTAGAGGAAGTTACCCAGTTAGCCAAATTGTTCTGTCAGCTGAAAAAGTCTAATATTCTAGAATTTCTTTCAGATTGTAAACACACACCTGAAACAAAGAATCATACAAAAATTTGAATTTTATTCTGTGTTAGACAACTGGACCATGCCAAACCAGTTACCACTACAACTAGGAATGGGACCAGTCATCTAAATTTAGCTGAAAGCATTTGTGAAGCTGATCAAAGAACATACAACGAGCCACAAATCCAGTTTAATTTGATTTTATCTGATTTTTGGAATCAAGGAAGCATCCAGGCATCCAGGAAGAAAAAAGATGAACTACACACATTGCATAACAGCATCAGAAAAAAAGCCTAATGAACTAGTATTGATAACATCTTGATAATCCACCTGTATGTGTGCAGAATTTGAACTTCAATGTGTGTGATGCCCCCTCTCTAGCCAAGTCTGTATATATATTTAAAATCCAGAAATTGTAGAAGACATTTCTGATAAAATGCTAAGTAAGAACATTAAAAAAAAAAGACTAGAAGTTGTATATTTTTTTCCATGGACCATGAAGAGCTGAGAACTAATGGCAGTAGCACAAAAGACATTCATTAAATAAAGAATGATGAATAGAACATTTGCTTATATTTTCAGATCACGCTTTTGCGCTGTTTAGAAAGCTGTCTTGAGAAAAGCAAGCACTTGCTGTACTACAATTGCAGAACAACAGCTTTATTTGCGGTCTCATGAAATATTTCCTATCTTGTTGACACACAAATGTCTGTGCTTCTTGTTGAAAGACAAGCTGGAAATCAGGATTTTGGACCAGAAATTATGAAATAAAACAGAGTAAAAATTATGCCTGTGGCAAGCACATGCTCAGTTTTTAGTATGTAGGATCCACTAAGGCTTTTTTAACTGTAAGCTAATTACATATATACAATAGCCTTCTTGAAAAAGACTGACCTGGAAGAACAAAGCAGCACCAGCCTCAGCACCTGACTGTGGGGGAAGGGCAGCAGGAGTCTGTACTGCGCTGGGCTGGCAAGGCCAGCTTCTGAAGAAATATTCAGAAGATCAAGCTCAGTTTTTTTCCAGAGATGGCGATGCGCTGGAGACAAGAAGACATTTTGCCTGGTGGCTGTTACTGTCAATCTCTGGACTTGGCAAAACAGTTTGGCAGCAGTAGTTGCAGCAAGTCTTCTGTTTACCAGTTTTTCATTGTACTACATCTAAAACATTCATTTACATTTCAAGCATGATGATATCATTCTAATGCAGCAGTGGACATGGTCACTTTGACCTTAGACTCTTGTTTCATCCAAAAGCGATAGCTAGGAGTGTAGAGGAACACACTGAACGACCTCACAGAAATTTCACCTCTGTCACTGCTCTGAAATATTCCAGAAATATTTAATAACTAAGTTATACTAGCCTTATAGTTCTAAAACTGTGAAAACTTCTGGGAAAAAAACAAAAAAAAAACAAAAAAAAAACCAAAAAACAAGACTAAAAACAAGGACGAACAGCCAAATTTGGGGCATTGCTGCTCTTGAAATACCAGCTCCAACTTTTCTTGAGAAATAAAGATATCTCACCCAGAAATCAGGCTGTATTTGTTTTGCAATTTGAGTGAGTCAGCCACATAAATATTTAAGTTTTAATTCAATTGCCTCTCCTGCGGTCGATGAGTCACTACGACTCTGATATCTGAGGAGTCTCGCTAGGGGAGGTCCTGGAAATGTGTTATGGCTCCCAAGTGGGTTCCAGCCGGAAAGTCTGCGAGCTGCATGTTTAAAATGTATAAACTTATTTTCCTTTCATATACTCAAAATATATGTAATGAAGTAGAATGTGTTTGCTTCCTGGACAGCAAACAATCTTTCAGCCAGAAAAAATGTTTACTTTGTAAATAGTATTTTCTTTTCAGAACACTGTTTTAGCAATAGATTCCATGATGAAAAACAGTTTAGGTCATAAAAGACCTGAAAGAAATAGAATCTGTAACACTTTTCCTTCTCTCTAAACTCCTGACGTTAAACTTACCAGAAGTTACAGTCACTCTAATGTGCTAAAAATACAGTGGACACTTTATACAAATGGAAGATGCAAGATAATTTCAACGCCTTCAGTTAAATAGGGAGTATTATGAATCTTTCTATGCATAAGTAAAATGAATATGAAGCTGCAAAAAGAGACTAATTAAAAACTGAAAAGCTACATTCCATTGGTGTACACATTACAAATCAAGTGGGGCAGATAGTTATGACTACAGCATAAAAATAATTAATGAGAAGTTGTAAGAGAGGCACTCCCTTTCCTACATGACACTATAATATTCCTGTAACCTTCTTGAGTCATTTTCCCACCAGTTTGCACGAAATTTGCCATGATTTACTGACTTCTGACCATTCTGATTTTGACATACACGGCATAAATACACGGCCAGTATCAGAGAAGCAGATGGACACTAAGTTCAGTCCTGTCATGACTTCAGCAAAATTCATCCACAGAGATAGATGTAAGAGACAGCTCCAAGCCAATGACAACGCAAAATAAATAAATAAATAAATAAATAAATAAATAAATAAATAAATAAATCTTAACAACCTCTGTGGCCCTGTGAGCCTTGCAGCCCCTCAGAGACTCCTGACCTTGGCTGTGAACGAGTTCAGCTACTTTGCAGATGAAAAGTAAACCCGCTGCAGATGTCCCAACACGCTAAAATTCCCAGGTCTCCAGCCACAAGTTGAGAAGTCTGTGCACATGTATTCCCCACAGCCAACATCTGACAACTCCCAGTCCTCAGAAAGAAGGTCTCTACACCTTTCATGGGGATGAAGCCTGAATGAGCACAACTTTGTCCACAGCTGCAAGCACGGAAATATTAGGTGTGAGCACACTATTATTAAATCTTCCCCTCAATAATCGTGTTTTTTTATACCCTCAATCCAAATTTTACACTCATACATGAAATGCAAGGCTTTGCAAATAAACTGCATACTTACACCCAAAACACAAAAAAAATGTTTTTGTTTCAACTTCACTAGCATTGTGAATCTAGAATGAGTGTTTACTTGAAGTCCCAGGCCTCCATATGTTGGTTGGTAGGTCTTGTGTCAGCTTGGATCTACCACTAGATTATGACATCTATTAAAGAAAACACTATTCTCACCCATCAGTGGGACAGGAAAGATAGCAAAGGATAGAAATCCAAAGGAAACCTACTTTTACAATATGCAAAAAGACTCTTTTAATGTATGTAGCAAATTTTGTTCATGCAATCCTTTTTCCTTTTTTCTTTTCTACTGCCAGCCTGTATTAATGAGGTGGTGAATATAGAGGGAAATGACACACTGCCTACATATGTAATTTCAGAATAAGGGTTCCAGTAAGGAGTCTGAGCATAAAGTCCTCCACATACTTCAGGTTAAACCCATCAGCTCTCTTCTCTAATGGTTGTTATACCGGATTTTTTTCTCCACTTTGCCATAAGGATATCGATTTTCTGGATGCTACATTACTCTTAAAGACATATTTTTCTCAACCATTGCATCATGGCATCCACCTTCAAAATCTTTTTTTTTTTTCTTTTTTCTTTTTTTCCCCCCAAGACATTGACATGGGGTCACTTTCCTGCTGCTACCTCGAACATACGGATTTTCAGAAGGGGGAATACGTGCCATGGGTAATTTCATGGACACAGAACGGCAGCATGTCACCAACGCCTCAAACTTAGCAGTTAACTGTAGTTGCTGTGAGGCTGTTTTTTATCACTGGTGTCAAATTCACAAGAAAATCACCACAGAATGTCTTTAATGTTGGCTATAGTTTTCAGTTCTGGAAAGTATCAGAGCGATGCAAGGCAATGGATCCCTTCCCACATACAGGGATTCGTCTTCATAAGATGGAGCTACAATGGATGTGCTTTAGTTCACAAACTAAAATTAAGTTTTAAAGAAAATAATCAGCTTACTTTTTTTTTTTTTTTCTTTTGCTGATTTATTGTTCAAACCTCCATGGGGACTTAGGCCACCACAGACTGAAGAAATGAACTGATATCATATCATCACTCAGGTCCTATAAGGACACATCCACTTTTTCCACAGCGTCCATACAAAACAAAACACTCAGCTTCAGATAATTGTAACCTATTCTGTTACTCCCCCTAAATAACTTCTATTCATTAAAAATACTGATCTACAGTATAATCACATATAAATTAGCATTATTCCATTAATAATTGCAGATACCGTCAAATTTACAATACTGAAGTAACTAATTTTGTAAGAAAATATTTATAATAAAAAGGGTAGCAAAAAAGTATCTGAATGTGACTTACTACCACCCTAGCAAGTGTAGGGATCTTAAATGCAGTAATTTGGCAAGATTTGACATACAGTAGTTGTATTTTCCCAAAGGGAGAGCCATAATCTGGCCTGATCTGTCTTGGTTTTGTAAGTATGCCAAATATGACACAGAATAGATGTGAATAATTATCTGAAGAATTATGTATACATGTGTTTCCATTAAATAGTCACAGTCTGCCCTGTACAAATTATTCCAACAACAGCCATCTTATTGGGCAGTATGAAATGAAGGAACGCAGAGAAACATCGCAGAGGCAATGAGGTTCCACCAAGTACTAAACATAAAAATAATAATAATAAAAAATCATAGCTGGCTTTCACTTCCCTTTACTTCTCTTTTTAGAGAGATTTCTAAATCACTTTCTTGCTCAGATTCTCCTTTATCCATGTCATAAAACTGTACCAAAGCATTTATGACTTACAAAACCAATTCATGCTTTTTAAACCAATGGCTATATGATTTACAAAAAATGCATAGCCATTGCTTTGAAAATTAAATAACAAAATTTCAACTTCTGAAACAAATTTTAAATATGTAAGAAGTGAATTACTATTAGCAATGTTAAGTAACAAACTTACAAGGAATTCTGCATTTTCATGGGCAGCTTCCTTCTAAGATGCAAATTCTTTTAAAATTTCTTTCCAACTACAATAACAGAATATATATTTTTAAATTCTTGTACAAGGAGTACAATAGCTTTCCAAACTGAGCTATAGGCATAATGATCACAGAAAATCAAAATCATTGCAGTTGAAATGAAGTTTAAAGATTATATGCTAGAAGATACAGCACACACACAAAAATGTACTATGTGCATTATCAGATGATAATTCTCAATTAAGCTTGAGCAAAGCAGAGTTTCAGACACCTTACAGGGCAACCTTCTTGTGGCTACAAAGGAATTCTAGAATTCCTTAGGTACAGTTCTGATTTTTGTGTCTTGGAGACGATAGAAAACAATTGCTTTATGGTTAATCACTGAAGTCTTTAGAACGCCCTGCTGGAGAAACTGCTACTGCCATCTGTAGTGAAACTGTATAGGCATAACTAAAATGGAGCACAAGATATTATTCTCTTTTAAACTCAGACCTGCTGGAGTAATTCCTGTGAACAGCCACCTGCTCCTGTAAGCCATTTGTTCCTTTGTAAAATAGATGTAAGTTCCGTCTAAGCTTCTGAATGAGAAATTCATTACACTAGCCAGCTATTCATGCAGTCACCTCATTGTGTTAATTACTTATCTTGCTATATTTCAAAATAATAAGTAGTGATGGCGTGTCATTCAGATGCCATCACTCCAAACAGATACAGTTAAAATACTTAAACTGCAAGGTAGATGAATGCAAGAGAATGGCATTATAAAGATAGATTTTTTAAATTTTCCACATTCTTTTGAACTATACATTATCTTAGCAGCCATGACTGTCAGGAATTTTCATACTTCATGCTATTATACCAGTCTGATCAACATCTCCAAAGCCAAAGCTCAACTCTGTATTTTTTTTTCCCCCAAAGGGAATGACATCATTGTACCACTTGGAGACACAACTAGTCGCTTCCATCAGATGTTGTGATGACCCTGTGGATCCAGACTTCAGCTGTTGCCATGCTGAATTGCTATGGCTCCTCTCATAGGGCCACATTTCATGAGGTCATATTCCAAAGCAGATGAGAAAAACAAACTTTAAAGTGTTTTTTGCATATCTCATAGAATGAATTGTTTCCTTCTGGATACATAATTGATAAATCAGGTAATTAAAAGTTAAAATAAGATGGGATATTCTGACCACATACTATAAACAGACAGCATGTGGTATACATCTATATTATGTTAGGGGAAAATATAAAGAGTAAACCAGCAGGAAGAGGTGTAGTCTGTATCTACAAGGATAATCCTTGTTGCTGTAGAATCCTGCTGGGACTGTGGACCAGAAGTGAAACCCAGTACTTCCTACCAGTCCCAGATGCACCACAGGAGCTGGAAATATGGCCAGGTCTCAGTGCCAACTATTGGCACTCACTCACGGCATTGCACATGTGCCAAGAACACTTCAACGCCAGTGTAGGAAGAGAAAGCATGACTTTGTGTCACAAGCTAAATGAAAGTAAAATTCAAAATTGCGTGATAGCCAAATCCAGTAAAACAGAATCTTAACCATGTTCCAACTGTAAATACAAAACGTTTCCTTCAATTTAGAAAGTCTCAAATATATGAATGTCCATGTTGTACGGTTTCTAAACATATATAGTCCCCCAGTGCCCTTCTATTGACACTGTAAACTCACTTTTTACCCTAGCACTTTGTTCCTAGGAGTTAACCCCAAACAAAAGATAAAGTAATAGAGGAAATATCTCTTTATGAAGAATACTCAGCTATTTTCTGCTCATGTGACATTGCCTTCCAAGGGATAGAACTAAAAACGATAGAAAGGAAAAAAAAAAGTGTACCTTTTAATCACCAAAACACAGATAGTAAATCAAAGCTATGAATTCAGTAGTGCATCTTTGAAAATGTAATTTAATGCAATGGATAGATTTGATGCTAGAAATACATCATGTGCGTTTGATGTTTGTGATGTGAAATATGTGTTTTCAACCCTGCTGACTGTGGCCTTCCTGTCACCTCTTATGGAAAGAGTAGTTTTAATCTTTTTCAGCTTTTACTATTTCTATTGTGTGCTCTGAGTAAGGAGATGAACATTCAGGCCCAGCTGGTTACAAAATCACATCCATCAGGTAATTTTTTAAGTAGTAACAACATCACTATTACTTTTTTATTAAACAGTAGGTAGTATATATCTTCAGTATTAATTTTTTTAACCCTAAGATATTGTTCTTTTATCTGTGCCTAGATGTTTAGGTGAATTTATTTCTAGACACTAGTTTTAATACTTGAAAATGCAATAGAAGTGAATTAGAAAACCTTCTTTAGCCACAAAGGTAAGGATCTGTGAGGATCCTGCATTTTTGAGCCTACTGCCAGGCAACAGCCTTACACCTAACAAGACCCAGGGCCATGCCACAAAGCGTTTGGTTCACTTGCACATGTAAAAACACCACACATAGTCCCCTGCATAGTGGCACACCAGGGACTGGCAAACATGGGTACAACTCCTCCTGCTTTGGGAGTGGCTGGTTGCCAGCAAAGTCCTGCCACACTGCTTTCTTTTAGACTCAAGTACCTACAGATTCCAACACTAAAACTGTCTTTCAAAGCCCTCTCCCAGTCACCATCTTTATTAGTTTAATTCCTTTGTTGTTTTGTTGTTGTTGTTGTCTTGTTTTGTTTTTCAAAAACTGAATGAAAGTAAAAAGATTACCAAGTCACCTCTAATTAGCTGCACAAGTGGTTTCTGACACTGCCATATACCATTTTTACACTTAGGATGTCATCTCAGTGAACTCACCCTTCTTACTCACTCACAGTGACTACCACATCCCTATTTAAGCTGTCAGGCATTCATTCAGGAATACCCACATTACTGTTATGCAACAATCCCAAAATGATGCCTCACAAAAGGAAGCCTGTAATACTGGTATCCCTCAGTCGCCCTGCTCTGCAGGGGCTTGATGGAAAGCAGGACAGGCAACGTGCTTATGCTTTTCCACATCACTTTGATAAAAGCCACGACGTTGAGGAGGGAAGTAAGATACATGAGGTGATTTGGTTAAAATTCAGTAATCATTTCAAGCATCTTTAGTATGAAAAGCAGAAAATGTGCTATATCTTCTCTTCAGTGTATAAATAACCAGCACCACTCTACTCTTCTCCAGGAAAAAACACATTTCAATACATTTCAACCCAAAAGTTTCTAAATTATTTTGCTAATAACAATTTTTTTCATTGAGCACATCTCCACAGCTGAGATTAATAACGGATAGAATATAGATAGAATCAGCTAGCAGTGAGAAACTCTCTAAGGCCACCTTCTCCTCCCCAGTAACTAGTAAGACCACCATGACTGGGGATTAGCATGATGACATCAAGACTAAAGATCCAGTTTTTCTGTTTCACCTTGAAAAAGCACTTTGCTTCTAAATCAGATCTTCAATTGTAAGTATTGACACTTTCTCTTTTTTATCAATAAGGCATGCATGTTTGTCAAATGCCATAGGTAGAAAAACCATTAAAGTGCATTAACATAGACACATCTGTTTTCTAGTATGGATGACTTAAAGTGAACCCACTTCACTCATTGGCACTTTACTTTTACACAGACATGCACACACATCCACCTCTTTCTAAAGTATTTTTCACAGGTTTGTGTGTTTGCATTTAGTTTGAGAACAATGGAAGTAAAACATTTCCACTGAACTGTGTAATAATCTCCTTAGAGATTCTCTCTGAAATACATTATCTCAAAAGAAAGCATGGATTTTGCTTTGTGTGTTTTTTTTTTTTTCCTTTCTACCTTGCTTTCTTCTGATATCACATTAACTGTCATTTATGTACACAATTCTAGTTATATTTTGTTTATGGCTTTTCAGCAGCTCTGTAATCCTAGAGGATGAAAATATTTTCCATTTGCCACAGTGACACGTGCTGTGGAGAGAAAATATGGACAGCTGCAGGCTTCCCTAATAATGGTATCGGATAACACAGTGTGCAGGATTTCAGTTTATCATTTTTCCTTAATGGAAAATGCAGATCTGCTTAGACATCTCAAGTGAGAATCTACACAGACCATGACACTCTGAATCAGAAGCAAGTGCTCCAAAATAAGTAGTATCTACAGTGGCTTGCAGAGGGATTGTCACCAATATTGATTCAGCCTGTTTTAGCCATCTTCTTCTGAAAGAGACTTGCTGGCTTTAAATTAGCCATACGTGATGTATGCAAGTTCAGTTCTTTGCAAATAAAAACCTCTTCAGAAGAAAAAGCAGTCTGCAGATCAATGAAATGGAGGTGGTGAGTTGCCATTCCCTTACTGGGGAACTTTCAGTATATGTCAGTGATGTATTAAGTCCATAAAAAATAAAATATCATTATTTAGGGTGTTTACTTTAGCTTGGCTATGAGAGGCATTTGTGACCTTACAGAAGTACTTCATTGGAGGTCATTATTTAGACTAAATTCCAGATACAGAAAACAAAGAGCTCTATTCATAACAACTAAGACAGCAAGGTATTCACAAGAGAAATGAGCAAGAATTTAAAAATATAGACTAAATAAGACTGTGATTCAATAGAGGTCCCAACCTAGGAAAGCACCCCTCTAAAACTAACTTTTTAAGCACATACTTATTTTCACTCTAAGTAGCAGTGAATTCAATAAAACTTGATATATACTTTAAAATGCTTTCTTGATCTGGAGCCTGGGATTCCTCTCTTCCCCTTAAACAAAGATTCCTTGATTACAGATAAGAGAGACTTTTATAGAGAGTAAAATAACCCACTACAACATCTTTAACAATCACAACTATTATGAATATCTTCTTCATGGTTCAAACTTAAAATTCTTCCTAGCAAATGGCTAGAAGCATGCAGGTTAAAAGGATCTGACTTACAAGCAACATGAAGTCATTGAACCAGCATGAAATGAGTGAGTCAAAAGGGGAATTTCTATTCCCATGGCATGCTGCAGAAACACAGCCTGCAATACCTGGAGATGTGGATAAGTAAATCATTTTTTAATCAATCTTTGTATCTTTTAAGCAATCAATCCCACTGAAAATCCCAAGCACAAAGAATAAGTAATTGCTGCAATAAAGCTATTCTTTTATGAAGGATACATCATTTTTCCTGAGGAATACATATGCATCACTTTTAACAAAAATACCAGGGGGTCTCAGCACTATTCATGTATTTGAAGATACCAACTTATGCCCTCCAAAATAACAGAGCAAAACAAGAAGGACAGAAACAGTAGAAAAGGAATGATCTTTTGAATGAGTACATGGCTCTTCACAGAAGGTATAAAATGGCATCTCAGTAATGCCAAATCAAAAAAGATTTAGCCTAGCTTCCGATAAGAGTACTTCTATAAAAATGCATTTTGAAGGACAACCTTGTTTAATAGCAATATTTAGTAACTTGAAATTATGTATATCAACCAACTTCTTCAGGGAAAGCACACATAGAAATTAATAAAATATATGCTTGACGTGCAGTACACTAGACTACAAGCAATAAACAAAATTACCACATTTACAACAGAGCGCTTATATTACAGTTCCATTTGAATTATCTCAAATCTATGAACTTCTCCAAAACAAAACTTACAGCACAATTGGACCTGGTCTTTGCATTAATCTACTGACATTGTAGTAGGATCACACTTAGACTGCCTATTTCAAGGAAGAACCAAAGCCTACAAGGAGTCAGATAGTCAACTGGAAAACAGTAGACAGTTTTCTATTGTTGGAACATTTTCTGAAGATTCAAGACTCGGAATCAGAGGGCATTTATTTCTTCCTTTCAAAACGGAGTAAAAAAAATCAAACCATTGCTTATTATTATCCCATTCTGATAGAGATTTATTCAGAAAATGCCATATCCAAAAGGAAAATTGTACTGGAAAATTAGAATCCCATACATACAGGAACACAGGGAGCTAAAAAGCATGAAACTCATTCAAAAACAAATTTCATTGCACATCAAAAATGTACAAAGTAATTGAAAAATCTTTAATCCCAGCTTGCAGTTATTTCTCTACTCTGTGAAGTATGAACTATTGTAGCAAATGGCACTAATTTTAACCATGAATCATATTTTGCTCTTGTGTTCAGGAAGCCACAGAGATTTCATTTTCCTCCTACAGCGGTATGTAGTACTACTGAATATAGATTCAGATTTCCAGATATCACTGTATCTATTATACTTGCTAACAGGATTAGCTAGCATTAGACTGGCATCCACGGGAAGCGTGATACTCGGTTAGACCTGAGGGATTCTCTCAGGAGGCATAAGGTCTAAGTTGAGGCATGCACGATTTCAAAGCAATTCTTGGTGCAATTAACTGCTTGACCTGCAAGATGAACAAGCATATTATTTAATTAATTGTCCTGCTTTTTTAAGCTATGCTGTTCATTTTTCTCGTAAGTGTGTGATAATGCACTGCCACCAGTTTTTACGGAGATGATCAAGGAAATTATACATTAAGTTGCTTGGTGATGAATCAGGACTTTATTTCATGATGCCCTCAATCTCTTCCATCAGCTCTGCTAATGTCATATCCATATGAATGTATGCGTATGTGAACTAAAAACTTAATATTGCTGCAAAGATGGAAAAAATAGTACTTCTGTTTCTTATGGAGGTTCTATATTGTTTTGTCTCTTTGATATCATAGGTAGAAAAAAAAAGAAAAATAAAGAGATTTAAAAATTATTGATACAGCAAGATATGAAAAACCCATTAATAACGTAGTAAAAATAGTTTCTTTTACTTCTAGATAACAACAAATATAGTCTGTGATAACACCTGTACAAATCTGGCCTGCAAGCTGGAACAAAAATCAATTCTCCTTCTCCCCATATGAGTAAATATTGGGATATTTTTTCCATAGATCCATACAGAAGTGTCTAACAGTTCTCTGAAGTTGCTATCTGCTTTGAAGTAAAATATGTCCTTTCCAGGTTAGTGGACAGAAGATGCATTTGCATATCTATTCACTAATGTACTGTATACACATTGAAGCACATATGCTATAATAACTGTAAGCAGTAGCTTTTAAAAAATAATGGTCATGGAACAAAAGAAAATCTTGTCTGTTCCATGCTTTGATGCATCAAATGCTTAAAGGAAATTATAATTACTTGTCTGTAACTGTTACTTCATGTAATGCGTTCACAAAAAGAAGACTTCCATTTTGACAGCCAAGCTCGTGTATGTTTTATCAGTGTACTGGTGAATCCTAGAGGTGTTAAGGGGAATCATCCTAAAAATTCTGATGTTTTAATAAGTTCTAGAGTTCTTTGCTAATAAGAAGATAAAGTTTTTAATAAACAAATTGTAACTAGAGGGTCTCTATGTTAATGTTATGTCAAAAGTTCTAGATATCTCTGTATTATATATATTATACATATTAACTTATTGTGAGATTTCACATTATTTTTATGTAGATTTTTTCTTTTTTTAATCTGATTCATCCACCTCATTTAGCAAAGAGCATGGACTCAGAAGTGGCTGTTTTTTCATCTGCAGCTTTTAATCCTTCTTGGACTATACTGTTGTACTGCTTCTTCAATAAACTTATAAAATTATTAGTTCATGCCATCTATATGAAGACCACTATAAGTAAAACATAACTGAAATGGTATTTAAATAATTAGGGAAACTAATGTCTTTACATGACCAAGCTAAGCATAAAAAATTTATGGCTTCTTGATGTTCCTATCCCTAATTATCCCAAAAGGGAAAGCATAGACCCCAGCTGCACTTTGAATTAGTCACTTAGAACAAGCTATAACTTCTTTCTTTTTTTTTTTTTTTTTTCCTCCTTTTTTTTCCCCTAAAATAGCCGCACCTTTGCATAACTTGGATGGTAACTGATGAAATAGATTTCTCCCTTTCTTTGAAAAAATGTGTACATTTATAGAACTGTATAAGTAACAGAATATTCATATAAAGGATCTAGTAATAATTTCTTCAAACTTTTTTGTCTAAACGGTTTCTCCTTGATCAATAATCTTCAGTGTGTTGCAAGTACTCTTGCTTTTAACAGCTGATGAAAGTGTAACACATTTTCAGAATGACTTAAGAATTTACTAAGTAATATATTTGAGACTACGGCAAGTAACATGAATTTAAACAGTAACATAGTAGAAATTGGACAGGGAGTTATTGCTAGAGGGATGAATGGGAGTGTTTTAGCCTTTAGAGATGAAGGAAGGCAGTCTTTGCATCTTTTCTGGTCTCAGAACTATTCTTCCCAACAGCAAGAGATTTTCTATTAAAAGCATTTTACTCTTCTCAATACTTCTCATTTACAGAGTGTTAAAGACTTTCTATGACCTTATCAAGTCTCCACTTGCTCACACTCACCTTTGCTCTGAAAAGTACCAACAAGAGCTCTCTCTTTAATTCCCTAATATAATTAAGTTAAGCTTGAAGCAACTCTTCTGTTCTGTGATTAGCTTGAAGTTTGCTGTTTCTGACCTTGGTGCCTGAGAGCCAAGGAATCTGTACTTTCCAACTGTGTCACCTAGTCTAATAAAGAATGTAAGAATCCCCAATAAGCTTTGTCCCTAGAGCCAAAACTCTCACCCAATTCCAAGTGATTTATAAGTGTATGTAATTTTTGAAAGTGGAGCCCTTCATATGCTCTGATGCTTTGAAAGTAATTTAATTATCCAGAAAAACAACCAGTGAAAACATAGTGAAATTGTCATGGAAACTTGGACACACTGAGACTCAAGAGAACTAGACCAGGAACAGGTAAATAATCCAGGGGAAAAAAAAAAAGAAAACAAAAGAAAAAAACAGAAGGTTCCTGTGAAGGTGCCTTTACCATATTGACAGGGCAGATTTATCTGTAATCGAATTTGAAGGATATAGAAGTGGTATCTCCAATCACAAAGCACCCTCCATTTACTTGGTAAGTCCAAGCGTTTTTTCATCTCACTTTGATCACATATGCTTGACCACAGGACCTCCTGATGTTGGAGGAGATTAGAAATCATCAGATTGCCACTCCCTTTCCCTTCAGCAAGTAAGTCTGATGGAGCTGAGGCAGCCAGCTGCAAGTCAGAAGAGCAGCCCTCCTCTTCTCTGATCTTTTGTGTCTTGTGATCACGAATATTCATTAGTAGTGCAGACATAATGACTGTGTAAAGCTCATTCCTATCTATCTGTTAAATATTGGAAAGACAGCCCATTTTATTTGTACAGTTCACTGATCAGCTCTTCAAGCAATGCAAAGTCACACAGAGAAGGACAAGTTGGAACTCTGACAAATGAGCCATATGTTCTGCAAAATTGTAAATGAGAGTGTAATAACATTTCCTAATGCCTACCTATCCAATAAACTTCTCTTCATAGAATCCTCAGAGAATACGGTTGGCTTTCTGGGCTGCAAGGGCACTCTGCTGATTTATGACCAGCTTCCCATCCACCATTACCCTCATGCCTCTTTTTGGCAGGGCTGCACTCAATCTTTTCATCCCCCAGCTTATATTGGTAGTGGGGGGTTGCCTCAATCCAGGTGCAAGACCTTGCACTTGGATTTGTTGAACGTCATGAGATCCACCTGGGCTCACTGCTCAAGCCTGTTTAGGTCCCTCTGAATGGCATATTGCCTCTCTGGTGTGTCAACTGCACCCCACAGCAAAAAAAAGCCCCACATCAGCAAAATTGCTGATGGTGCACTTGACCCCACTGTCAATGTCATTGATGAAAATATTAAAGAGCATTGATTCCAGCAGTGATCTCCATCCAGACACTGAGTCATTGACCACCACTCTCTGGACTCATTCCTGCAGCAAGTTCTTTGTCCACTGTTCAGTCTACCCATCAAGTCCATCTTTCCAATTTGGAGAGAAGGATGTTGTGGGGTACCGTGTCAAAGGCCTTACTGAAGTCCAGACTGATGACAAGAGTGGCTCTTTCCTTGTCCGTTGATGCAGAGACACCATCATAGAAGGCCACTAAGTTGGTCAAGTATGGCTCTTGGTGAAGCCATGCTGGTTCTCCTGTATCACTTCCCTGCTTCCACGTGTCTTAGCACAGATCCAGAAGAATCTGCTCCATGATCTTTCCTGACACAGAGGTGAGACAGATAGGTCAGTAATTCCTGACCTATCTTTGAAAATTTTTCCCTGTCTTTGGAAATGCTGCTAGCAGGTACACACACCAACACCACTGATATTCTGTTCACTACTGTGTTTGTCCATTTCCTTCATACATGTCCAAATAAGATCACAAATTACATTTATGATTTGGAAAGTCTATGTGTGTTTGAAATACCACACAACTTTTCCTATAAGTTTTTTTTTTTTTTTTTTTTTTTTTTTAGATTTCTCTAAGACAGATGACCATCTGCAAAGTTTTCACCAAGTTTACCACTTGGGTTCCATTCCAACCACATAGAAACATAGGGCAAGAAAAGCCACAAGGAAGGATAGCATGTCTCAAAGCAGAAACTTATTGTTTCATACAAAAGCCAAAAATGAAGGGAAATAATTTTCAAATTCATGCTGTCATGCTATATGAGGGCTGCTCTGAAAGTAATGCCTTTTATCTCATTGTGTTAGCTCATGATGTCAAAGGCAGATGTTGGTGGCATGGTAGTAGAGGTTGAGTCTTTCCGCCAATTTCTCATTACATTTTGTTACCATGTGACAAATGGCAGCAGAGGTGCACTCTGACAGAATGGTATCTGACATGGCAGTACGGATGATGCAAAATTGCATCACTGAATTTTCTTCATTGACATTCATTGACACTTGCTGAACATTTCTGGAGACCAACCAGCGGATGTGAGCACAGTAAGGCAGTGGGTGGAGTATTCCAGCAATGGTGACAGGTGACAGTGATAGTGGGTCACTTCCACTGGTACAGATTTTTACGAGTGTGGCATGCAGGCTCTTGTTCATTGCTGACAAAAATGCATACCTAATGATGATGATTGTGTTGAAAAATAGTGTTTTTTAGCTGAGAGTTTTTTCTGATTTGTACAAATAGCATTATGGTGCTCTTTGTATCTGTTGTGGTTTCCATGAAAATAAATAGGAGGCATTATTTTTGGAGTGACTTATGTATATACTGGTATCATTGCATTTTTGTTTCCCTAACCATTATCAGTACACTGTAGGAAGGGGCAAGGATAGAAGGGTGTGGACTCATATTTATAAGTTTTAATACCACAGTTACAGAAGCTACATAATATTTTTCAACCTCCTATTGTTGACAACTAGTAACTAGTAGTTAACTAATAGTTAGAAACAATTGTTGAGATCCAAATAGCAGCTACTTCTATTACTTCATAATAGCACATTACCAATGTTGATAAATTAAGCTGTTTTGAAGATATTAAAATAAATTTATGAGTGCTATCATGTCTTTTTTAATAATGTTAGCTTAGGTTGAACAGTAATACTGAAAAACTGTTTTCATTACATGCGGACCATGAAGGAAGTATGAATACATTTGCCATAGAGACACCCGAATCAGAGGATTATAGCAGAGGATTTTTCTAAGATCCTGTGATCTAAGAACCTACTGTGGATTTCTATCACTGAAATGGTCTCCTAGCCATTGTCTGTAATAAAGCAGAATTTATTTGTGAAAAAGCAGGCACCTTATTTCCCAGTGTTCCTAGCAGTAGTTCTCTGCAAACACTAACACTAGGATTTAAAACAAAATGAAATGAAACTCAAAGGAATTTCAACTGTAAACAAATAGGTTCATTCAGCTTCACACTTAGTTCACAGGGGAGAAGATTACTATAAGAACAAGACTAGCAAATAAAAGGGGCAAAATGATATCATCAAAAAAAAGCTCAGGAGGGAAGAATGAAAAGCCTAGCAGCCTCCATTTGTAGGTTACATTTTCTTGAGAAGCCTCAGCCTACCTCTGCTCTTCAGCAATTGTGCTGCTTCTCTTCAATCATAAACAGATTCAGCTAAAACCTAATCTGACATCCTTCAAAACAAAACAGAAACACAGCATGTTGTTTTTAGCTAGATCAGATCCCTTACTTGGCTGAAGATGCATTTGCATAGTAATAAGCCTGGTACTAGGTAATTGGCAAGAACCAAATTTGCTAGCCAAAGTGTAGAGAAAGAAGAGTTCTGCAGTGGTCCATCCTGCCTATGAAACTGCATGCCTACAGAAAGATGCCAGGTACAATTTAGAAAAGGTACAAAGGGACACAGAATTTGTGAATCTGTGTGTAGTTCCCAGGCAGAACAGCTCAATTTTGTCACCTGAATACCTGGGGAGAGAGAAGCTCCTAACGAGAACCAGTAGCATAAACAGAGTGCATTTTAAGTATTAGGAAGTGCAGAAAAAGTCTCCATCCTTGGAGACCCTGCTCTGAGAAGGTGGGTGGACCAGGTGAGAGATTTCAAATGGTGTCTTCTGGCTTTCACCAGTCTGTGGCTGTCAGTGAAGTTCAGGCCACAGAGAGACCTGGAGAAGGAGTATAGTGGTGGGAGACCTGCATGCCACAGTCACAGCAATTTGTTTTCTCCTATCACACCTTTGAAAATACCTTCTGCCTCACATAAGACACACATTTTTGAAGATGTTCTCTGCAGTCTATATGCCTTGTTTTCTGACAGATAAATGTATCACTGTATTTTAAGCGGCAACATTTTATTTTGAACATTTTGTGGTACTGCTCATAGAGAATAAAAAAAGGAAACCTGTAGCCTAGCAGTCATCAAACAAACAAACAAAAGAAACACAACAATGTACTGTCATGAAGACTTAAAACTTTCTAGCTATATATTCTTCCTCAGAAAGGTGCAGTGATTTAGTGTTCTCATGAAACTTTTGGTAAGCATTCTGATTTCAAAATATGTGATTTTATATTAGATACTTTTACTCACTGTCCTTTAAACTACTTTTTTTTTTTTTTTTTGACCTACAGATCTATCAGTCACTGTTTAGAAGTCCTCAATAAAGCAAATCGACTACCCTGAAAGAAAGTCATCGATCATATTGACTTGTACTAAGAAAGACCAATACCATGTTAATTTGCATGCAAAATTACTGGGATTTTGCAAGTGATTTTCTCAAGCAGAATCCCTCCCATGCTTTGCATGTGTTGAATTACCAACTATTCTTACCATGGAAGTAGCTCAGGAAATCACTTAATATTCTCAAAAGATAAGAAAAACAGCAGCTGATGAAGATGTTTTTCTTTTAAAACCTTGGTTGCATCAATTTCTAACTACCACACTCCTCTGAGGTTTTAGTGCAAGCGTGCTTGGAGTGACCGACGTGTTCTAACATCCCAGCAGCTGCTGCAGCTCTCAGAGGTTGGGCTTCTGGCAAGCTGTGGCCAAACAAGTGCCAGTGTTTAAAATACAATCAATAGTATAACATACCTAAAAAAGAACAATACCTTCAAATCCACTTTAAAAACACTCTGCTATTGCTGTATTTCTAAATTCTAGAAATGTCTGCTTTAGTTATCACCTAATTCTTTTTCTGGAAGTCTTAGCACAATTCCTTAAGAACAGTATTAAAATTGTAGGCACAGCTGTATCCATTTTAGTCTGACAAGCCTTTGTTCTTAGTTTCAACCCTCTATTTTTTTCACTTTATAACTTGGGGCAATATTCTCATATTGATGAGTTCAACGTTTCTTATGTAACTCACTGTGCAGGAGAAGATAATTATCCCCTGAGTATGGAGGTCTGACACCTTTCTCCCCTCATTTTCTTTTCTTTCTTTTTTTTTTTTTTAATTAAATGAGTGGGTAGATGAAAGCATTAATTTTATATTGTATGTAAAATAATCATACTTCTTTCCCATTTGATCTATATAATCTTTATCTAGCATCAGTCACCTAAGCCTAAAAAACAACATGGACAGATCACATGAAAGCATTCTATATGGGCAGATGTGGAGATTAACTACTATGAGAAGGATACATTTTCACTGCCCTTCCAGACAGATCATAATATCTTCTCAGAGAATTTTTTAATCCTGTAAGTAACAGACTGATGACCTAAAACATTCTCAAATTGTAATATTATGTATGACAGCTACACACATTGGAGGAGTTAAAATCCAAAAGAAAATGAAAACAAGTGGAGATTTTCAGTAGTTTTGGCTTTTGTTTGTTTTAAAAGCAGCCTGTCAGCACTTCATGGTCCATTAGAAGAGTCATCTTGTGTTCTCGTTCAAATAGTATCCCTCCTGGGAGACTTTTCTCAAGAATATGAAGGGCCAGATTGTGGGTAACACTCTATCCACTTTGCATGTCTGTGTTGGCATAAAAAGACTACAAAATTCAGAGCGATGGCAGGCAAGACAGCTCAATTGACCTAAAAGGCTACTGAAAGAAGCAGTTCACGACTTGCTGTCTCCTAGTACCATTGCTCCCAGATACCTGCAGCTATCAGGCACTGATTGCAGTATTAACATAACTTAATAGCAAGCTGATGTGGCTCACTAATAAAGCAAAAATGTGCCTTTCTCAGCTTTACTACTTTTCTGTGCTGTTTTGGTTTACCAAGGGATCACTCGAGCATAAAGAACAGAGGGAGGGGAGTAGTTTGTATTTTTACCTGATTACAAGAGCTGACAACAAGCAAATGGAATATGTGGTAACAGGAACCTTCATACTGCACAGCTATCAAGACATTACTGGGTGCTGCTGAAGCACTGCCGTTCTCTGAAGTTACTTCTTAGTACACTCAAAAGGAAAAAAACAAAACAAAACAAAACAAAAACAACAATAAAAAGGAAGGATAGCATTCAACATTTTGACATAAAGCCTGAAAGCAGATCTTGACACCTAGTGATCGAGGGATGATAGGGCTGCTCCATCTTGCATCCTGCTAGGTCAGCGTGTCTGAACTCAAAGGTGTGAGTTCTGCATCTATGCACAATGAGAGACACGGATTATATCACTAAAAGATGTGTTCACTAACCAGTAACAGGAGTTGACTGGGGGCAGAAAGAGGAAAAATAAAGAATCAAAATTCTCACTGGTGAAGGAGGAGCAAAGCAGGATAAGTGTTTGGGAAAGTTACAGCAGTCTTTGAAAGACCAAACAGAAATGGTGGCCTTCTTCAAAAATCCAATTAGGTAAAAACCTGCATACATTCAGGAGGTGTTAGATTCATGCACCATATTATTACAAATTGAATAAGAAGAGAGTCTCCTGAGAAGTAACTCACTACTTTTTCAAGTAATTTGAACATTTTTTCTCTACGAAGTTGTAAAGATTACTGTGGCACTGGCTCTCCTGGGGAGCAGAGTAGGAACAGCTGTATGCACAGATAATATCAAAGTATTGATTTGTTGGTCGAAACAAATCTGCTGTCTGGAAACTGCTTTTGTGCAGCACTCAAACCTCAGCTCTACAAGCAGGAGAAGTGCTGACTGAAGCAGCATGACACATCCCTGGTGGGGCCAGGACAGCAATGCCTGACAACACACAGGGAACATATTCAAGAATGGGCTCAGGTTATATTTAATCTTGTTGGGGTTTTTGTACTTCTTTTTATCTTTCTTTGTATCGATCTTCTCCCTAATTTCCCTCAAGAAACACAACGTACTGTCTCTACATGATCAAACTAAAACAGATTTTGATGTGAATAAAAATCTGCTGCATCAGTCCTTCTCTCAGCCCCTAACTTTTGTAAAGGAAAATGCAACAGTTGCATGTCATTACTTCATTACTAACTACTTGTGTCCTACCGAGAGCTCAGATAAACAGAACTTTAAGGATTTAATTATATCCCTTTTACTGCAAGTGTTTCATCCATATTACTAACTACATAAGATTGACACATTTTCAGCAACACTGGAGTCTCCTTGAAAATACTGACACCTTCAGTGAAATACTGGAAATTAAACAAATACAGATTACTACACAAAGACTTTTTCCACTGTAACCTGTAAATGCCTGAAATAGACTAAGCAGAAATTCAGAATAACAGGAACTATTGCTTTCAGATAGGTAAAAGATGAAAAGCTGACAAGAAAATAGAATAAAGTCCAAAAGATGAAATCACAGAGAAAATGAGTGGAGAAAGGCATTAAAGTTGTTTAAAAATGCATATCACTTCTGAATGACATAGTAAATAAAGTTTAGCACAGTATTAAATGCAAACACTCAGATGTGCATTAAGGGGTAAAAAAAATAAACTGAATGGTAAAGACATGCTTACAGTAAGGTACACGGTTAATTATCACGAAAACTCAGCATGGTGAAACTGAATCTCAGAAATGAAAATCTGCCCTGAGCCCTAAAAACCTGAGGAGGTAAATATTGATTGGTTTGCAAACATACAGCGAGGTCTTTCTCACTTTTTCGCTGGAAAATATTGACTTGTTTTAAATGTTTCTATTTTCCTTGACACTGTTCATCTGCTTTCTATCAGATTTTTAGAATGTTTATTTCCAGAATTAGCAAAGTGTACAGTGACTAGGTACATTTTATGATAGACTCAGATCCTTCCAATTAAATTATCATTCATATTATTTATGTTCATAAAATTAAGAAAATCCTGCAGTAGTCTTTAGGGCAGTAAATGTGAAGTCTCAGTGCGTGCAGCTTTACTGCTGCCATTGGAAGTGAAGCAACCCACTTTGCTAGATCAGTCTTGTTCTGACTGCAGTATTTGTTGCTGCCATTATCTGGCATTCAGACTGAGGGGAACCTCCTGCTACAGACATTGTGCTATTTCAGATCAACAGCAGAAATTCAGGCATCCCAGAGGAGCTACTCCTATAGCAGGCAGGGGAGCTCAGTCTAAAGGGGGTCAAAAATGCCAGATGCTTGAATAAAGGAGGGAACTTCAACATCTCCGGTACAAAAGAAAAATGCACTCAGTTACTGACTGAAGTTTTTCTTTTTTGAGGATAACTCCCTCAAGCTTGCTTTTGCAATAGCAAGAAATTTGAGCCTGATGAAGGGCAGAGTTGGCTACAGTGAAATGGAATCCACATGCTTATACAACATAAAAAGGCAGAATAATAGAAAGAAGTTACTACATGTCATGACTGTAGAATTTCCAGCCCAACTTCCTTCCATTTTCCTTACTGTCTGTCTCATTCTCATTCACATCACAACTCTCTAAAAAATAAATAAAACCAGCTGGGCTTCTTTCTGTAGCGTTATATCCAGGAAAGTGTAGCTAAGCCTAGTGTTTGAGTTACACAAATTTAGATCAGCTCAGGATGAGGTCCATAAAACTTCAGAAGTAACTCACCAGTATCATAAAAGCTCAAAACCACTGGCCAAGCCAAAAGGTCTAAAAACACTAGGAAGCAGTTGAAACTAGCAAAATTATAAGCAATTGAAAACAGACCTAGTAACAGAAAGTGTTAAGAAACTTTAGCTATAGGCACTGCTGCCAACTCTAGCTATAAATCTGGCAAGGAAAATGGGAGGGAAACCTTCAACAGTCTGTTCAAAGCTTTTTAGAATAAGAGCGTGTCTGTTTATATACTTTTGTACAGTGCTAGAAAAATATGGTAGTTAAAATGGAAATACTACACACCGATGTACACTAAAGAACAGACTAAAAAGTGGTCTCCAATATTTACAGGGAAAAAAACAAACAACAACACACAAAAACACAATAACGAAAAGCAACCACAAAATTCACAGAACAAAAGATTTACTTTTAGCTTTTCAGTGTCCTGTAAGGTTTTGTTAAAGTATACAGATTTTAAACAAATTGCACCTCCCAACAGCTCTGTTGAAAATGCCAGCAGAATGCTCATCTTGCTCTAGAAATACTTGCTGAGTTCTCAATTAATTTCATTTCACTCATCAAAAGCTTTATTCCCAGTAGGAAAATAACTTGCTGAGAACACTAGGATCCTTTTTGAGTATTACATGGTTAGTAGATGAGTGAGGTACTCTTTAGTTTTTGGAGGTTTTGAGGAGGCTAACCATCCTCAAATTTGTTCCAGAAGTTCCTTCTTTCCATCTTAAACACCAAACAAAATAATATCACTTGTCTCTTTCAGAGTGTTCTGTATCTGTGTATATATTCACTTATTGCAGAAATGCTATCATTTGCTGCCACCTTGCAGATGAGGAACCAAAGTTCTCTCTACTCTGGACCCGCAGCAACTTGATAGATAGATTGAATAGATAGAGTAAAATAATCTAAGCAAGAGAGGCAAAAACACCTTCTCCTCTTCAATTTGTGCTGCTCCTCAAACCCAAGGCATTTCACACCTCAGTCCCGGTCACCGTGTTCTCTTCTCGCCCCCCACCCAGCTTAACTGACAGACCCTATTACTTGCAAAGTTTCTTGCACACAATTTTAAGAATGGAATATTTCTTGCTCTGAAAACTACCTGAAACACAAAACAGTTGAGCAGCTCTTGTTTATGGAGCCAGGGAAATAAATAAAACAATGGTTCAATGCTTCTTAGATTTGTTTGAGTTTCTGTTGGATATATTTCAGTATGACTTCAAGAATGCATTGACCTACAGACAGTAGTTTTGTGTTTGCTCAACAAACACAAGCCCCAAAATTCTGTTACAATATGTGTGTTGTTATAGAGGAAATTTTCACTTTGTTTGATTTTGTTTTCTTAAGCACTGACTGGAATATAGGAATTTTAGGAAAATTTGGATCTGAAAAACAGTTGAAGGTTGGTGACATATCTTAGAGCTGTTTTTCTGGACAAAACCTGGCTTTTACGGGCCTTAATATAAACGAGACATGCAACTACTTAGTTTTTAAGAATAAAGAATGTCAATTCAACCACTAAATGAGTCCTTATATAAAGTTCAACTTTTGCTATAAAAATCTGTGTGAATTGGAAAGGAAAATACAAATTGAGACCCACCAATGCAGATAAAGAAGCAATATTATTTTTATGCTGATATGATATTATTATGCAAATACTATGCTTATTGTTGCATAAACATTCAAGAGTCACTATTGAAGAAAACTTTCCATACTTTGATTTGTTTCAAAAAGCTCTGATAATGACCTTGTGAAGTCTGGTCTTTGGCAATGAGAAAAGACTGTAAAAGAGTAGCTTTTTTTCTTTTTTTTCCTTTCTTTCTTTTCTTTCTTTCCTTTCTTTCTTCCTTTCTTTCTTTTTTTGCTAGTGATAAAAATTCAGTGGTTGGGGTAAGGCAGGCAATAAGGAAATAACAGACTGTATTGTTTTCTTCAGTTCTGAGCTTTGAAATCTCTCAAGTCACAAGGCAAGGAAAACTACTGGACCAGCACGTATTTACACCAGATCAAGGTCAGAGTGCTCAGTGTTTTCCAGGACTGAAAGGAATTCAGATACTAAATAACACTCTGTTTTCCTTCTTAAATTATAATCTTCAGGAAGTCCTGAAATCTATAGCCACAACGGTGGGAGTACACAAGGCAAGATAATATTCAACAAGAACAAATACCTAATAGCTTGGCCATTTACCTCTTACTAAATTGGCAGTTGATTCTTTTACTACCCAGTGGTGACTTACACAATTCTTATATAACTATGTTCTGGACTCAAAAACACCCACGCTGGCTCCATTTCATCCTTATTTAGCCCCCATCCAGCTATGCCACAGCCAGCACTGATCCAACTCAAGAACCATTTGGTCCCTGACAGGCACAAACACTTGGCCAAACTCAGCAGGGCAGGCTGGCTCAAAACAGGAGGGAAAAGCAAAAGGCTGGAAGTTATGGTCCTTTCCTGTGCCAGAACAGAGCCAGGAAGGCATCCTTCCACAGTGAATACACCTCACACAATGAGGAGTGCTGTGCAGAAGCACTGAAGCGGGTCTGCAAGAAAGCTCACAGCTAGCTAATTAACTTTCCCTGCCAGACCTGAAATCACAGAATCATAGAATTGTAGGGGTTGGAAGGGACCTCTAGAGATTATCGAGACCAATCCCTCTGCCAAAGCAGGCTCCCTACACCAGGTCGCACAGGTAGGCGTCCAGGCAAGACTTGAATATCTCCAGAGAAGGAGACTCCACAACCCCCCTAGGCAGCCTGTTCCAGTGCTCCGTCATCCTCACCGTGAAGAACTTCCTATGCTGCAGTTTATGTCCGTTTCCTCTTGTCCTGTCTCCACGTACCACTGAAAAGAGACCGGCCTCACCACTATCGCCGCCATACCTCAGATATTTATAAACCTGGATCAGGTCCCCTCCCTCTCAGTCTTCTTTTCTCAAGGCTAAACAGACCCAGTTCACTTAGCCTTTCTTCACAGGGGAGATGCTCCAGGCCCTTCACCATCTTTGTGGCCCTCCGCTGGACTCTTTCCAAGAGATCCCTGTCTTTTTTGTACTGGGGAGCCCAGAACTGGACACACTACTCCAGATGAGGCCTTACCAGGGCAGAGTAGAGGGGGAGGATCACCTCCCTCGACCTGCTGGACACGCTCTTCTTAATGCACCCCAGAATGCCATTGGCCTTTTTGGCCATGAGGGCACACTGCTGGCTCATGGCCAACCTGTCGTCCACCAGGACGCCCAGGTCCCTCTCTGCAGAGCTCCTCTCCAGCAGCTCATCCCCCAGCCTGTATTGGTGCATGCAATTAGTCCTCCCTAGGTGTAAGACCCTACACTTGCTTTTGTTGAACCTCATCCGGTTTCTTACTGCCCAGCTCTCCAGCCTGTCTAGGTCTCGCTGAATGGCAGCACAGCCTTCAGGTGTGTCAGCCAATCCTCCCAACTTCATATCATCAGCAAACTTGCTGAGGGTGGCCACTATCCCCTCATCAAGGTCATTGATGAAGATGTTGAACAAGACCGGACCCAGCACAGACCCCTGGGGGACACCACTGGTCACAGGTCTCCAGCCAGACTCTGCACCACCAACGACGACCCTCTGTGCTCTGCCAGTCAGCCAGTTCTCAACCCACCTCACTGTCCACTCGTCTATCCCACACTTCCTCAGCTTTGTTATAAGGATGGCGTGGGAGACAGTATAAAATGCCTTTCTAAAATCAAGGTAGACTACATCTACCACTCTTCCCCCATCCACCCAGCATGTGACAGCATCATAAAAGGCCGCCAGGTTGGTCGAGCACGACTTCCCCTTGGTGAACCCATGCTGACTACTCCTGATAACCTCCTTTTCTCCCAGTTGTCTGGAGATGGTATCCAGCACAAGCTGTTCCATCACCTTTCCAGGGACGGAGTTGAGGCTGACAGGCCTATAATTACCCAGATCTTCCTTCTTGCCCTTTTTGAAGACCGGAGTGACGTTGGCTATCCTCCAGTCTTCAGGAACCTCCCCTGTTATCCAAGACCTCTCAAAAATGATGGAGAGCGGTTCGGCAATGACCTCCGCCAGCTCCCTCAGCACACGTGGATGCACCCCATCAGGTCCCATGGATTTGTGGACCTTAGTACTGCCTAAGTGCTCACGTACGTCCTCTTTCCTGACTAAAGGGAACTCTCCCATTCCCCAGACCCTCTCACTAACCTCCAGGGTGTGGGATTCCTGCGGGAGAGCCTTTTCACTGAAGACGGAAGTAAAGAAGGCATTCAGTATCTCTGCCTTCTCAGCATCCCCCGTTCCCAGAACCCCCCCTTCACTTAGTAAGGGGCCCACATTCTCTCTAGTTTTCCTTTTGCTGTTAACATACTTGAAGAAGCCTTTTTTATTATCCTTTATCACTTTAGCTAGATTCAATTCCAGACAGGCTTTAGCCTTCCTCGTTGCATCCCTGCAGGCCCTGACAACATTCCTATATTCTTCCCAAGTGGTCAGACCCTTTTTCCACATTTCATGGACCTTCTTCTCTCCTTTGAGCTTGCGCATGAGCTCCTTGCTCATCCACACAGGTCTCCTGCCACCTTTTCCCGATTTCTTGCTCACAGGGATGCACCGATCCTGAGCTTGGAAGAAGAGCTGTTTAAATGCTGACCAGCTCTCAGAGGCCCCCTTACCTTCTAACACCCGAGCCCATGGGACAGCTCCAAGTAGGTCCCGAAAGAGATCGAAGTTGGCTCTCCTAAAGTCCAGGGTAGCTATCCTACTTATTGCTTTGCTTCTTCCACTCAGGATCTTGAACTCCACCATCTCCTGATCACTACAACCCAAACTGCCCCCAACCTTTACTTCCTTAACAAGTCCATCCCTGTTGGTGAGAATAAGGTCCAGTAACACCCCTCCCCGCGTCGGTTCCTCCACCACTTGCATCAGAAAGTTGTCTTCAACACACTGCAAGAACCGTCTGGACCATGCGTGCCTGGCCTTGTTGGTCGTCCAGCAAATATCTGGATAATTGAAGTCCCCCATAAGCACCAGTGCCTGGGAACGTGACGCTACATCCAGTTGCTTTTGGAAGGCCTCATCAGCCTCCTCATCCTGATCAGGGGGCCTGTAGTACACACCCACAACAGTGTCACCCTTACCAGCCTGCCCCTTGATTCTCACCCATAAGCTCTCCACTGCTACATCACTCTCCCCCAAGTGAAGTTCAATACATTCTAGCTGCTCTCTCACATAAAGAGCAACTCCACCACCCCGCCTAGCCAGCCGATTTTTCCTAAAAAGCACATAGCCCTCCATGACAACATTCCAGTCATGCGAGCTGTCCCACCACATCTCCGTGATCGCAATGAGATCATGACCTCGCGACCGCACGCAGAACTCCAGCTCTTCCTGTTTATTCCCCATGCTATGTGCATTAGTATACAGGCACTTAAGAGAAGCAGCATCCCCCCGCCCCTCTCCAAGCCTTTGAACTCCACTGTCTCCACCCATCAAGTTCTGTTTGGAGCCTCGAACTGCCCCCTCAGTCCCAGCGGTCGTCATTTTGTCCCCTTCCCCCTTCATACCTAGTTTAAACATCTGTCATTAAATCCCGCCAGTTCCTTGGCTAGAACCCTCTTTCTCCACGGAGACAGGCTGCTTCCATTTGCAGCCATCATGCCAGGTGCCGAGTAAATTGCCCCATGATCAAAAAAAAAACAAAACTCCTGCGTTTGCACCAACTCCTAAGCCATTTGTTCAAGAGATGGGTTTTTAGGCTCATCCCAGTATCGTTTCCTGCCACTGAAGGTACAGATGTAATAACCACCTGCACACCTGTTCCTTCAACTACCCGCCCCAGTCCCCTGAAGTCATCTTTGACAGCCTTCAGGTTTTTCTCACCAACTTCTTCACTGCCAGCCTGTACTATCAATAGTGGATAGTAGTCAGAAGGGCAGATCATTCTGGGAAGTCTCTTAGCAATGTCCCTGACCCGTGCCCCAGGGAGGCAGCACACCTCTCTGCGGGTAGGGTCAGGCCGGCATATAGGGCCTTCAGTTCCTTGCAGCAGGGAGCTGCCTATGACAACCACCCTTCTTCCTTCTGGTTGGAGGAAGTCTTGAGGCATGGGGGTGACCGCTTCCCCCGAGGCACCCTCACGGGTGGGCCTCCCTCCACACCTGCACACACCTCTCTCTCGGGTTCCAGGGCCTCAAATCTATTCTGCAGAGGTACCCTGGGGAGCCGAGCATGGTCTGGGGGGGTGGGGGGGGGGAGACCCCCATAACGCCGAGTCGGTACCTGTTTCCACCCGTCCTTCTCTCTCAAATAGCTTTGCTCTGCTTGGCAACAACAGGGCAGAGGCTCCACCATTGAGCAGTGGATATCACCTTGCCCTTTTGGGAGAGAGTTACAGTGGTTAAATCTCTCACTCTTGGGGGGAGTAGGCATCTACACAGCACATGCCATAGTATTCTGTTTTCCTGAACACTGGAAAAAACACTCAGATTACCTTGAAGGGTGGAACGCTTTCTACCAAAGAAATCCTAGGAATATTTTTTAAATTTCAGAAAAACATTGACAGTAATGTGGCTGGCAAATAGAAAGAAATGGTCTGAAAAGTTCACCTATCTTTTTCAGTATTTCTTTTACCAACCAGCTGCTTATTTGTCTCCAGAATGTATTATCAAATGTGCTTTCGACTTAGTCAAATATCCTCCTGCTCTGCTAGGATGATTAATTAGGTTAATGGAATCAAATTATATTTATTATTTACAGAGTACATGTGAATAGCTTAGCAAAAGTTCAGGTCGAGCCACATTCAAAAGATGACTATTTTTGGCACTTGCCATGTTTGCAGAAGAAACAATATCTAAGGAAGTGCAGTTAATGAAAGAAGTCTGTTTAATCAGCATAAAATAAACAGCCAAAAGCGGGCTGCGCAGGGAGAAGCAATAAAAGAACAAGTGACTCGCTATGGCATTGTTTTCTTTTCAAGCTCTGCTCACAACAGAAGCTTTTCAACAACTGTGCTTAAATGTCTGAGTTTCAACACTGAATTCTGTAAGGAAAGAAAGAAAAAGCTTTCGATCCTTTGTGCTACAGATGCTCACAAGGCCCCCTGGATCTTCTCTAAGCTGCTGACTCAAGTAAAAGGTGAAAGTGCAGAAACAGTAAACAGAAACCAATTTGTACACCAGATTCAAGTAAAAACAGTAATGGGGCATAAAAACCATATTTTAACTTGAAAGCTATGTTCACTAAATGAATAGGCTTATCTTAACAATACATACGTAGATTTACGTGAGACTTACGTAGACATGTTGAACTTGGGAACGCATTGCCCTGCTGGAAATCTGTAAATGATCAGACCTTTTCACATCAGTGGGACTTATGAAATAAGACCTTGGATTTTCTTCCAATGGTAAACATTTATGATGTTATTTTGATCTTAGGCTGTTAGTAGAGCCAGACACAAATAATGCATATACTCTCTTCGGAATAACAAAGAATAAAATAAAACAGGAATTAAAACAAACAAACAAAAAGAAAAACAAAGAAACAAAGAAAAAAATATTTTTTGTTGGCATTTCATTCTTCAAGAACTTGAAAATCTGAAATTTTACTAATCTCCAAGTGATAGTTTTGAAAAGAAATGTATTTTGCAAAGTTTTTCATGAAGTTGATGTGGCTTGAAAAACAATTGTTCCTAGGAAGTTAGAGGAAGTCATATTTCAATCCAAAAACAAAGAAATGCACGCCACATAAAAATCACTGTATTCAGTTGCTGAATTTTAAGAGTCCAGATAAAGGAGTCCTCAGCTGATTGGTAGAATAAGTTGGTCTACCCAACGGAGTTATACCAGTACGGTATACGTGAGTTTGTTCTCTTGGTGCTGTAACTGAATAGCAATCTCTGTTGCATCTGGTTCTGTGCTCTGGAACAACAGTTTAATAAAAGAGGCATACCCTGCTACAGCACATGTTGCTTTTCAACTGTAGTTTCAGCTTATAAATAAAGTGAAACTGGCTTCACTGGCAAGATGTCAGTTGTGATATGTATAAAGTGTGGGTAAATCCTTTACTTCTGAAACAATCCATGAATTAGAATAAGTAGAGGTAAAGATGAAACACAGAATTACAGGGGTTGGAAAAGACTTCTGGAGATCATCTAGCCCAGCCCCCTGCTAAAGCATATTCCCAGCAGTAGATTGCAAAGGAAAGTGCCTGGGCAGGTTTTGACCAGCTCCAGAGAAGGAGATTCCACAACCTCTCTGAGGAGTATATTCCAGTGCTCTGTCACCCCCAAAGGAAAGTTCTTTCACACATTCAGATGGAACTTCCCATGTTCCACTCAAGAAGGGATGAATAAAAGGAGTCATACAACATAATAGTGAAAAACTAAAGAAAAAAAACCAAAACTGTAAGCTTTTCAATTAATATACCTATAATACAGGAACAAAAGAATATTCAGAGTGCATAAAATACAGCAAACTGAGAACACTTGATAGAAGAACCTATTTACCATGCAAAGAGACCAAGGAAACCTCTGGCAAAGGACTGCTGTTAGGAGACTCCCCAGAATTTTGTATTTTGTTTCGTAGTTGGCGAAGATGATCACATTCATTGGTAATGTGTGATGGTGGGCTGATTCTTCTCCTAAAGCTCAGCTTACAACAGATTTTCATTATCCAGGCAAATAATTTCTTTCTAGACACTGCTGCAGAATGAAAGCTTTGCAGGTGTGTATAAAAGAGCATCAACATCATTTTACATCCTTGAATTTGAGTTTTCTGGATTCTGTTATCAGTTTCTTTTCTTAAAGCCAAAACAAAAATCTTTTCTCCAAGTAATTCATAGCATTCAAATGAATCACAGATTACAGAAACCATTTTATACTCTGAGGAATAATCAGAACAGTATATTAAAGAAATCTTGTGTCAGCTTCCTTCTCACAAACAAAAAAAAAAACAAACTGTATACTGAATACATCTAGAAAGTATGACTCATAATTTTTACTCCTTAACTTTTATTTTACAAAAAAGAATGAGATTAAGTTCTCTTAAAATCTTCTTTTCATGAATAAATATTCTAATTTAGAATTGGTCCAAAGAGTCTAGAAGGAAGAAAAGGTAAATGTTCAACAGTCATGTATACAGCAGCAACAAAACACAGAAGGCATAAGAAAATCCTGATGTTGTCAGAAGTACTGTTTGAAAAGCACATCCAGTGCTTGTTCAGTGAGTATGCTACGGAGGACAGTGCATAGATTTTTATTTTTTTTTCGCTAGAACCTAAATACAGGAGAAATAAAACTTGCAATTGTAATGTTTTGCATTTACTGAACAGCTGCAGCACACTGAGAACCCAGGACAATGGCTTTGATGTACAGAAAAGTAGTAGTCCTAAGAGCTGTTGCTGTAATATATAACACTTGAGAAGTAGCTCTGAATTCCACGCTGAACCTGAAATATGTACATAAAATGTGAAAGAACATCATGTCACAGATAAACTATGATCAACACTCTTCTCTAAATCCGAACAGTCATGACATGCTAATGCATAAAGCTGTAACTGTGCTGATGTGGTTCCACCAAGTCCTTTTATTTTCATTAGGAGATCGGTTTCTAATCACTGTCTGGGATCACCAATTTAGAGGTATTTTTATGTGCTGACCTACTATGAAGGTTTTTGCTTCTCTCAGAGGTGAAGGGAGATAGAGGAGGGAAGGAGGAGGGATGGAATTATTTTGTTTAAAGGAAGACCTGCAGGAAAACACTTTGCCTTTGAAGAAAATTCTCATGGGAAAATGCGCCTCTACTTTAAAGTTTTGCTTTAAGAAGTTAAGGATTTCACAAATTTGTACTGCATTTTACCTTTTTTTTTCCTTTTACAATGAAAAATCTGTTGTATTTATTTACTTTTGATTGTGCTGTGTACGTCTGCAGTTGAAATAGATGTATCTACATAAAAGTTCTGTCAAGCTGTTTTTATGAGCAAGAGACAGTTTGAAGGGAAAAAATAAAAGATGAGATATTTTACTTTGCAGAAGGTGTCCAGTGATTTCAAAAATGTACTAAAATAAAAATAGGAGAGAATGTTTTAATACTATCATATCAGAATATCAAAAATGCGTACTATTACTACTACCATGTAATGATTCACAAAGAAATTAAAAAACCCACAAGTCTTAAAATAGTATTTCAAAAATCTAACATATTTTTGCAGTTTCATGTTTTTCATTATATTAATCTATTTGTACCATCATACTCTTTTAATGAAAAATATAAGATTTTTTTCTAATTCAGAGAAAAGAAACAAACAAAGAGGCTTACCAAAAATCCTATCTGACTGCACTGCTTTAGGGGAAGGCAAAAAAGGAAAAAAAGGAAAGAAAAAAAACAAAACAAAACAAAACAAAAAAAAACCATTGACAGCAATGCATCTCCAATTTAGCAATTTATCAGTTAAGATCTCATCGATAAATCAATAAATCATCAGTAAGTCTCAATAAGTAACTCAGCAGAAATACATGCCAATATAGTAACTCTCAGAAAAGTTTATATAAAACATGCCTTTGACTTCTATAATTTATTTATTTTTCATGTGGATTTTACAACAAACAGAATATATCACAGGGAGGACCAATTCTACTCTTGCATGTAAATAGAGGGATTGCTCTTACAATAGGCCCATGACAGTTTTTGATGAGCGCTATACCCTTGAAAGAGTATTTTGTGTCTTCTGCTGCAGCCACACACTGTCAAGTTAGCTGGTGAGCCAGGAAAGGCCTCTTCCACACCAGCACTCTGCATTACAAGCCAAAAGCTCACTGAAAAGCAATTGTGAAGCAGCCTAGTCCCAAGGCTGGCTTAAGGCTCACCTTATCACTATATTGGCGACCCTGCCCATGGCAGGTGGTTGAAACTAGATGATCTCTGAGGTCCTTTTCAATCCAGGCCATTCTATTCTATAATCATACCTCTAGATTGCCAGTCAACCTGAAAATCGCTTGGACACTCAAGACAATTTACTTATTGTAATCAAAAATCAGGAATTAACAAGTTTGAAGGAAGGCATACACAAATATGTAAACGCTCCATACAATTATCTCTACCCTCAGCTGATTTCCAAGAAGCTTCATTTTCAATTTATCCAGCTAACCAGGTGCCAGGATCAGCAAATACTAACAGTTGGCATCCAAATTTAAGCCAAGCCTTTATGTGAAGGACTTCTTCCAGAGGATGATATCTTATTGAGATTGTGTAAATTTATGTTCAAACTCTTCCCAGGAAGCTTTTTAGTCTCCAGTCTTTCATTCACGAGTACTTCACAATTCATAACTTAACCAGGTCAATTTTAACACTTTTTTGACATCACTACTACCTCATCTTAGCCTAATTTGAGAAATATGGATGCCCAAAAGTAATGGCAATTTGAAACCAACAGATCTATAAAGTGACTATGCATGAGTTATAAAAATAGGTTGCAAACTGTTGTCAGATAGGAGTAAACTCCTTTTTAATGAAAATCAGTATCTCATACTGACATATGTTAGTATAACATTCAATATCATTATGAAAAAAGATATGTTTAGGCTTCATTTTCATTTATTTTCAAATTTAAAGTAATTAGTCAATTTCAGGTGAATATTCTCATGAACTTATTTATAGCACTGACCTAATATACTGAAACGTTATGTTTTAGAGAGGTAAAATACTTGCTATCCATAGGAAATGCTCACACTATGATTTCTGCACACTGTTAGCCTACTGCAATTTTGGAGAGTGTCAGGTTTCTCTGTATCAATCTTACTAGGTTTTTCAATTATAAAAGTTGTTAAAGAAAGAATCTGTACAAAGAACCGAGAGGTTAAAAATCTTGGGCTGTAATTTACAGTGTAGTAGGCTATCCTGAATACATAAAAAAGGACTCATAACTTCATACCGTTTTGTGGAAAGAAAGCACTTGGGGAATTTACTAGAGATAGCAGAGTATCTTTGCCTTGTAGCTATGCTTAATGAAAGTATTAATTTTTTCTCTTCTGAGGCTGTCAGCTTACCTTGCTGAGGTTCACAAATCTTCCCTTAAGAGACATTTGTATAGCATGCATTTCAGAAAATGAGCCAAAAGATGGATATGAAATGACTGTCTTATCAGCAGAATATAAGAAGCTGAATAAAAGATTAGATTCAGCTGGTACATCGTTGTTTTCTTTCCTCACTTTGCTCTTGCAGAGACTTCAAAGAAAAGACGAAGTGAAAGTTAGGAAAAAAAAAAGTAATATGGGAGATTTGATGGGACTGTAAATGAAGTAAGTAAATAAATGAGATCCAGTGGGTGAAAAAATGGAATATTTATACATGAAAAATAGGCGGACATGGAAAAAAACAGAAGAATATACAAAGAAAACCAAAGAAAAAACCAGGAAAGTACAATTAATGAAAACAAAAAGGACAAGGCAAAATGTTGAAGATTACAAAAGTAATTTTGAAACATAAATTCAGTACTTGAAAGTGATTAGCTTAACATTTAGTTCAATGATACTCAAAGAGAAAAGATCTCTAAGTAATTATCTATCTTCTGAATATGAGACTTGAGCTACTTTGAAAATTCTATTCAAGGTCAGAAATTATCTTGAGGAAAGGAAAGAGATTTTTGGAGAATAACAGCTTTAGAAAACACGTGCAACTACAGAAAGGTTAAAATGGAAAAAAAGAACTAAAAATAAAACGGATCAAAGAGAAATTAAGATAAAGTCAGTGAGAATAAGGGACTTTTCAAGCTTTTACCCAAATGCAGAAAGAAGAAAAGAAGCAGGAAATGAATACAGGGACTTTTTTGACAGAACAAAACTGAGCATTAGAGCCAAATCTGTCATCTCAAACCCATGTGTTTGCACTTAGTTTTGGTACTTCAGTCTTCAGACATGACATTGAAATAGAGAATTCTAAGAGAATTAGGAGAATCACTTAAGTAATCATGTTACAAGGGCAAAATTACAATTCAAATCAACTTAGTACATAGGACAGCACGTAATTGCTGGTCTTCAAAATCACTCCAAAAACAGGAGGGTGGCTCAGTCTCAGAGCCCCTTTGTATTTTCTGCATGGTTCACAGGCCAAGGTACTACCGATAGCTATTTAAGAAAAATAATTTATTTCAGTGCATTTTGTTTTGTAGGAACACAGAAGTTCAGAAAGCCTTAGCTTTCAATTGAGCAAAATAAAGGCATTACTTATTGGACACTGTTGTGTTCACTAGTTTACAGAGCACTGAGCAGCAAAACTAAGCAAGTGCCAGCCATGGAAAGCTCATTCCCTCTGCTATTTGCAGAGGGTGCTAGGGGCCACAAAAGAATATCTCTGTGGTGTCTGTAATGCTGTTTGCTCAAAGGAGACAGTCTGGGCATACATCAAAAGATGGCTGTGTGTAAAAATGCAGAATTTATAACACAACCAGAAAGAGACAAGAGCAACAGCCGGGTCACTGGACTTCTGCTGCTGCCGCTATGGTCCTGGAGGTCTGGCAGAACAGCACAGAAGGTGAAGAGCAAGAACAATTTCCACTTAACTCTCCTCTCCTTTGTACCTAGGCTTGGACTTACCTGTTGTACCTGATCCACAGAAACTAAAACTGGACTCAGCATTACCATCATAAATTACTTATAAGTTCTCTATGCTACATGCCCATTCCCTAATACTTCATTTCCTGTTCCCATTCCCAACATGAACATTTCATGATGACTCTAGTCCTCATAATTTACATGTATCCGGCACCCACTGCCAAGTGATAAGTAAGTGTAATTCACTGTCCTTTGAATATTATTTAACTTGTCTCTCAGACCCCAGTCTGAAGCTATATGTTCTAATGAATATTAAACTGAATATAGACACCATTTTCTTTCATTACTAGGGAGCCTGCAGGAGATGGTCGCATCTTTAAATCTAGGTTCCATCTCTAAATCTAAACTACTTAGACAAAGAAATACAATGGAAACAGACATAGGAAGGCAAAAACATCTGTTCCTTTCCCTGCCTCTACAGTGGAAGTGGGAGACAAATCCTATGTCTTAAGTGCCAGCACATTATTTATTTTTCTTAGCTTAATATCTTCATCAATCTTATAATTTTATTTTGTCCCAACATAGGTTTAATTGAAAGCATCTAAATTACTATCTTGGCCTATGGACTGGCTATACATTTCTGGCTGTCTAGCTCTCTAGTTAATAAGGCTGCAGGAGCTGATTTTTAGAAATCGGATGTTAGAATAGTTACTTACTCACATAATTCTGCAAGGAGAATCTAAAGACATTCTTTAGGCTTAAATGCTAAGTTTAATTTTCATTCAAATCACCACTGAAAGCAGCAGATTTTTGATTTAAAAAAAAATCTATATTCTTTTATTTGATGACAAAATTTAGTAATGAAGGAGAAACTGGAAGCAAAGGATCACATGAGATAAGTCTTGAAAGCATTTACCAAAGTGCACAACTAATAATTCAAAACATCAAGCCAAACAGGTCCTGGAGCATATCCCAGTGAAGGTGAAAAAAATCAAACAGTAAAAAAAAAAAATCAAACAATTTATTTCAAAATAGAAAGAAACATATGTAGTTCAAAAGAGCTTATCTACAGTAAAGATTATTTTTAGGGAAATAGGATACAACTAGAGAATAAAATAAATATGACCTATGGGGGGCACTGGCAACCTCCAGCTTCTCAATTCTGCAAAAGTCCTCCCTGATTCCTGAAGGTGATACAGGATCAATAAGGTCTGTACATAAAAGCAATCTCTGTACACATATCGTGATTAGATAACCTACCATCAGCACATCTGCCAGCATGTCAGTCAGATCTAGGAATTAATACTGAATTGTAGACAAACCTTTTATGTACAGTAAGACTCCAGACCTTTTTTTTTTTTTTTTAAACAAAACAAAGAACACAGACAAAAAAAACAGCTTGCCTGATTTTGATAATCATTTCCATCTGTCTTAAAACTGCCTGGAACATATTGTCACATATCAAAGCACATTTAGAATTAGTTAGAATCCTGCATCTGCAATTACATTTTCAGCATACCTGAAACCAGAAGCCTAGGTCAGAAATCTAAGAGCAAAATCTTAGCTTAGCCTTAGGAAGATAAAAATTCCTCAACTTAATTTTCATTGAGCCACCATCTGAGTTTTGATCAATATTCATTTCTAATGCTAATAAATCTTTACACTATGCCAAAGACAGGAAGTCAATAATTGCTTCTTATACTGAAAAATAAAACTATGACCTTAACCTATTTATTTATTTAAATTTCACACAAAGCAACTATCAGAGAACACTGAAGTTTCTACAAGCATGTCTCAGGATCCATGAGCTAACAACCACTAAAACTTGCTACACAACCATGGTTGATTTGAACACCACAAAAAATTCGAGTTTTTTCCTCAATGAACCACAAAGTACCCCTCATTTAATACATAATATGTTGCAAAGAGATAGTTCCATAATGACATACACCAAGCAGTTTCTCATTGAGAAACTATTTTGCAGACTTAGACCTCAGAAGTGAACACCATTCTCAATTTTTTGACCAAACACTTCTTTGAGTTTTGTTCCCTTATATCCACTCAAGAATCAAAAGACAATTCCTATCTATACTGAAGTGTCAAAATTCCCATTGATTTCAACAAAGCCAGGGTCTTTCCCTGAGGAAAGATAACTGTTCACAGGCTTGGAATTGCAGACAAAAGCCTGTAGTCAATAGTTAATAATTGCATTTAAATTCAAAGTATCCTAGTTTTGCTTATTAAAACTGCCTATTCTACCAGTGTCAGTTCTGGCCATCACTAGTGAACTGAACATGTGCTTTAGGAGGATGGTGGTCTCATGATAACAGGCCATGCAGATAAGAAGGCAATACATAAAGGTTTGTCATTTTGATGGTTTGGTTTCTCTAATTCCAGTCCTAGAAGGATTTTTCAAGTCTGGACGTGGACTGTGCAAAAATCTAATGTACAATTTATTTTAGCTGAGAAGTCCACTTTTTAAGTTAGATTCCATACAAAGTAGTGACTTTTGCCTTTGATGATTAAGCATTCATACCAAAGGCAGACAATCAATCAGTGCAATATTCAAACTCCTTCATCAATGACTGCAGCAGTCTTTATCACACCAGTCAGCAGTCTCCTGCTTTTAGCTGGTTTAGCCCAGCACCATTTTTGCCTCTGACAAAAGATTGTGTGCCACTGAAAGACACTTTAAAAAGGCAGTCATATGCTACCAAGTCTTCTGATGCATGTCTTTCCATAGAGCCTTTGTCTTTTTGCTAAGAAGTGAAATTGTCATCTGATTTTTTCTGAAATCTAATACCTATGTTAATTATGCAGCCAACGAGCCTCAAGGGATTATGTGGGAAGCCAATGGCACGTACTTTATCATCATAAATATTGTATTACTTCAAATACACTTTGGAAATTCCATTCTCAGCATTTCTTTAATGATATTCAGAATTTCAGTACAGAATGGTCTCATCATCTGGTATTAGAACAAGTTCTACTGCTTCTGTATTATTTTTCATTTACTATATCAATCTTCTCTTATATTTCAACAATCCAGTAAAAGATATTATTATTACACTGTTAAATTTTCTATTTAAATGTTTCAGATAATAGATAACTGTTGCAAAGCTTTCACCACAAAAAAAAAAAAAAAAAAAAAAAAAAAAAGCAATGTCAGCCTAAGGAAAAACAAACAAAAAGAAAAAAAGTTAAAATCTTAGAATATCCTGATTTGGACATTCATACCAAAAGGAAATTTCAAACAGAATTTCCATGAAATAATTAATTTTATCTATTTAAAAGTCTTTCTTTATGGGCCTTTATTAATACTTTCCTGTAGGACCTCATTTTGTTACTTATCAAGGCTCCTTTCTTTTGAAAGATGCCCCTGTGCTTGCTCCTAAAACTGTTGTGCTTCATCAATACTTAAATACCTCAGTGTTAACTGCTGAATAATGACATGAAAAAACGAACCCTTATCCAAACATAGTGCATGTTCCCTTCTCTTCTGACACTTAGTTTCTATATGCACAAACAGAACTTACACAGTTTGCTTTGAAACAAGCGCTCCAAAAAGAAGGAAGTGTGCAAATCATCCAGTCACAAGTAGAATAAAGAACTCCCCTTTTAAACTGTATTGTCATGGTTAAACAGATAACTGTTGGTTACAATGATACACAGTAAACAAATTTGACCTGAAAATGCAATGCTAAAGGCACTGCAGGTGTGTTACTTAGATTTCTACCTGCATATGTTGGGTAGTGGACTCAAAAGACAACAAAAAGTTGCGTGGTTGAAGGGTCTCACAGAGTGAAGATTACTTTCTAACTCTGGTGTTTGCATATAACTTATCCTACAGTGATCTCATTGCTGGTTTCCTTAACTGAGAACTGTGGCCTCCTTTTTAGTTCTTTGGTTGGTCAAGGGTTGCAACAGGAACACGACTTTGCACAGATATCCTCCCACCCCCACATGCTCATGGTCCCCTCTCAGGGACTAACTGTACCCTCAAAGCCCTGGGAAACACAGTGCTTAAAGCTTCAAAGCCATGGAACTTCCCTGTACCATTTCTGAAATCTAAAGGTCCATGTACAGAGAAAATCTTTTTTGAATGTCCAGTTCAATGAAGACAGCTTCACAAAGACTCCTGTACTCTATTATTGGGAATTTGTTCATTTCATTTGTTATCTCAGAAAAGCTTAGACTGTTTCATCCGAGGGTATCATTCCACTGAAAACTGTCATCTCATATGTTCATGACATAGGACAGATTTCTTTCTAGGTTTTTTACTTAAATTATTATTTATTGTTTGTTGTGCACACTTTTCTAAATCAGAACCAGAGGTGCCCTCCACACACCTCTGCTCAGCCTCACCAAATAGTATACAGGCATTTGAATTAGCTAGTGATGTTTCTGTCATCCAGCTTGGTCTTATCAGCACATGCAAGTCAGGAGCCTCATGTGTCATCAGACATAACAGTCTGTTGTCAGTTTTCCTGAAAGGAAACTCAGTTTAAATTGTGTTATATAATAAAGATGAATTTCTGCGGACACATTTGATGTTTTTCTAATATTAGCACTTACTAATACCATACTACAGTTTTCCAGAGTCATTCACAAACAAATACCTTTTTTAATGCCTTCTATGAGTTGTACGACCATACTTATCTGTCAGAGAATTGCTGATGCCACATACTAATACCATCTGTAGAGTTTTAGCATCTTTTTTTATTTGTGCTGACACTGTACTTTTCATACTACATACCTCTCCCTTTATTATATATTGATTTTTATTCATATTAACTATATAATTGCTTTCACCTTTTTTTTATTTTCCTTTTTATGGTACATGAAATCACCTGTCATAGCTGGAGGCAGTCTAATACAATAAATTATATGCACCTTCTAATACAGAAAAACATTTGTTTCAAACAGCATCTAGGTTACACAGAACAACAATTTAAGTGAAACAAATAACTACCTTTATACAGTTTTGAATAATTTCAAACTGTGTTCTCTCATTACTACTTAATTGTTTTATTCACATACTTAAAAATATAACAGTGATATTATATATCACATATAAATACCAAATATTTAAAGAAAACGTAGCTTGACAGGAACTTGCTCTACAAATGAAGCCAATTTATTTGACTAAAGGAGTAATTTCTCTCATGGTTTCCCTCGATTACTAGCATTATCATCTGAAAAATGAGTCCCTTACTGTCTGGGCAGCCTCATTTTGCACAGTATGTACAGAAATGTGGTTCTTGTCTATCCTAAAAATTGGTGAGCATCAACCCACACGTGTACAACCACTGTGAAAGACAACACTTCAGAGCGCAAAGATCAATTTCTACTCCCAAATTCTGCTACAAACAAACTCTGCATTGTGGTGAGCACAAGATATTACAACATTTTTGAAAAGACATAACTTTGACACTTAAGTCACATCAAATTATTAGATGCTAAGCTCTTTAACACCTTAACAACATGGGATTGTCTTTATAAGAGAAATACTGAAAGTGATATGGGACGAGAAATTAAAAAGAGTGTATTATTCTGATAATAATTCCAACTTGTGAGCTTTCTCTGAGTACAACAAGGTAAGGAGAATGATTTTCAGAAGTTAATTTACCTATAAGATTCTACATGAGGAGACAACAATGAGGGGAAGGCATCAGCTCTCATCCAGTGTGCTCCTCTCCACTGATTCTGAACTGACTTCTCAACTGCTGTATGTGTTCAGAGCTTTCAACTTCTGATCCTCAGCATAAGCAATCTCTGTGTCTTTTAAAAATTGAACTTGGGAACCAAGTTAAACATTCATAAGTGCAGAAATAATATCCCAAGCTTAAACAAAATGTGTGATTTTGCTGTCTGCTATGTAGTAACTTTCAGAAATGACTAAAAAATTAACTTCAATGTCTCAAATCTGATTTGATTTAGGATGAACACAGAGTATGATTCTTGAATGTCTTCTCTCTCCTTCCTAAACCCACTTCAAACTGAAATCTTGATGGCAGAAAACCTGCCATTGGCAGGTCTTTCTGATTCATCCAAGACATACACAAGTATTGCCCTAAAAAGCCAGACTTGAGTCACTCTCCTCCAGTTTCCAGAAAATGAACCTTGTTTCTGGACAACATAAGTAAAAACACTGTGCCCCCATTCAGGCTCACCATAGTCCAGCCTTTCAGTTTCCATCAAGGCTCAACTATTTAAGATGTTACCAATCACTACAATACCTATGTTCCAGAATGACTATCTAAATTTCATGGCTTGAGATTCCTAACTTTACTTTAAATGAATTGTCCAGTATTTCTAGCAAATAATAATTTCTCACAAGACAGAAAAGCAGATATTTAAACACTGTATTATCTAACAAAGTTTATTTCAGCTATTGCTATGCTTAAAGAAATTACAAAATTACCTAGCCTAATGTAGTTTAATTAATAATTCTGCAGAAAACTAATCTTAGGCATCTCATACTCCAGAAGACAATGTTTTGGAATGAAAGCAACATATTAGAAGTCTGCTTTAAACAATAAATTATATAAAGTGATTTTTCTTGTCTTAGAATTGGAAAACAACTATTTTTGAGTTTGTATGAGTAGAAAAAAAAATGGAAAGGAAGGAGATGTTTTGCAGACCCATGTTTTTTTTTCATGTTCTTTGTTTTTTCCCCTCATGGTACAGGCTTATCTCATTCAGAAACCCTACTTATTGTCCATCACAGATGAAAAGAAAAAAAATAAATAAGCAGGGCTATA